>NC_081559.1:178648708-178948708 GCF_022355385.1 Mustela nigripes | reverse complement strand
TCTCTGATATTGATCCTAGCAAGAGTTTTTTTAGTTTGACACAAAAAGAACAAAGGCTATGAAAGCAAAAGTGAACAAGTGGGACTATATCAAACTGAAAAGCTTCCTCATATCAAAGGAAATCATCAACAAAATGAAAAGGACTAAATGAGAGAAGATACTTGCAAATCGTATTATCTGATAAGGGGTTAAAATCTAAAATATAAAGAAGCCATACAACTCAATAGCAATAAACAATCTGATTGAAAAATGGGCAGAAGGTCTGAATAGGCATGTTTCCAAAGAAATACAGAATACAGATCAACAGGTACATGGAAAAGTACTCAGCCTCACTAATTAATCACCAGAGAAATGTAAGTCAAAACCACAATGAAGTATCACCTCATATCTTTTAGAATGACTGTTATCCAAAAGACAAGAAATAACAGGCATCGGCAAGGTTGTGGAGAAAAGGGAGTCCTTGTGAACTATTGGTGGCAATGTAAATTTATGCTGCCACTGTGGAAAACATTATGAAGATTCCTCAAAAAAATTAAAAATAGAACTGCCGTATGATTCAGCATTTCTACTTTTGGGTTTTTATCTGAAGAAAAATGAAAACACTAACTTGAAAAGATATATGCATCCCATGTTCATTGCAGCATTATTTACAAGGAAAAAAACCTAAATGTCCATTGATGGATGAATGGATAAGGAAATTGTGTGCGTGCGCACGCGCGTGTGTGTGTGTGTGTGTGAGAGAGAGAGAGAGAGAGAGAAACGGAATATTAAACCACAAAAACAGGATGAAATCTTGCCATTTGACAGCATGGATGGACCTTGAAAGCATTATACTAAGTGAAATAAATTAGAGTGAAATAAATACCATATAATCTCTCATGTATGAATTCTGGAAAAAAAGGGGGGAAAAGCTCATAGATACAAAAATGGACTGGTATTTACTGAAAGCAGGGGAAGGCAGTTGGGCAAAGGGACTCAAAAGGTACAAACTTCCAGTTATAAAATAAATAAGTCATGGGGATGTAATGTACAGCCTGGAGACTATAGTTAATGCATTGAATTTTGAAAGTTGCTAAGAGTATCTTAAATATTTTCATCATGGGAAAAAAAGTCTTTCACTATGTATGGTAATTAATATTAACTAGACTTATTGTGATCATTTCACAGTGTATAAAAATATTAATCATTATGTTGTACACCTGAAACTAATGTATGAAATTAAGCCTCAATTTAAAAAAAGAAGGAAGTCATCTCCTCTATTTTTGTTTTGTTTTGTTTTAAATTTTATTTATTTGACAGAGAGATCACAAGTAGTCAGAGAGGCAGGCAGAGAGAGAGAGAGAGAAGCAGGCTCCCTGCTGAGCAGAGAGCCCGATGCGGGGCTCGATCCCAGGACCCTGGGATCATGACCTGAGCTGAAGGCAGAGGCTTTAACCCACTGAGCCACCCAGGTGCCCCCATCTCCTCTAAATTCATTCCACAAACCCATCGTGAGCATCTAATATATTTTAGGTATTGTACCTGCTTAATGATATTATATGGGTCTTGGACGTAGGCCTGATATTCCTGTTTCTTTTTATGGTGAAAGATTTTTTTTTTTCTCCTTTATCCTGGAAGCTACTTAAAAACTGGAGTCAATGGGAATAAAATAAATGGGCTTGCATGCAAAATATCTTTCCAAAACAGCCATTTCTTTTAATGATAGCAAATCTTGGAAATCTTGCTGAAAGCTATATGACTCTTTTAGAATACACAGGAGCTCATCTTCCCACAATGATAGTATCAGGTGAAGAAGAAATCTTAGAGATCAAGATGATTACAAGGGCCAGGACATTTTTAAAAACTAAGAACCAATGCAGAGATGACAAATTTCCAGTTTTTTGTTTCCAAGGAGAGCATTCAAAAGTAAACTCCCAACTACTACTACACAATTTCATAGTATAAAGAACGTTTTAATACCATAGGAAGGAAATGATCTCATAATTCTAGAATTCTGTTATCAATTTAACATTATAAAAAACTCATTAAATATTATTTTCTCATTTCACTCCCACTCTGTTTGCCCTGATACTGGACCTTTCAGTAAGATCTAAATTGTGAGCTTTGGCATAGACTCTGTTTTCTAAGAAAATTCTGCTTATTCTGTGCTATTCTTTTATCCTCATTTTAGAGATTAAGACAAATGAGACTCAAGCAGGTTTGTCCAAGGTTACATAGCCAGTAAACTGCATCCCTGGGATTCAACTCCAGCTGGCCCAATATGTCTGATTATTCTGCAATTTTTCATTGTCCCAGTTTATTTGTTCTGACAATATAGAATCATTTAACTTAAAACAATGACTTATAAATATTTCTTTGGTAATTGTGAATTTTGTGAGAGACATGTGCTTAACACAGTATCTTATGTTAAAATAAAGTCAAATATGTTAAGATTAAAAATAAGAAAATTCATGCCAGGTACCTAACCTGTATTTAGTTTCTCCTTCTAACTTAGTAAAAGGTCAGGAAATATTTGGTTTGGAATACCTTCATATTTTTCTTCTTCCTTTCCAACTAAGGGTAACTATGTGACACAGTCGCAACTGAGGAAATATTTAATTGGAAACACTAGGAAAGGATTCTGGGAGAGCTCTTTAATAGGAAAGTCACTCCGCTAAAATGCGTTCCTTGCCCTTCACCTTTTTCCTTCATTCTACGTAGACTGTTTGATGTTGGAAAAAAGAGCATTTGTCTTTCCTTTTTATTTTCTTTTAAGATTTTATTTATTTATTTGACAGAGACAGAGGGCACAGGTAGGCAGAGGGAGAGAGAGAAGCAGGCTCCCCACCAAGCAGGGAGCCTGACACAGGACTCAATCCCAGGACCCCAGGACCATGACCCAAGCCGAAGGCAGCCGCTCAACCAACTGAGCCACCCAGTCGTCCCTCTTTTTTATTTTTATTTCTTAAAGATTTTTATTTATTTGACAGAGCGCACACAAGCGAGCTTGAGAAGGGGGGAGCAGCAGAGGGAGAGGGAGAAGCAGACTGATGATCAGGGAGCCCAATGTGGGGCTCAGTTGCAGGACCCTGGGATCATGACCTGAGCCAAAGAAGACACTTAACCGACTGAACCACCCAGGCGATTCAAGGAGCATTCCATCTGGTGATGCCAAACAACATTTTGCAAATGAAGACCACATGCTGGGAAATCCCTAACTGATCAATGATATGGACATGCCTTTTAAAAAATAATAAAAGGATTGAAAATGTGGGTGCACATTAAGGAATTATGAGGGTATCAAGTAAAGAATCTGGATGAATAAATGTAGGCACTGGGAATTGTCAACAGATGTAAATAAGACACCTTATAAGGTGGAAAAACAGATCAAGGGAGAAAGAAAAGAAAATTGTGCATTTGAGTAAAGAAAATTGAGTAAAGAAAAGATCAAGAGATGGACCCAGTAGTAGGTGTTAAAAGCTGAAAACACACAACCTCAGCCATCGATGTCTAGACTGAATTAACATTGGGCTTCTGAGTCCACAAACTGAGGAGGCTCCCACCCAATCTAAAGCTAAGGAGACAGCATGACCTCAACTGATCATATCCTTCAACTGGATACAATACTCCCTCTGCTCACACAGTGATGTAAAGTTAAGTTTGAACCAAATCTGATTTAAGCTGACATGAAATGCAAAGACCGGGTCCAAAGTTACCAATGAAGGTACCAGAATGGGTGGGATCAAGACCTGGCAGGTCCTTCAGGCTTTCTTCAGTAACTCAAGCTTTAGTTGATTCTTCACTCATTTATTCAGCAAACGTACACTGGTGCCTGGTATGTTCCAGGCATTGCTGGCAAAAGATGGAGATCCCTAAATACTGTCAAAGCATGATTTTCAAAAAGCTAAAATATGACTCACATGATCAGGGTATTTAGCCAATTTAATATAGATCAATTTCTTAATACATAGAATGATTAGATTATTTGACTAATTTAAGGGGAAATGAGCAAAAGCATGAACCATTATCAAAGAGCATATGAAGAGCTGAGAATTTGCAGAGATTAAAGAAAGAATATTCAAGCAAAATTGCTAGGTTAGATAAAAAATGAATAAGCTGTCCTCTGCAGTTAAATTTTCTACTAGACAGAAATATGCATCGCTATTTGACAGAAATCTTCAAGTTAAAATGTAACATCACAGAGTCAGGGCCCTGATCCCTACAAAGAAATAGAATTATCAAACTACAGGCATTTTCTCCTTATTATCGAATAGTCCCTGGGTAGGTCCAGAATGACACTGAAAGGACAGTGAAAGGACATGCAGTCCTCTTTGCCTTGTTTCTAAGTATCTAATTTTGAAAACAAAAAGCAGATTCTTAGAGCTGGTCTTACAACGATACTTCCCAACTTCAGGAAAGGAAAAAAGTGGGACAAAAAAAGAATGAAGTTCTCAGTATAAATATACATCTGGAACTTGCATAGGAAACTTCATTTCACTCAGCTGAACAAAGTGATTATTATTAAGCAAACTTTAAAAATGAAAAAATGGAGACTGAAAGCATTGAGGTCACATAATAAGAGAAGCCACTAGTCTCAAATCCATACATGTCTGTTGAAACAGCCAAGTTCTGTCCAACAGGCCACAAGGCCACTCATGAAATTCACCAGTTTGTGGAGCCAGTCACTCATTGGTTAATCAGACAGAATTTATTGACCTTCTCCCACACGCTATATTCGTTCAGTCTGTCTTACACAGCTTACATTCTAAGGGGCCCCCTATCTTCATTTTAGCCAACTGTCCCCTCAAGAATTAACCACTAACATGTTTATAAAAAACTAGGGGGACAGTAGTATAAAGTGCTTCCTTTTTCTTTTTAGAAGCATGTTCCTCTTTCTGGCCTCATAGCACATAGACGCCTGCCCTTTTTATCCACCAGCCTCTGCCTCTTGCTTCCTCCACTTCCCCTTCCCAGGCCATTTCATTCTTGAGCTCAGAGCTGCAGAGCTGTCCTTCTAAGTCAGACACCTCACACACTCGATTCAAAGGTGTCAGATGCCTAAATGACTAGCAGCTGCCCTGGGGAAACCTGAGCCAGGAGCACTTTCAAGCAGCCGCTCCACCAATGTCCCTTTCCTCCGGTGACGGGTGCACGCTGGGCCAGGGCCGAGCAGAAAGTAGGCCCACACTAGAGCTTGGCTTTCCCTTAGGACACATGTCTCGGGAAGCTGTCACAAATGTCACAGCTACGTGTCCAATGTGAGCATAACTCAGGCGGCTCTCTGGTGGTCACCCCCCTCCCCGGTACAACAGAGCCCAAAGGCCGGCTCCACAATGGTCCAGGTATGGAAGGGATCCCCTTGGCGTTTAGCGAGAGTGCAAAACAGCATGAGTGTGTACCTTTATAGCTCATGCAGACTTTCCTTACTTCTTAGAAACTAGTAAAATGCATTTCCTGCCTCTGAGCTACAGTGAGGTAATTTCTCAATGCTTAAGCAATAGGCCATGAAACTTTGGACCTGTAAGGGTGATAGATAGATGAAGAAACAAAGAAAGAAAGAAAAAGAGGGAAAGGAAGGGAAAGAAGGAAGAATGGTAACTACAGAGGCGATGGGTGTATTAATTAGCTTGATTGTATTGATTATTTCATCATGTACACCTTAAATATTTACAATTGTTGTTTGTCAGTTATACCTCCCACCTTCACCCTCAATGAGCCATTCCAAGGTTTAAGGACATCCACTGCAAAACTGCTTTTCTCCTGGGGCATAATTGAAATCTCTAAAACCACAGCTTCAGAGTTCCTCCATCCTCTTGTTCTGTGTTTGTGGAGATGGCATGAGACTGGTCAGTGTCCACCGAAGTATAACTCACCGCAAACCTTTAAGCACAGACTTCTCTTCTGTAAATATCCTCAATCCCCAAGTGTCTAGAATTACATGGCTGTTCTAAGCAAGCCATGAAGTTGGACAAGAATCTGTCTCAGTGTGTTTGTTCCCTGTGTGTCTAAACAGGAAGCTCTATCTATGGGAAAAGACCTGACAGGGCCAGGTCCACCATATATATATATATATATATACACACACACACACACATACATGTATATGTATATGTATAATATATACAGATTACAAAATGTAGAAATATATATTTTATACAAAATATGTATTTATATAAATATATGACATTTATATATGTATATTTATATAAATATATATTTATATATTTTAAGCTTTTATTCATTTTTTGACAGAGAGAGAATGAGCACAAGCAGGAAAAGTGGCAGGCAGAGGGAAAGGGAGAAACAGGCTCGCCTTGGAGCAGAGAACCCCAGTGTGGGACTCAACCCCAGGACCCTGGGATCATGACCTGAACCGAAGGCAGACACTTAACTGACTGAGCCACCCAGGCGCCACTCAACATATTTTTTTTTAATAAAAGTTTTTTTTAAAAGATTTTATTTATTTATTTGAGATCACAAGTAGGTGGAGAGGCAGGCAGAGAGAGAGATGAGGAATCAGGCTCCCTACTGAGTAGAGAGCCCGATTCGGGGCTTCATCCCAGGACCCTGAGATCATGACCTGAGCTGAAGGCAGAGGCTTTAACCCACTGAGCCACACAGGCACCCCTCAACATGTTTTAAAGTACAAAACAAGCTAACTTTGCTCTTTCTTCTTTCTTTGAAAAGTATACCTTTGTAATGCCAAAATTGAAAAATATTTTTAATGCTCTCTATTTTAAAATGACTGGAAGTCAGTATTACATCAGAAGTAAATGAATTTAATTCAGGTGGGGGTATTCTGTTGCTGAACTGCCAGTGTTAGAAGGAGTACTAAAGCAAAGCCATAGTTTGTAAATTATTATTTTTTTCCTAAAAATATTTTCTTGCCTTATTTCAGCACATCACTAATTGCATTGCTAAGGATTTTTCACATAATTTGGATTCTACTGACAGCAAAGCCACGTTAGACATACTTTCTTGAGTAGCATTGTAGTTCTTAGATTTTTTTTTTTTCATTAACTTCAGGTTACAGAAATTTTTCTCTTCTGGGGCAATAGCAATTGGAATTGTCAACGAATTCTTTCAGCAATAGCTAGATTCAGAAATTATAATTTTATATACTATGTTAAGACATTTTAATGTGGTAACATATAATAAATTATCATTACAAAAATGTAAAATACCTTAATTTTATCACATAAGGTACAATTACGTTGTAATTTTATCATCTATTTATGCAATAGTCAAATTCATAAGATCTGTGCTTCATATAGCTATTCTAGTGAATCTCATGTATTATCTAAATTTAATTTAGTTGCTTTAACAGTGTTTAGTCATTATTCTCAGCAGCCCATGTCTGAAAGTAGTTATGACATTAGTCCTGATATGTGTTTCATCAAGATGTCTCTCCTTTGACTTGATCCAGAAAACATTGCATATAATCTTGGAATTGTTCCCAGTGTCATTACTATAAGCATTGTAGAGATCATTCTCCTAGTAATAAATTCCAATTATGTACCTTACAAGGCACAAAAAATGTTTCTGTGTTTTGGCCAACATTCTACTTTGCACACTTTTTCCCTTACCCACCAAGTTTGTGCCATTATCCTACACCTTTCCTTGGTGATCTTTTAATTACTTAAATTAGCCAAATATGGTTTTTCTTTGTTAAGTTGTATTAAATATTTTTAGAAAAATAAAACTCCAGTACCAATCTAATTGCCAGTGTAAACAAGCCATATCATGATCCATGTTTGCTAAATCTAGGCCAGGGCTATCCACCAGAATTTTCTGCCATGTTGGAGATGTCTCAGCTCCAGTACCAATCTAATTGCCAATGTAAACAATCCATATCATGATCCATGTTTGCTAAATCTAGATCAGGGCTATCCACCAGAATTTTCTGCCATGTTGGAGATGTTCTTATTCGAGCTATTCAATATGAACGACTGTGCTGTACGTGTGGCTAAGGAGCGCTTGAAATATGGTGAGCGCAACCAGCAACCTACACTTTTGATTGTGTTTAATTTCAGCTTATTTGAATGTAAATAGTCACATGAGACTACCAAATTGGATAGCATAGATCTTGCCTCTTTGTCCCTACTTTGTCCTTCTTTTATTATGCGAAATCTATTGACTTCTGCTACTGGAGAGGAAGGCTTTATTAATTAATTTATCTTTCTCTTACTTAAGAGATCTGCCACTCAAATTATTCCCATGCTATGATATAGTACCCATCTCTTC
Organism: Mustela nigripes; assembly: GCF_022355385.1. NCBI lineage: Eukaryota > Metazoa > Chordata > Mammalia > Carnivora > Mustelidae > Mustela > Mustela nigripes. The sequence goes on along the minus strand of NC_081559.1, from coordinate 178,940,485 downwards.
TATATTGCCCAACCCAGGACAGAAATGTGGAGTATTGTTTTGCTGGGGCCTGAACTGGTTTTCTACACATGAGACCTTCTAAAATGAAGGCCTTGGTCAAGGGCTCCTCTTCCCCAAATCTAGGGTTAGGGTTGATATAAAGGAGGATCCTGAGGGGAAAAGAAGATGAGGAGAAGATGAAGGACAGGAGGGCACAGAGACTGGCTTATCTTGTCCCCACCCCTTACTTTCTCAACTGTGGATTCCCAGTCATGGAAATAAATAGTAGCTGGCAGCTTCCTGACCACAGCTTTCTTTCCATGAAAATGTTCTCTGTTCTGAAGAAGGAGGCTAGGAGTTTGCATAAGCAATACTCAATAAGGAATAATTGATTAGATGAATGAACAAAGCCTACATCCATGCCACCACCCTCCACACTAGAGGGTTTTGCAATCAGCCACTCTTTGCAGTCCAACAACTGGACACATTTAGCTGTGGTCCTGAAACTCTTGGGATTCAAAGACCATGCTCCCTCTGGAAGCACTGAGGAAAGATCTCTTCCAGGCCTCTCTCCTGGCTTTTGGAAGTTCCTTGGCTTGTGGCAACATAGCTCCAGTCTTCATGTAGCATTCTCCCTATGTATGTGTATGTCTTTGTCCAAATTTCCCCTTTTTATGGGGATACCGGTTATGCTGAGTTATGGAGCCCACTCTACTCCACTATGAATTTATCTTAACTAATTACAACTGCAGTAACTCTATTTCCAAATAAAGTCGTGCTCTGAATGTGAATATGAATCTGGGAGGGACACAATTCAACCCACAACATACACTCCAGATTCATCTATTTTTAAACATATTGCTATGTTACGTTCACCTAGTACCTTCTCCTTTTCCAAAAAATTCATATATTTTGCGGATAGATCATGTGTCATTTTCATTTTATAGATAGGAGGTAAGAAGAGTATAAAATAGGAAAGTGACACTCCTAAATTCACACAGTTGTTTCCAACACTAGTTTCCAAGTGTCCTGATTTCCAGGCCAGTGATTTAATGCTAAGATTAGATTATATTGCCTCTTCTCCATACATAATTTATTTTTTTTAAGCCACCATTATTGCTATTGCTGTAGTTCCCAACCACACTGAATGTTCAAAACACTTTCAGCCTGGCCTGTCTTCTGTCCCCATAAAAATTTCAATGTCATCTTTTGTTTCCCTGTTTGGTCTGAAGAACAAGATAAAAATTTTCAGAGATTGACTCTAGGTCCTGAGTCTTCATGGAGGCAAATCAGGTGGTTTGTGACACTAAACCATAAGGCAAGCCTTGGTTTCTCAGAGTCACTGGAGTATCCCTGGGAATCTGGCTGATGGAATCTCTGCATTTCCCTAGGGGCAGATCACATAGAAGGTAGAAAAGTCCAAAATTTGAAGTGAGGCAGGACCTGGCTAAAGTTTACCATGGCCATGTAGTAGCTCTAACTACTTACTCAGACTTATTATAATTTCAGTGATGTAATGGAACCCATCAAAATCCATATAGGAGCATTTTATAAATCATAAAGCACTATACAAATGTTAGCTTTTCATGTAATAGTAAGTATATTCCACTCTTCTTCCACTGAGCATTTGAGCTAATTGTTCTGCCCTAACACCACCTCAACCATCTAGGTGCTCAGAACACTCCCCTGTGTTTCGGAGCATCCTGCCCCTGGAAAGTGTGTTGTCTACTTGGGGTGGGTCGGGATAGGACTAAGTAAATCTGAGGCGCAGTTGGATACCATTTCTGCTGATGGCCAGCACATGATGAGGCTGTGGATGGGGACACCTGTTTAGAGTAGATGGTCTGGGAAAAGGATTGAACCACATGCTGCTTCCTGGCTCTAGTTCCAGATGTTCCATACTCGGGACTGGCTTTGGAACTCTGTCTTATCCGCAGAGTCCTTCCCTTCTCTCTTCCCTCCATACCAGGCAGTCTTCACCTAGTCTGAAGTAGGGAACGTTTCAGTATGAGCGGGGGAAGTTTGAGGGGATCAAATATCCTTCCAGTTCTTTTCGAAATTTTCAAAGCAGGAAATCAAGGGTTTGACTGCTCTCTAATTCTCTCTATTGACCTTCTTCATGCTAACAGATAATATATATTTAGATACCTGGTGATAGGAAGGGCTTCAGGCCTTAGAAGGAAAGAAAGACTATGTGAGGGCTCCTGGGTGGCTCAGTGGGTTAAAGCCGCTGCCTTCGTCTCAGGTCATGGTCTCAGAGTCCTGGGATGGAGTCCCACATCGGGCTTTCTGCTCAGCAGGGAGCCTGCTTCCCTCTCTCTCTCTGCCTGCCTCTCCATCTACTTGTGATCTCTCTCTGTCAAATAAATAAATAAAATCTTAAAAAAAAAAAAAAGAAAGACTATGTGAAACATATATATACATATCAACTCTAAACATATATTATTATTAAAAACTGGTCAATACATAATTCATAGTGGAGACTCCTCTGCCCCATTAGAAGACAGACCAACTCACAGTGAGATTCACTCCATGAAGGTCATTTAATGTAAATCTAGTCAAAGAGGCTTCCACCGGGGACAGGAACCCAGATACCATCTTTCTTTGCTAATGTTAGCTATGAGATCTGGGGCTGGTCCCTGAATGCCTGCAGGTCAACTGATAATAGTTCCTAAAGACACTGGGTCCCAATCTTGTGAACCTATAGATGTTACCTCATACGGTAAAAGGATCATTGCAAGTGTGATCAAGCTAAAGATCTCAAGATGAAGAGGTTATCCTGGATTATCTGGGTGGGCCCTAAATTGGATCACAACTGTCTTTATAAGAGATATGCAGAGGAAGATTTCAGATACACTGAAGGGAGAAAGTGACAGAACAGACAGAGATTTGAAGATGCTACACTGCTGGGCTTGGAGATGGAAGAAGGCCTCGTCATTAGCCCATGAATGGAAGGAGTGCCCACAGACACCAGAAACTGGAGAAAAGCAAGGAGAATAATTCTCCCCTAGAGCCTCCAGAGGGAGCACATTTCTGCCAGCACCTTGATTTTGACTCAGTGATACTGATTTCAGACTTCTGGCCTCTAGAACTCCAAGAGAAGAAATTCCTACTGTTTTAAACCATGAAATTTGTGGCATTTTGTTACAGCAGCCATAGGAAACTGATACAATAGATCTGAGTCCAAGTTTCTCCTGTGTTGAATGGGTTTGGCATGCAAAATAGGTCAGGGGTTCTCAACTCTGGCTAGATAGCAGATCAGCAGGAGAGCTTTTAAGTGATTCTAATGTGGCCTTAGCTCCAGAGATACTGTTTAATGGTTTGGGGTGAGACCTTGGTATCAGTACTTCTAAAAGCCCTGGGTTGGGGACACCTGTGTGGCTCAGTTGGTTAAGCATTGGACTCTTGATTTTGGTTCAGGTCATGATCTCAGGGTTATGAGATCAAGCCCCAAATCAGGCTCTGCACTGAGCATGCTTAAGATTCTGTATCTCCCTTTCCCTTTGCCCTTCCCCACCCAACTCTCTCTCTCTTAAAAAAACAAAAACAAACAAAAAAACACAGTTGTTGTAAGGTACAAGGTATGGAAGGTATGGAGCCACTATGCTAGATGGCTCTTCGCAAAATTAACATGCTTTGGTTCTGTCTTTGGACATTAACACGATGAACTACAGTATTTGCACGTGGAATAAGAAATCCCTAGGGAAGACCAGGGGAAAGAAAGCCTTCAGGAGAAACCAGGACAAGAACTGATTGGTATGAAAGAGTCAGAGGGGCATCACAGCAAATTCTAGCATGTCCCTTTAATGTTCAACAGCCTTGCTCTTTTGAGAAGGGTGAATGAAATCCCCACTAACAGTGAAGACACACTGGTGAAGTAGGTGACTTTCAGAAAAGCTACATCAAATGGGAAGCCAGTTTACTTTTGTGCTCCATCAGAATAAAAATCAAAGGACCAGCAGGAATTCAAAGGACTCCCTTTCTTAATGATTCATTCATCCGTTTATGAAATATTTATTGGAGTGCTTTCTTGTGTGCCATTCAACATTCAGTCATTCAACAAATACTACAGGGAGCATAGTGTGTATCAAGGACTGTTCTAGGAATTTGAAATCCAGATAAAATCCATAAAGATCCTATTCTTGATGAGGTACTGGGTGGGGCAGGAGGGGGAGCGGGGAGGGACATGCTGTGATGAAAAATAAATCAGGGATGAGGAACAGGAAATGGGGTGGGAAGTAGTCCTCATGTTGAACAGAGAAAGGCTCACAGAAGATGTATATGAGGAAAGCCCTGAAGTGGGTGAACTTCCCCAGCAAAGGGAGTGACAAGAACTGACAACCATTGTTTTCAATAAATCTAGAAAATTGTCTCTCCTCGGAGCTTGATTACTTGATTTAAAAATCAGTGTATTCTCTTCTGCTTTGCCGTATTTCACAATTATTTGGAAATGGAAAATATGAGACTCTATTTAACTCTAAGGAAAGCTCAAGGTTGGGGGTCCTACGTTGGTGAAGAATTGGTTCTGCCAGTAAGTCCCTTCTCTACCCTTCTTAGCAATAAAGAAGGCAAAGGGAAGCTTTTCAGGCAAATATCCCAAAAGCAAAAGTCGAGCCACTGTGGGTCTTCAGTCTCCAAAGGGCAAATTCTCTTGACAAGAAGCCCAAGGGAAGGAAGAACAGTAACCAGGGTGGCAGAAGCTTCTAAGCCCCATGCTGATTTTCGGCAGCGCTGTGATGTGATTTCCCTTTTATCATTTTTGGACCAGTCCCCCTTTCCAATTAGGGATCACAGCTGCTAAGAATAAAGTGGTGTCTGTTTAACTGGCAGAAGGCACAATGGTCCACTCAAGCCATCAATGAGAGTCATTGTTCAGGAAATATCACCACTGAGATTTTTTAAAATGCTAATGTAATTAATTTCTCTTTCAGTGCTGATTGTCACCCGTTCTTTTCTTTTTTCTTTCTTTCTTTCTTTTTTTTTTTTTAAAGCATGCAGGCTTGTGTCTTTTTTAATTGTAGTGGATCGAAAACATTTCTTCTGAAACTGCAGATTCGGAATTTTTAAACTTCCAGGAATCTTTGCTATTAAGTGTTTAACCAACTTATTTATAGAGAACGCAGCACAGAAAGGCTGAGGAACGTGGTGAAAGCAACTTTGCTACTTAATGAGTCTTGGAACTAGGACTGAGGAAGCAGCCTCTTCACTCTTTACCCCCCAAACTGCACAGACAGAAATAATTTTGTTGGAATGATCTCCAGTGCGCCATTAAATTTTCTTTGCCAGAAATAAGTGCTGAGTATCTTCTCCCAGCAGTCTTTTCTTAGGGCTCAAACGTGCAGTCCAGTCAAATTTCACATGGTCTTCTTGTTGGATCGGTGCTACCTTTTTCACTGGGGAAAGAATGTCCTTGTGCACCAGACGGCCTCAGGGAATCGAAGGAATGTGTTGCTCTTTCAGATTCAGGCATGTTTCCTAACAGCATGTTCTGTGGCTTATGTGGACTTTGGATATCAAGGGTTTGTTGCCTTTGAGAGATCGATTAGTGTTTCTTGTGGGTAAGTCATTCTTTCCAGATAGGGGAGGATGCTTCGGTCCTCCAAATGCTGAAGACTTTGCACTCAATGAGCCTCATTTGAGAAGGGAATCCCTCAGCGGGTAAGTGGCCAACTCCTGACTTTGGCTCAGGTCATGATCTCATGGTCCCGGGATTGAGCTCTGCACTCTTCATGGAGTTTGCTTGAGGCTTCTCTCTCCTTCTCCCTCTGGCCCTTCCTGCTCTCTCTCTCTTTCTCTGGAATAAATAAATCAATCTTTAAAAAAGAGGAGAGGGGAATCTCTCTAATATTCTGGGAAATGCAAGTGTAATTCGCTTTACATTAACACTAAGAAAGCTTTATGTTATCTGCTTATCCATAATTCTGCTGTCTCTGGCAAAAAAAGGCCCCTGATTTAGACATGCAGGTGTAGAACAATAAAAACAGCAATGAACTTAGAGTTCAGAGAACGTTTGCTTCAGGTACTTCATTCCATCATTTGTTCAGCGAAAATGTTATTATTAAGACCTATGGAGAGCCAAGCTCTATACTGGCTATTAAAGAAAAAAAATATTCATGACACTTGTTAAAGATGGAAGGCAGATTTCATTCAAACAGAGGCTGTGGAGACAGATCTGGGGACAACTGTAAGGAGATCTAGCAGTGGGAGAGAGAGACTGGACTCAATTCGGAATACAGCCTAGGAAAGTGGGACGTAACAGCCAAGGAGCAGTGTAGGAAGTCAGTGGATAGAAAATTACTAAATGGGGGAGACAGGCACCTGGGTGGCTCAGTCAGTTAAATATCTGACTTCAGCTCAGGTCATGATCTCAGGGGTCTGGGGTGGAGTTCCTTGTTGGGCTCCCTGCTTGGTGGGGAGCCTGCTTCTCCCTCTCCCTCTGCCTGACACCTCCCTGTTTGTGTTCTCTCTTCCTCTCTCTCTCTCTCTGTCAGATAAGTAAATAGAATCTTTAAAATAAAAAAAAAAAAAGAAAGGAAGGAAGGAAGGAAAGGACTAAGAGGAGACATCAGGAGTTGGGGAAGAGGAAGGATTCTTGCTAAACCAACCTAACATGAAGGCAGGGCAGGATGATCAGATATCATCTGATGGAAGATGAGGAACCACATTACATACCGAGGGTGATCAGGTATTGAGGATGGGAGATTCTGACTAAACGCACCTGGCAGGATACTTGCTAAAATCAGACAGTACAGAAACAGACATGGAAATCCAGAAGTTGAGGCCTAGTTGGAAAAGAATTCAGGAGTACCTGAGTAGAGTTTGCTTAAGAAGAGAATCTTTGTTAGAGGCAATGAAGGATATTGTTGATCTTAGACAGGTTTCCTGCTCTACCATGATTTGCACTGTGACCTTTGAAAACTCCATGTTATGTCTCTCAGCCTGGGTTTTCTCATCTTTAAAACAGGACATTTTAATACTTGCCTTGAGATCTTCATGAACACAGAACATCAATAACATATAAACTGTGAATCATGTTTCACATGCACTGAAGATTTTAAATAAAGCTCTTTGGGGGATGCTAGTTGATAATAGTAATATGCCAGGCACAGTATTTTTAGGGTAATTTAACCATTTCAACGTCCTGCCAGGTAGGTAACATTACTTCCTTAACAACCAGAGTAACTGAGACTCAGTGAGGTAAAGTGTTTGTCCAAGTTCCCAAGACCAGGGAAGAGAGCATCTGGGATTCAAACACTCTGATATGGAAGGCTCTGCAGTGAAGGCCATGCATATGTGACTTGTACAAAACACACCTGCCTTCAACTGAGCAAGAAAAAAAAAAACATAAATGGCTGTAAAACCCGTAGAGTAAACTAACCAAACCGGTTTGTAAAATTTCATGCACTTACGATGATGTACATCCCCTGTCCCCAGCAATAGAAATTGCCTCCTAGAGCCAAACATCTTATCTTTTGATACAAATTCCAGAACCATCAAAAACTGTAATTGAAATCATATCTCCAGGTCAATCAGTCTACAAATTTGACAGCTTAATCAAGAGATGTGTGGTCTCCACTGTCAAAAAAAGTGTGTGTGTGTGTGTGTGTGTGTGTGTGTGTGTAGCTCCAAGCAATTTCAATATGATAAACTCAGATGAATAAAGTTTACCTTGCCTCCTACAGAGATTTTCAGGAACTGGCTGGCCTTTGCAGGCTGAGACACTTTTTTTTTTTTTTTTTTTTAAATCACAAGTGAAAAGTCAAAACCAAAACAGAACAAAAAAACCCAGAAAACTGCTAACAAAAATTTCTACCTCAATAGCTCTTCTTTAGACTGTTAAACACCCAAGAAGAATGATCAGGAAACAAAGCCGTCCATGAGTTTGCCCTCATCTTTCCTTAAGGTGTCACCAGTGGTGCTACTTGTGAAAGCAGACAAATAAACCTACAGGTAGCCTTGACTAAAGTCAGGGAGACATTTACTCCCATCGTTGTGGGGCAAATTTGCAGCCAGGAGAGTAAACCAAATCCTAGCCCTTGGCAACCTTGAAGTGTTCGTTCCAGGATGTCTTAGGTAGAAGAGGTCATCAGAGAAATCATGTCATCAAATGTGATTATTGGGCAACTTCCGCTTCCTCGGGGAGCCTGAAATACATCCATCAGGGTGGGAACACACCAAATGCAAAGAAAAAACAGCCATAAAGACCAAAGTTGTGAGTCAAGGCCAAAGAGCAAGAGTTGGACTCAGTTCCAAATACCATCCAGAACCAATGTTAACATCACTATCTCTCAACTCTGAAGAGGACTTTTATTTAATTCATTAAAATAATTCAATTTTTTAAAAAATCCTATTTTTTAGCTGTTTTTTCCCCTGTGCTTTGTGTAGTCCATCAGCCAGACCACAGAGAGTGTTCACTTTGGCACAAATCCTCACTTAGTCCGTTTACATGCCACATGTGTGTTCTATTTATCATGCCAAATAGTTGGAGAGAAATGTGTTCATTGCTGTGTTCTGAAATGTCTAAAGGCATCTGTATTGCTTTTCACTCGTTGCAAACCCCATACATTTTCTCTCTTTCTGTTTAGCCTATAAAAATTTCTGTAAAGTAACTGAAAAGGCTACCATCACTCCCATTTTACAGATGAGAACACGACGACTCCAAGTGGCTAAGTGACATGCCTTGTAAGGACTAAGAGATTCAATGTCCTGCTGTAGGAAGAACATAGACTCTGGAGCTGAGAAGACCCATCACTGCCCTTACACCTGCTTTTCTTTCCTCTCTTCCTTTATCCATCCCTCCCTTCTCTCCTTTCTCCACCTAGCCCATAGCTATTGAACTCCCTAAAGAGAATTTGCTACAGGTGTTGATTGGTTGCTGGGACTCTCTCACGGCCGAGCGCCGCAACCTGCTCTCCCTGGGCCACAACAACATCGTGCGCTGCATCCTGCATTCGCCCACCAACCCCGGCTTCATGACGTGCAGCGACGACTTCCGAGCACCGTTTTGGTACCGGAGATCCACCACGGACTAACCCGCCTCCAGGATCTAGGGTTCTTGTGTCGAGGACTGTGCCCCTTCTGCCCCCGCGCCCCATCAGCAGCTCCGGTCGTAAGTCACTGCACCACCTGGCAGGTGTGCCGCCATCTCTCCATCCTTCTTGGATTTGTACAAAAGAATCTTTTTTTACCTTGATGTAGAATCATGGTGGGGAAAGTTGGAAACGCAGATCTGTGCAGTGGTTCTGCATTCACTGATTATTACAGTGTGATTTTCATCGGTTTTGTAAATACAGGACTTGCCATTTCTCTTGAGTCTCTTGATCATTTGAAGAAGGATAGAGTATTAAAGTGCTTTCTAGATCTCAAAAAAAAAAAAAAGAATGAAAAAAAATGAATCAGTAATCTGGTAATCCAAAAGCAATAATGAATCCAAAAGCAATAATGCCAAACTTGATCTGTGCCAACCTTGAAGTTTTAGCTCCATCACATCTTCCAAAAGTTGACCTCACCTTACACATCTTAGCTGTTATAGCTATTTTAACTGGCTAATATGGATAAATGTGGACACTGTTCGATGCACATAATTTCACCACAACTATTTGTGATTACAGAAGTATTCTTTTGTCTCCAAGTATCCTTGAGAACAGTGATTCAAGACTACAAAGTTTGAAGTAATAAACTGAGCAGACTTCCGTGTTGGAGAACGACTCATTGGAGACTTAAAGAATGAAATGAAGGTTTCACTCTCATCTCCAGCAACCCCCCCCCATTCTTTAAACACCCTCATGATGTATCTATGTTTTGTGTTTAGCAGTAATGCAGTCATTACCATTGTTCTTTATCACATGACCTTGGGCAAGCTTCTGACCCCTCTGTCTTTCATTCCTGCAGGAAAGATACTTATCAATGACTTCATTGTATAGTCTGAAAGAGCCTGTTGGGAGGCAATCAGCATTTTTTTGATTAATATCAATAGCAAGGAGAAGATGGAGACAGAAAGAAGAGAAGGGAAATGAGAAACATTAGCATGGGAAGCTACAAAATTCCACTTGTAAGTCCATTAATGGATTTCCACATTTAGTTCCTCCTTGGAGGGAGAAAACTTTAGTCTTTCCCAGAGTATGTGTAAAGGCATGATACTGAGCAGGCTTTACCACAAAGAAAGGGGAGGAGGGGAAGAGGGTGGGAAGTCTTAGAGTCAATAACTGGGCTAAATAACAGTTGAAGTTTTCTATATTTATAAACTTTAATATGTAAATGAGAATTGTAAGACAAATTGAGTACAGAATATGTCAGAGTTACCAAACTGATGTGATTGCGGAAACATTTTCTCACAGTCTATGTCACAGAATTTCTGTGAAACACACTTTGCTCAGTTATAACTATAAGAAAAAAGAACTAAAAAAAGAGAGATAAGAACTTCAGATAACATATAGTTGAATTACTCATATTTGCACAGTAATTTAGTTTATCAATACCTAACTGACATAATCTCAGTGTATGATATTTGATCTCACTGCCCTCTCCAATTTCTTCTAATGCTATATGACCCAATGAAATCAGCTCATGACCCCCATGAGTGATAGCAGAGTTCTTCCTCTGTCTCCCTCCAATTTCTCCCATTCTTTTTACCCCTATGTTCTCTCCTTTTTCTCCGAATACTGAGTACAGGGCCAAGGGGAAAGAGACCTCCTTCCTGGATCCCAAGTTTAGTACTTTCTTTTCTGTAAAATCCTAAAGAGATGGGGAGTTCCAGGAGTCCAGCTAGTTAATAGCCCAACTCATATTAGTTGGTGATGTTGGAGAGGCACCATGCTCCAGACACCTGGAAATATGGGGGGGGGGGGGGGGATAACCACAAAACATGACTGTCTATGCAGAAAGGTAAACTCAGATGAGATTCAAATTCCAGCTTCATTGCTGCTATTGGACAAGAAAAGGAGAGGAAGGAAGAGTTGTTCTCTGGCCCTTTACATTCTAGACATTGCTGGTCTTTGGACAGAGAAGGTAAAAATAATTATCTGGTAACCTCTGCATCATTTTTACTGGCATGGCATCTATCTATAAGAGACAGTTGGTATCTTTGTGTGTGTGTCTCTCACAACATCTCTTTCTTTTGGAGAATCGTGCCTTCTCCCTACTTGGGGCCCATACGGTGTAGAAAGGAGAATTCCTTCCCTCTGATCCAATAGAGAGAATGCCTGCCGAACAACTCCTTTCTGTGGTCAAAGGGATGGATTGAGGGATGGGCATATGATGTCAGCAGGTCAATTAGTGTTAACCCTCAGGACTTTTGCAGAAACTCTCAGGAAAGAGGAGTTCTTTGTTCTCTAGATCCCTAGCTATGAGGATGATGTAAGCCTAGAAATTCTGGTGACTTTGTTAACCACCACATTAGAGTAGTTTCATACGAATGACTCCAAAACTGAAGAAAGCAGGGTCAAAACACAGAAAGAACAAGGCAATTTACTGATGGCTTTATTTTAACCATTGGATCAGCCCTCCTGAAGCTAGAAACACTTGTGAAGTTGTAGTTTTATGAGCCAATAAATCCTTTTATCTAGAGAAGTTAGATATGAAATTGCAACTTAATGGATTTTGATTAATGCACTTTAGAATTCTAAACCTCTGTAAATTGAAGAATATATCATTTTAGCATTTTGCCAAAGATGACTGGAAGGAGAAAACAAAATGTTTGCCTTCTATAGTTTAATATATAGTGATATTTTAATGATTTTACTATATTTTATTTTATTTTAAAAATGTTAATGGGGGGCACCTGGGTGGCTCAGTGGATTAAGCCTCTGCCTTCGGCTCAGGTTATGATCTCAGGGTCCTGGGATGGAGTCCTGCATCAGACTCTCTGCTCAGCAGGGAGCCTGCTTCCCTCTCTCTGCCTTCCTCTCTGCCTGCTTGTGATCTCTCTCTCTGTCAAATAAATAAATAAAATCTTTAAAAAAAATGTTAATGAAATCACTAACATGGGAAAATAATTTCACTGTCATTATAGAAATTGTCCCCTTCCTCTAATTTTTAAGAAAGTATTGGCATAAAAATTTTCATTATAATTTATTTTTAAAAACTCTGTCATGTATACTTATTCCCAATTCCCTTGATCCCAGTTATGCATATTTATGTATTTGTGTATTCTCTCTCTCTCTCTCTCTCTCTTTTAATCAGTTGGTTCCTAGGTTTGTCTTTGTTATTATTCTTTACACTGAGTCCATTTGGGGCTTATTGATCCTCTCTATTTTTTGTTTTGTTTTCTTTTCTACTTCATTTATTTCTTCTTTTAAATTTATTATTTCTTTCCCTCTACTTGTTTGTGTTTAAATTGCTGGAATTTTTCCCCCTAATATTTCCTTGTAGTACTATTTTAGATTCTTGATATGTAAGAAGTTTATTAATTCATTTTAAATATTTTCTGAAATCCATACATATGACTGCTTTTTAATCAGTGGTAATGTGGAAATTTTTTTTTTAATTTGTTTTGCTTTCCAGTCACATCTGGTAATTTTTTTAATTTTTTAAAAATATTTTATTTACTTATTTGAGAAAGAGTAAGAAAGAAAGAGCAAGCACAGGAGCATGAGTTGGGGGAGGGACAGAGGGAGAAGGCGAATCAGGCTCCAGGCTGAGCCGAGAGCCCAGCTCAGACTCAATCTCAGGACTCTAGTTTCATAATCTGAGTGGAAGGCAGATGCTTAATGTACTGAGCCCCCCAAGCACTCCTAGTAATTTTTTAGTTTTGTTTTTGCTTTCTAATTATACTGTGGTTACAGGAAGGAATTAGTATATTACTAGTGAAACTCTGGTTTTTCACCTAGATGTGCTTTGGAGGTAAATACATGGCTGGTTTTGGCAGATAAATCAATATATTTTTGCAAAAAAATGTGTATTTGCTAATTGCTAAATACAGAGTTTGATGTAAGTTCATTAGGTTAACCTTATTAGCTGTGTGTTTTTAATTATTCCGTATTTCTCCCCACTTTTATTTTGCCTTGATTATTCATTCATGGATTCATTTACTCAACAAATGTTTATTTAATTTTACTGCTCTCTTGGGTAATGCCACGCACTACATTAGAATCTTAAGATATAGTGAAAACATCAATAAAAAATCAAAGTTCCTGACATCATGAAGTTTCATTTCCAATGGGGGGGAAGTAAGATATTTAACATCTTGATATTTTAGGGGGAAGGGAGGGTAAGAATGAAGTATATAGAATTTAGATATTGATAAGAATCATGGGAAAAAAATAAAGAACAAGGATAAGAATGGGTGGGATAAGGAAGGAGGCTGGATATTAAGTAGGATTGACAAGAAGGGGCTTACTGAAAGAAGCACACTTGAATAAAGACTTAGGAAAGTGAGGATGTGAGCTATGCAGATATCTGAAGTAAGAAAAATTAGCAAGTACAGAGGTCCTAAAATGGGAGATTCTTGGTATGATCAATGAGCACTTGGGAGCCAGTGAAGCTACAGTGGAATACGTAAGGGAGAAAATAAGGGATGATGAGTTCAGCAGGAAAGGCACACTAGGTTGGACGTGGGAGGGAGATTATGTGATGACTTTGAATTATTTTCAGGTCTTTGGCTTTTATGCTAAGTGAGATAGAAAGTGAGATAGGAAGTATTTTGTTTTATTTTTGAGATGGAAAATTATTGGAGAGATGCAGAGTGATAAATATTATCATAACCAGGTCACTTGGATGCCTTTCTTATTTTTTGGAGATAAGGAGGGCGGGTATAGAGAGAGCAAAGAACAGAACCAGGGACAATAGCTGGAAGGTAATTGAAATGTACATGCAAAAACTTACTGTTGCCATGGTCAGGAAGGTAACAGTGGAGGTCGTAAGATGAAGTATTTTGAGTATGGCTTGAAGACATAGCTAGCAAGACTTGCTAACAGATTAGACTTGGAGTATGAAAGGAAGAAAAAATGATTCTTAGGGAAGTTAATCTTTTCCCTCCCTGCGTCACACCAAAGAGACTTTGAAAATTTTCACTTTGCCATGCCTTTTCTTTTTATATGTTTATTTTCCAAGATTTTACTTCTTTCTTGCTATATACCCTCCAAGTGAATCATTATCTTTATTGTTTTGTATATAGCCACTGCCATTTAGATTTGACTACAGTATTATCTGTTGGGTTTTTGGCTCATCTACTTCTTGTATTACACTCCTTCCTTCTGTCCTTCTATGCTACTTCCTTTTATCTGAAGTTTATTGTCAGCTATCAATTTATTGCTTATCAGATCCAACTTCTCCCCTCAATATTTGCTTTGTGATAATGGAAGAAACTCCTTTAAGCATTTCTTTACAGTTGAATGTGATTTTAACCTTTTCTGTAGAAGGCAAGGAGGGATATTACAGTAGGAATGATTTCTACTGTTTCTGATGCACCATCAATCAGTGACATGACTATGAGGACATTTAGTGGTGTCCTCATAATTCTTTACCCAGAATATGTGGACCCTTGGCAATCTTGTAGCTGCAACCTGGTCTGTGATGACTTTTCATGGTCCTCTCAATAGGGACCCTGAATTCTGCCTACACTGGCATCCCAGCTCCCTCTGTATAACCTCCCCCACCCACAGGTGTGTCCCTTATGACACTGTGGCCTCTGCACCAGGCTCCACTCATTCTGGCTTCCTGAAGCCTTCTGCTTTCTCCTGCTCTGGAAGGCTCTTCTCTTGAAATCTTCTCAATATTAACGGCCCTCTCTACAAGAATGCTTCAGACCTCTTGTCTACACCAGCATCACTGTCTGCCCTGCAAATCTGCATGCCTGACCACCCCCTGGAGCATGCAGTGGTTTGTCTCTGCACTCTGGAGTGTTTAGAGGGTACTTGGTCATTTTCACTCTAGCTACTTCTAAGAGAATCTCTTTGTCTATGGTGTTCTTCAGTTTAACAGAGATGTCTCTAACACCTTTCCACCCTATCAGGTTCTTGAACTTCCAGAAACAAGAATCAATTAATCTAATCTAGAATATTTTCACCCATTTTCTCTTTAAACATTACTTCTTCCTAATTATCCCTACCTTTTTCTACTGTACTCTTATTAAACATATGTTAGGTCTCTTCATTCTAACTTGCATCTCTTTAACTTCTCTTTCCTAGTACCTATTTACTCCTCCATGTTGGTAATTTCCTTAGATATACTTTCTACTTTCCCTAATTCTCTCTTCCAATGTATCTAATCTGGAATTTAATCCACCCATTGAGTTCCTAAATACATAACTGTAGTTTACATTTCCAGAACTTCTATTTGATTCATTTTCAATTTTTCCTGTTCTTTTTTCATAGTTTCTTATTCTTTTATCTTTTATTAAAGTCCTTTCATAGTTCTGTGATCATTTTAAATGCACATATGTTGCAGTTTCTATACATCAATTCTATCACTTAAATTTCCCGCTATTTGTTGTGTCTGCTAATTCTCATGGTGAATTTTTTCCTCAATTGCTTTATAATTTTTCATTGTCTATTTTTCTTCAAAAAGGATTTCTCTGTAAAAATCCTGTGTCATAGTTGAGAGTACATTCTTCAGAAGAAAAATTTGACTTTCTGAAAAATGTCAGAATCATTTTTATGTTAATTTTTCAGCACGGAATTTTCAAGCCATGCAGACAGTAACAAGTACAATCTCTTATCCAAGTGAGAAAATGTCCATGGTTAAATTTATCCAAAGAAACTGTTCCCACTCAAATTCCAAGCTGACCAACAAGGTTCCTTGTTATCTCATTGTGCCAATGGGTCATTTTTGTCTAGTCTACCCTTTCTCTAGAATGATAGCCCTTGAAGAGTTAGGCCTAATATAGCAGCCTCACTTACAATCCTTTGTCTCATGAGGGCTCACTTTCTTTTGTCCTAGTGTACACACCTAATACCCTAGGTTACTAAAACTGACAACCTCTCACTTAGGATGTCCACAGTCCAAAGTTATCAACTCACTTTCTAATAGTTCTCTTGGTATCCTGTGTCTTCTCTTACTTTAATCTAAGCCATTTATACCTTCAAAAGAATGTTGTCTGTATCTAAACTGGTATTTTGAGGTGTTTTTATTAGAAGAGTTTCAGGTTATCAATTCTACCATGCTTCCTGATATAAAGGTACAACTGTTATTTTAAAATATGTTTCCCATAGTAAAATGTAGGTTGTCCTCATTCTGACACAAGCAGTTGTAAAAAAAAAAAAAAAAAAGCTCTAATACAGCCAGAATTACAACTGGCAAAAGAGAAATGTAATTTTCCTATTGATCATTCTTTGTTTCCCAAAGTGCTAAAAGTTTAAGGATAGAGAACATGTTTTTGTTGGAGTCTTCTGAGTCATATTAATTAGTCAATGTTTTCAAAGTGCTTTTTGAGATGAAACCATTATTCATGAGCAAACCCAAGATTTTTGTTATCATAATGATGGCTCCTTTTAAAGATGCTAATTGGCCCACCTGCCATGAAAGAACAATTTCACCTTTGCATTAATGACTGAACACAACATACCTAGGTATCCTACTTATGAATTCATAAGTGAAGACTTCATAGGCAAAATATGTATGATTATACTGTTACCAGAGCAATGAAAATTCACTGCAATGAAAATGAACATTTTGGCAATGCTGTACACCTCCTGAAAATAGAATGTTGCTTGTATGAGAGCCGCAAGAGAAAACCATTATTCCCATTGTTTCCATATCATTGTTTATATATATATATATATATATATATTTCCATATTTGTAAGCAGACTATACCTTATTGAAGTAGTCCATTCTCAACACCTGTTTTATGAATATTGTTTAATGCTATTTCTATTCTATTTCAATAGAGGAGCTAGAACTATTAAATAGTATTTTCAGCATTTAAATAAAAATAACAGTAACGAATTACTAAATAGTAACATGAAGAAGCTTTCTCTCAAATTCTTTTCTAACATGCAAAGAGAGAATGTTATGCTCTATATAATGTTATCCAAATATTCTTTAGCATTTTTTTTCAAAATTATATTTTTAGCCACACTGTGTTTCATTGGCTGTCAAATGTTTGATATGGCATTTGAACTGACTTAATTTTTTCCCAAGGGCTAAAATGATTTTTTTAAACCTTCTCTACAGAAACAAAACTATTTGGAAGGCAACATTAATAGCCCTCTCATCTGAGAAAAGTGAGAGGGCTATAAAAATCTAGCATACAGAGCCAAGTACACTGCAGCTCTTGTAAACCTTAAATCTAAAAATAAACTTTTTCATGACACTTGTTTGAAAAAAGAGTTGTTCTAAGAGAATATTCTAGAAATAAATTTAATCCAAATGTCTCATTTAAAAAAATTAGTTTTGAAGCCTTTGTTCCATAATAAAAAATAAACAGCCTGGTATATGAGCAATTCACCAGTTGTCAAGTAGGCATTTGGGGATCGTAAGTTAACTCTTTCTTGGACCCAGGTGCCCTGGAATGGAATGATGTACTCATTTACTAAAATGGCACCCCAAGTTCAGAAGAGTTAAGGGAACACCTAAATCACTGCCAACAACCAGATTCCATCTCGAGATAATATATCTAGTTCATATATAAAGTAAATCCAACTGAAATTTTTGAAAATCTGATGATATATAATGTTGAGAATCTAGCTCTTAAACAGAAATCTTTTTTCTTAATTTCAAAAATTGATCAGACTGGCTTATGAGTTTCCATCCTACAGAAGCTACACTGGTTAAATAAGGAGTTTTAAATAGCTGGGCAAAGAAATTCTCAACCATCAAAGAAGTTAATTAGATACATTTTGGGGAGCTGCAAATATGTCTGTAATTGAAGATTTGGATGTGTTTCGTGTTGGGTGTTGGGTACATAGGGGGTGAATATACATAGCTTCTGCAGTCAATAATCCCAAGCCAAGAGAGAAAGCAGATATCCACTTCTGCCCGTTATAAATAATGTAGAATGACAAAACATGCTCCAAAGTGCCTTCATGGCAGAAAGGGGTGATCACTGCTACTTGGGAAGCTCAGAGAGGTCTTCCACAGGAGGCATTTGTACTAAGACTGAAAGCTAAGGAGGAATTTTGCAGGTAGGCAAGGGGGACAAGAGGCATCCCAGCAGAATTTTGAAATACGATGGTTGATTTGGAGAATTATTAATTTCAGTATGATTGGCACATTAAATAAACCCAGGAAAACAGTAGGAATTAAGGTTCCAAAGACACACACCTACGTATATTTATACTTTAGTATTTCAGCCATTTTTAAGAAAGTGCCCAAGGATCAGATTATGTTAAGGAGGATATACTGGCAATAAATTACTACAAATTTAGTGGCTAAAACAACACCCATTTATTATCTCATAGTTTGCCTGGGTCAGGAGTCTAGGCATGGCTTAGCGGGGTCTTCTGCTCAAGGTCTACAAGGATACAGTCAAGATGTCTATTAGCTATATTCTCACCTGGGGCTTATGTGAGGAAAAATTCACTTCCAAGCTCTTTCAGAGTGTTGGAAGAAATCATTTCCCTGTGGTTGTAAGAGAGCCTTCTCTTTGCTGGCATAGCTAGAAGTCACCCTCACATCCTAGAGACTGCCCACAGTATGCAGCTTTCTCCTTCGGTGGTGTATAATATGGTAGTGTGCTTTTTTCAAGGTCAGTAAGAGAGTGTCTCTCTCCAGCCTGCTGAAACAAAGTCTTGCATAATGTAGTCTAATCAAGGGAGTGATAACCCATCACCACTCCCATGTTCTTGGTTGCATGGAACCCATTAGCTCTTCCTGCAATCAAGGGGAGGGGATGAATTCTAGAAGAGTGACTAATTGAGGGGTGTATCTGACTCAGGGGGCTTGAAAGAATCTTTCAGTGGAATCGAATAGAAACTGGGTATGCAATTATTATTGATTATTATTTTCAATTCCTAATTTTGCAATGACTTATATTATAAAATTGGAGGTAAATTCCTTTGGGAAATTACTGGCCCTAAAATATAACATGACACATAGAAACATAGCAGATATTCTCAAATCAAAATAAAGATTTGATGAACTAACAGTGCTCAAAATAGTTCAGAAAAATTCACACACTAGAAATAGTATCAATTCTGTGTTTGACATAAGAAATGTCTAAAGGAAATATTTAAAGTAAAGCAAAAAGGGGATAATGTCACATTAGATTCTATTATCACAACCCCTCCCATGGTCCGCAGTAGAAAATCCAGCAGTTTGTAGAAATTATTTGGCTTCTGGAAATGATCAGGAGTAGTTGAGGTATGAAATAAAGCAAGAGAGGTAGCAATTCCAAAAGCAACAAGTGATTATGTAAGGTGACTTTACTGAAACTAGAGAGAAGAAAAACGTAAAAATTCCATTTATTCACTCAGCAAATATTGACACTTCTAACATGCCAGGCACTGTGGAAGGCACTGAGGACATGATGCCAATCAGGGCAGACTTAGTCCATGTCTTCAAGAAGTTCATGACCTTGTAAAGTTACAAGTATAAAGTGAGCCCTTCTAGCCTTGCTCTGTTCTTATGGTAGCCACTGGCCACATGTGGTTATCGAGTACTTAAAATGTGGCTAGTCAGAATTGAGAGATAGTATAAGATATTCACTAGAATTCACAAATTTGCTACCAAAAATATATAGACTATTGTGTCAGTAATTCGTATGTTGAATAGATTAGAATAATATTTTTTTAAAGATTTTATTTATTCACCTGACACACAGAGAGAGATCACAAGTAGGCAGAGAGGCAAGCAGAGAGAGAGAGGGAGAATTAGGCTCCCTGCTGAGCAGAGACCCCAATGGGGGACTCTATCCCAGGATTCTGAGATCACAACCTGAGCCAAAGGCAGAGGCTCAACCCACTGAGCCACCCAGGCACCCCTAGAATAATATTTTTTGATGCGTTGAGTTAAATAAATATATAGATATAGAATATATTCAAATTAATTTTATCTGTTTCTTTTCATGTGGCTCACATTTGTGACTTGCATTATATTTTTTATGTCTTTTTATTGGACAGTCCTCTAGACTATGTGCTTCTTATTTCTATACCCTTTTATTCATACCCCTCAAGAAGGAAGCAGAAAGGAAACAGACCACTTGGAACTCTATAGGAACTCTATAATACAGTAAAGGATAGTTGTCAAACTATTTCTCTCTAAACGCTGGCTTTCTTAGAACTAGACAGTGGTAACCCACCAGATAAAATACAATAATGGCTTCTTCTCAGTTTTTGGGATTGGAGGAAGTCAAATGAAATAATTTTCTTTTTTGCTCATCCATTTTTCCAAAACCTTTGTTACTAGTTATTGCTTTTGTGCTGTAAAATAAATAAATAAGAAGTTAGTATGATCAATGGAAAAACTGGAAACAGCCCCCATCTACCAAATACTGAGAGCTTCCCTAGAAAACAGTTTTCCTGGTCCCTCTGTGACTTACTTCCAGACTTTTTTCCATTTCAGTCCAGTTTGTGCTTTGTTTCTGACCTTTAATCTCGTGTCTTGTTTTGGATCCTCTTCTGCCCTTCGGACAGAAGTCAATATTTGGTTTTGCTAGCTTTAATGTTTGATGCTATAGATGTTGGTTCTGTTTTCCTCTTCTGGCCTTGGGCAGCGGGAATCATATCCCAGTTTTGGCCTCTTAGCCTTCCCAGATAATTCTAAATTATACTCACAGAAACATAAGGTGTTGGAATAAGGAGACATTATTGCTTTTAGCTCTTTGCCTTAGGCAGTATGAATCATTCCTAAGCATCTAAGAAAAGAGCGTCTTCTCCCATAATTCACTTGATACCACAGATGACATTGTCATACTCCCTACAAGGAGAGAGAAAATTTTCTCCCCAGAAATCCTTGGTGGTTAAGAGCTTTGGGAAGTTACTGAGAATCTAACAAGTTACCTTTTCTTCAGATTACTTGTCAGGAGAGTGGGATGCTGAGAGATAACATTTACGTGATACAGAATGCATAAATTGAGACCTATAAGAAATAGAACTTCTCTTGTTTTCTTTAATTCAACTTAATTCTGATTCTCCTCCTCATCCTACCAGGCTGGCAGAATATCTCATCTCAGGCATTATTGGGGTCCCCTCTCTGTCCCAGGTTTGCACCAGAATATGGGATATATAAGTAATATCTAAAATACACACACACGTAGAGGGAGAGACAGAGACAGAGGGAGAAGTGGAGGGAGAGAGAGAGAGAGAGAAGAGGTATTTTAATCTCCACTCTATATGAGGACCACTGATATCTCAGAGTCCAAGCCCATAGTAGCTCCCTGGCCTCTGATGGCTGTTGACTTCTGTGTCCCTAATGGGGTCTGAAAACTCATAAAGCTGAAAACTTTCCCAATATAGGTCCCACCCTCCTTAGGCATTCATCATAGTTTTAACTTCTAAATTCGTGTCTCCTTTTCAGGGGCCGTCACAGAGCAGTATACAGTATACAGATCCTATTGGTCTGGGGACACAAAAATCCCTCCCCCTTTCCCCCTTCAGGAGAATCTCCATTTCCTTGACTTCAAAAGCCTTCACCCTCTCATCTCTTCCTCTGGGATATGATCTTTTTAAAATACCTACAGGATTTATATAAGAGACAGAGAGTTACTGACTTCAAATTGCTTTTACCAAGGCGCTCTGGCTCCTACCTGACATTGTGAAACCACAGTTTTAGACAATGGCTTCTTTGTTTTTTCATATGTCTCTAGTAACTGGTGTAGTACTTGGTTCAATAAGCATGGATTATATAAGAGAATGAATGAAAGAATGCATGAAGAGTATTCAGTAAGATTTTTTTTGAAAGATTTCATTTATTTGACAGAGAGAGAAAGAAAGCATAAGCAGGGGAAGCAGCAGGGAAAGGAAGAGGGAGAAGCAGACTCCCCGATGAGCAAGGAGCCCAATGTGGGACTTGATCCCAGGACGCTGGGATCATGACCTGAGCTGAAGGTAGCCACTTAACCAACTGAGCCACCCAGGTGTCCCTGTGGACCTATTTTCATTTCACTTCTTACAAGGAGCTTTGATGGCAAGATTGCCAAGTCCCCATATAGGAAGAGCCTACACATTACTTCTAGATCAACAGTCCTTGCAACGTCAGCTTTGACTTAAAGACCAATAAGTACAAGGATGGAACAAAGCATAGGGGAGACTCTAGGACTCTATTATCTTCAGGTTCCCAGAGTTGTTTTTTTTTTTTTGCACTTCACCCACTAAAAGATGAACTTTATCCATTATCATCCTTTTCTCCTTTGATCTTCCTCAGTATGAGAAATGTTTCCTCTCTTTTTGAAAACAAGTGCCTCCAACTAGGCTTGGGATGGGTAGCATGTGACTGCCTAATAGGCACCATTGGTTTACACATGGCAAGGATGACAGAGTTCTAGAGCAATTGAAGACAGTGAGATAGCATAGAGCACCATCACATGTGAGACATCCATTTGGCTCTTACATCAGAGTAGCCACTTGAGAAGGGGCAACATTATTTATACTACTCCCTGTTTCCACAGATAGGAAGCTGCACTAGAGTCATGCTCCTGGCTTCCTTCCCCACCCTCTTACTCCTCTCCATGTGAGAAGTGAGGTCTCTAACTGAGGAGTCTGGGGGAAGAGAGGAGACAACCCCATTCCATCACAGCTATCGGGACAGCTCTGCTTTTGTGAGGGGTAAGAGGGTGTCTTGCACCCACTGACCCTGTGAATGAGTAGGAGGTAGATCTGCCTTATCTTTGCACTCAATGTTAGGAAGTAACATCCACCAACCCAACTGTGGGGTCCCACAAAACTCCCAACACTGCTATGTTCTGTTTACTGTGATAGCCATTATGAATATACCAATAAGTCATGGTCCCTTTACTCAAAAAACTCATGGATCATAGTGGGCAGAGGCACATACAAAGTGTCAGTTAGCTGAAAGTAAGGAAGCTTGTGCAGGTGCCTGTTGGAAACCATTATAGTCTGTCTGCCCTGCTCTGGCTCTGAGGTATTTGGCAGAACTTTGCTTCTTATTCTTTCAGCCCATTTTGGTTTTTCCTCACTATTCTCTGGTACATTCCTCTGAGTTGAGAAGTTCATTTCTTTTTTTTTTTAATTTTATTTTATTTATTTATTGGATGGACAGAGATCACAAGTAGGCGGAGAGGCAGGCAGGGGGTAGGGGGAAGCAGGCTCCCTGCTGAGTGGAGAGTCCGATGCGGGGCTCCATCCCAGGACCCTGGGATCATGACCTGAGCTGAAGGCAGAGGCTTTAACCCACTGAGCCGCCCAGGCACCCCGAGAACTTCATTTCTTTATAAGTCCAGATGGGGAGGCAGATAATAAGCAGAGTGGCAACTTCAAAAAAATGACCTGTCAGTTTTTACTACAAGGAGATGTTGGGAGAACATCCCTTCTGTTTTCCAAAGATGGGGGATTAAAGGCTCTCATACACCACAATATGGAAGCCTTCTTGTAGGAAAGGTCCAAGTGATGTAAAATTGTCAAAGTTGAAGTCTGATTCTTAAAAATTAGGAAGAGATAGAACTTACTTTCTGAACACTTCCATCCTTTCTTAGAGTTGTTTTGCCCGCTCAGTATTTGCTTACCTACCTGCACCCTGAGGTGCCCAGGACCCTCAGAATGTCCCTTGGTCAGCTACTCAGATCAGTCATAAGTAGAATGGCTTTTAGTGTTTTGAAACTGTTGGATGAGAACTCTTCCAGACACCCAAGAATGGATCATTTTGGCACAACTGCTACTTGCCTCCCTAATATCCATTGTCCTTTTCTTCCTTAGTAATGGAACCCCGGATCGTTACCCAGATAAATGACTGTCAAGAAATAAAGATTAATTTTCATAGCTTCTTTATAGCCAGCTATGAGCAAATGGCTGTATTCTGAACAACAGTATTTACAGGAAATTGACCTTCAGCAGCTTTCATGAAGCACACATAGGTCTCTGGTATGAACCACTGCTGTCTCTTTTTTTAATCCCTTTGTCCTTGAAATAAGGATGCTATGGCTGAAGCTCCAATAGCCACTTTGAGCAGGGGCTTGAAGGCCACATATAAGGAAGGGTGGGTGAAGAGCTGAAAGAAGGGTTCCTGGCCCCCAGTTTCCTACAGCCCCCAAAGCAGTCCTGGATGACCACTGGATTTTTGTATATGGGGGGGAAATAAATTTATTTTATTTAAATAATCACTTTATTGGATTCCTATCATTCGTAGGAACTGTAACTCTTCTGATAACTGAGGAGTTTGGGGGAAGAGAGGAGACAACCCCATTCCATCACAGCTATTGACAGCTCTGCTTTTGTGAGGGGTAACTCTAACTCTAACTGATACAATAATCAAGCTAGCCAAACTCCTGTGGGTAGCAGTATTGTCTCTCTGGCTTTTTGAGGCAGTCCAACTCATCTATCGACATGAACCAAGTGGCTGGGAAAGGTGATCGGGGGCACCTCCACCACTGTTATGGCAATTTCCTGGCTCCTACTTGTCCGTTTCAGATCAGCCCTCAGCTCAGCTTTGAACTTGGATGTCTTCCATTTTACCTAGAGACACAGGGTAGGAGAGAGGCCAAGAGCAGAAACTCAAGACTTCTCTTGCCCATACCTGCCCAACCACTTATCCCCTGCTTGTCCTGGAGTAAGTTAACCTCTTTATGCCTCAGTTCCTCATCACTAAAATGGTGGCATGAGTAGAAACTACTTCATAGGATTATCATACTGCTGAAGTGAGATAGTGGATGTGATGTGCTGAAGACAGTGTCTGGCACGAAGGAGTGCTAAGTCTGCGTTTGTTTCTATTATTATTATCACTAGGGTGTTTGATGCTTTTTGGACTTTGAAGACACTTTGTCTTCCTGGTATAGAGTTATTGCTTTTCATTTTATTTATAACTTCATTTAAAAATGGGTCCAAATTTGCCCATCTCATCCCTTCTCCCATCTACTTAGAATAAGGGCATTTGGAGCCAAGACACTGAGGCCCAGATGCCAACTGAATGGCTGGTGTCAGAAATCACAGGTGTCCCTGCGTGAAGTGGCTCAGGCACAGAAAGCCAGAGTCCTTGAAGAAAAGGCAAGATTCAAATACTAAAAGAACATAAACAAAAGATATCCTATTTTTATTTTTTTAAAGATTTTATTTTTATTTATTTGACAGACAGAGATCACAAGTAGGCAGAGAGGCAGGCAGAGAGAGAGGAGGAAGCAGGCTCCCCGCTGAGCAGAGAGCCCGATGCAGGGCTCCATCCCAGGACCCTGAGATTATGACCTGAGCCAAAGGCAGAGGCTTTAACCCACTGAGCCACCCAGGCGCCCCAAGATATCCTATTTTTAAAAGAAAACAAATAAAACATATGATAAATTTCTAAAAAGCTTCTCAGCCTCACTTGCAATATAAATTAAGATAATAAAGAATTATTTCTCATCTGTCAGGTTGATAAAGATTTAAGAAGTTTGATAATGCCCAATCTTAATGACGGTGTAGGAACATTGTGAATTCAGGTTCTGTCTCCCCATGTGATCTTTAAGCACACAGAGACATGCGTAGGGAGAAGGAGAGATGTATACAGATACACAGATCCTTTCGTTGTTTTATTTGAAAAATTAAAAAAAAGCTCATCCTGTATCTCCTATTTTATTATTTGTTGTTTTTAAATATGATTAAGTTATGATATCCTTGACATACATTTTATTAGTTTTAGGTGTATAGCATAATGACTTGATATTTGTATATATTGTGAAAGGGTCACCACACTAAGTTTAGTTAACATCTGTTACCTCACCCGGATGCAGTTTTTCTTCATGTGTTGAGAACTTTCAAGATCTACTCTCTCAGCAACTTTCAAATATCCAATGCAATATTAACTGTAATGTCCCTGTGGTGTACGTTACATCCCCAGGTCTTATTTATCTTATAGCTGGAAGTCTGTACCTTTTGATTAGATATTATTTTGACCTCTTTACAAATATTTGTCTAGCATTCCCAATTCACGGACACCTCAAATGTTTCCGGTTTTGTCCAACTGTAAAAAATGCTGCCCAGGGGCACCTGGGTGGCTCAGTAGTTTAAAGCCTCTGACTTCGGCTCAGGTCATGATCTCAGGGTCCTGGGATGGAGCCCCGCATCGGGCTCTCTGCTTGGCGGGGAGCCTGCTTCCCCCTTTCTCTCTCTCTGCCTGCCCCCCTGCCTACTTATGATCTCTGTCAAATAAATAAATAAAATCTTTAAAAGTGCTGCCGTGAACGTCCTTGCATGGTAACTTTGTGCACTGGTGTGAGGATAGATGTCAGAAAAATTCCCAGAAACAGAACTGTTGAGTCAAAGTGTACGTGCATCATAGTGCCGGGAAGCTCCCCAAAGTGTATTTTATTGCCATTTCTTCAAGGACTCTGGCTTTCTGTGCTTGAGCCACCTCACATAGGGACCCCTGCTGTAATTCAGTCTTCTTCTGAGTTCTGACACCAGCCACTCAGTTGGCCTTCAGGCATGAGTGTACTGGCTTCAAATGCTCTTGTTCTAAGTGAATGGGGAGGGGGTCCAATGCGTAGATTGGGACACTCATTCAGGAGAGTTAGGCGACAGAATGAAAAACTGTAGCTCTACTTTTTCTAAGTCGTGACTCCTCCATGAGGAAGAGGGAACAGGTTATATAAGTCCTAGGCATCTCCAACCTGGTGTGAGTCTCCACCCAGCTCCAAAGTCCCCAACAGCACAGTGTGGCCTCATGAGAAACCATTACTCTGTAGTGAGGACTATTCAGAAAGACGGACAAGTTCTCCCATCCTGCTATCATCCTATGCCAGAATTTCCAGAATTGAATCCCTACGGGAATGCTGAGAGGAACAGGGTTCTCCAGGCAGTAAGGATTCCCCAGCCTGGGGCCATTTAGAGCCCATGAAGTTAACCCTGGCCAATACATTTCCCAGAGCTCTTGGCATTCCCTCACAGCAGAGGAAATATTAGAGAAAGTAGAGTTCAGAAAACTGTGTTCCAACTTTTCAAATAATGCCTATCAAGTAAAATACATTTGTGGTACAAACTTTGAAGCCCTTTTTCAAGAACTTGTGCAGAGCCCTGTGTTGGGAAATAGGTGTATGTATGTAACAGCCTTCAGAGGCCTCTTAAACTCCTTCACCATCCCCTGAGAAAAGGCATGGTTCAATCCATCCTTTCTTACTTAAGGGAGCCTCTCTTCTCCCACGGATGTTGCAAAATCTTGCTTTTGATCCACTCCAGGGAGTACCTGAACTCAGGAAGCGAGGGCACTTGGCAAAAGCAGCAAATTCCCCTTCAGAACAAAGAGGCGCAGTGATAAACGCGGCTCTAAGAACACACTGTGCTAACCTACAGCTCTCTCGCCAGGTAAGCCACCTGAGCTCTGAGAGGGACTGCATCACACGGCTTAACCAGTCACCCAGCCATGATTCCTGCTTCTCCAATCAACCTGTGCCCTCCGCACCACCACCGGGTCTGCGCCCGCCCATACCCACCTTGTCTTTTAAGTTCTAACTCAACGCTCACTTCTCTGGCCCTGCCCTTCTCTGAGGATGCCCACCTTCCACATTCTCCTGGGCACTGATGTGTTTAATCCCCACCACAGTGGGTTCCTGTGTGTCTTCAGAGAGTCAGAATGACCCAGTGGAACTTTCCAGGACTTTGACATCTGGCAGACGTGTGCTTGAATTCCAGCTCTGGCAGTAGCCAGCTATGACCTTGGGCAAGTTGCTTAATAGTTTCCTTCACTGTCAGATGGATAATCACAGTTGCCTTGGAGAGTTGTTTCAAGGATTAAATCAGATAATACATGTAAAGTACTTAGCTCTGTTCTTGACTCACGCTGTCAGACCTATTATTCTTCGTGTTACCTCTACTCCCATTTCTAATGTCACATAATGACTTTTTAAAAATTCAGATTGTCCATCCCTTGAAACAGAAACCCAAGTCCTGTGCTTTTTAATCCAATAAAAGCATCTAACACAGGCTATTTATGGATTCATCGATAATTGTTTCTGAAATTATTGGAGTATTTAGATAATTTTGAGGTCAAAGGTGAGAGGGGCATATGACTCAGGTTTAAAAGTTGATGGCCTCAAAAAAATAAATTAAAAATTTAAAAAGGGAGATGATGGCCTCCACAGAGTTATCACAGTATTGTATAGAGACTGAAGAAAAATGGTCAAGCTTAATTGAGAAAACCTGAGTTGTAGTAACCTTTGTCAGGTCTCACAACAGCGCTCAGCTTTTCTGTCCTTGGCAGAAACAATGCTTAACAGTAGGTGACCCATGGGGCACCTGGGTGGCTCAGTGGGTTAAGCCTCTCCCCTCGGCTCAGGTCATGATCTCAGTGTCCCAGAATCAAACCCCACATCAGGCTCTCTGCTTAGCAGGGGGTCTGCTCCCCCCTCCCTCTCTGCCTGCCTCTCTGCCTACTTGTGATCTCTCTCTCTGTCAAATAAATAAGTAAAAATATTAAAAATAAAAAACGCAATATGTGACCTGTTCACCTCTCCAGGCATTTTGAGGATCTGTTGCCATGATGTTTATGAAAACATTGTCAAACAGTAATGTAATATAAAAATGAAAGACCTGAGAATGGTTAAGTAAATTAGACTTATTACGATTACCTAGGAAAGGAAGAAAGAGGGAGACTGTTTCTCCTGGAAACTGCCAGACCACTGAGCATTGTTACAGTCTGTAGCCTTGAAATGTGTGTCTCCCCGGATGACGAGAGGTCAGGCTGTGCTTCCCAAGGCTGCTGAGGACCGGATCAGCTTGCTCCTTCCTTAAACTCTGCCCCTGCACCTGCATTAAGCCTCTGACATGGCTAAAGCTAATTTCTAAAATATTAGGGGCATTTAATGGGATTAAAGTCCAGAAATGTTCTCTGGGTTGACTACATTTACCAAGAATAGAAATTGCACAGAATTCTGGAACTTGTACAGGTTCAAATAAACCCAAACTTCACCTCTACACAAGTCCCATTTTAATACCCCTTGGTTCATGTTGTTTGGGTTTCCCTTCATTTGCTTTGACTGCAAGTGTTTTCAAGTGTTTGCTTCTTGACAACTGAGAGTTTGAAAAGAGGTGAAAGATTACTATCAGACAGCTCTTCAGTGCCTTTTGTTGTTGTTGTTGTTGTTGTAAGAACCTAATATAAAATCAGCTGGTCTGGTATTGAACCACAGAGTAGAAAAAACATCTGCCACCTTATTTCTGCCAATAGTTTGGGCAAGGGTATAGGTCGAAGGAGCAGAACATGAAGCAGAAGGAATATAAGAATAATACCAACACTAAGAATAATAGGCAGCTTGCTCGCTGCCAAAAAACCTACCTTGGGAGCTTTACATATAGTGTATGAGTGGGGATTGGTAGACCTTGGAGTGCAGAGATTTGATTCTGTGAGAATGGGAGATTGTATCAGAGTACTGAGGATAGAATTGTCGTATGCAAACTTCCCAGAGACAGATAGAGGAGTCCAGACCCTCATTTCAGTTCCTTTCATAGGGAGATACAAAGGCATGATCTAAAGATCAAACCTGGACTGTGTATGTCTTTGGTTTGCTTGTCTTTTTCTCATTTGTGGGGCCAAATTACATGCAACACAATTGTAGCCAAATTTTTTCCAGCTTAATGGAGATAAAATTGTCATACAACATTGTGTACATTGTTGTACACAATGTAAAACATTGTGTTGTATATTGTGTATATATACACAATATACACAATATATATGTATACTGTGAAATGATTAAGTGACTTTAAGGTTACTTAACATACCCATCACTTACATAGTTACCTTTTTTTACTTTGTGGTGAGAAATTTTAAGACCTACTGCCTTAGCAACTTTCAGGTACATGGTAGCAGATTGGTAACTGTAGTTGCCATGCTGTACAGTACATCACCAGAACTTGTAACTGGAAGTTTGTACCCTTTCAAAGGCTGTACCCTTTTACATTTTTTTTGACCACTTTCACCCATTTTCCTCACTGCCCCCCTACACCAGGGTACTCTCTGTTCCTATGAGTTCATTCTTTAGATCTCACATATAGGAGAGATCATATGGTACATGTCTCTCTCTGTCTGGCATATTTTACTTATCATAATGCTGTCAGGTTTCATCTGTGTTGTCACAAATGACATGACTTCCTTTTTGATGGCCGAATAATATTCCACTGCATTTACCTATACCCCCACATTCTTTATCCTTTCATCCCCTGGCATTTAGGTCGTTTACATTTGGCTATTGGAAATAATCCTACAATGAACATGGGAGCACAGTTTCTCTTTTCATGATAGTGATCTTATTTTCCTCCAGATACACACCCAGAGGCGGGATTGCTGGGTCCCATGTTATTCTATTGTTAATTTTTTGAAGAGCCTCCAGGCTGTATTCCATACTGGCTGTACCAACTTACATTCCCACCAACAGGGCACAGGGGTTTCCTTTTCTCCATATCCTCACCAGCCTTTGTTAGCTCCTGTCTTCTCAATAGCAGCCATTCTAATTGGTTGAGCCAAATTTTAAGAAACAATTAAAAGTAGATTTCTTGATTGTCTTGGGAACTCAGAAGACCTGGAGCCTCTGCTTTCCTGGATGGCAGCAATCCCCAGCTTTTGCTGAGTAGTGGTGCCCTTTCCAAGAAGTGGGGGCCCTCTAGGTTTGTCCATCTCTTATCCCTGATTATTACCCAACAGTGGGACCATTTATCACAGCACTTGCATGGTTTTTCTTGCAGTACAGAAATATCTCTTCTATACTTCTGTCTCTATCAAAATTTGGAAAACGGTATAGAAATTTAGAAGGCGGAGTATTTCAAAACAATTGAAAGGGGCCATACTTCCTTTTGCAGGTGAAGAAGAACATAAACAAGAATAAACAATAATGTAACATAGTTATGTAATATATATAATATGTGTAAAATAATGCGTGTATTATTTATACTGTCACAAACCTCTCCATCCCTAACGTAAAATTGCAATGCCTGGTGGTGGGTATTAAGGAAGGCACGTATTGCATGGAGCACTGGGTGTGGTGCATAAATAGTGAGTGCTGGAGCAGTGAAAAAATAAATAAAATCAAATAAAGTAAAAAGAAA
This sequence comes from Mustela nigripes, assembly GCF_022355385.1. Lineage (NCBI taxonomy): Eukaryota > Metazoa > Chordata > Mammalia > Carnivora > Mustelidae > Mustela > Mustela nigripes. The sequence goes on along the minus strand of NC_081559.1, from coordinate 178,909,452 downwards.
AAAAAATGCAATAACTTTGGCCTTGAAAGAATTTTAGATCTCATTGGTTACACTGGAGTTTTTGTGATAGAATCTAAGCTCACTCTAAGTAGATTCTATTGGGAAAAACAAGAGGACACCCTTGATCTAATTGTAATCCAAAGCTGCTTTCATTTTTCACTTGGGGCAGTGATGTTGTTGACACCAAAAGGAACAACCAGTTTTTTAACCTTTCGGAAAGCCTGTGGGACAGAGTTGAAAATATAGCAATATTAAGGATGCCAAAAGACACTCTCTGGAAGAGAGTTTGATCCTCTCGAGGGCTTCCCTTTAGAAAGATTTAAAGGCCTTCACTCAGAGGACCACAGGTATAAAATCAGAGCTTCAGTCAACAGAAGCCCAAAACGTGGCGAAGAGGGCATGGTAACCCAGCAGAAAGGGGACACGATGCGGAGTTTGTCGAACTTTAGTCTGAATTCCTATCCTTCCACCCCAAACCAATAGAACCTTGCGTGGGTTTCTACAGAGTTGATGTGAATAGTACATAAGAAAACATCAACTGCCTTTTGTAAGCGCGTTCAAATGCTGGTTCTGATTCTCTTCTGTGTCTCCTAGATATAGGATAATGGCAGCTCTCCCGGACTGTTTCCCAGACCAGTGTCCCTTCATCGGAGTTCCAGCTTTCCTTGCTGTTAACGTGGCTTCAGAACTTTTCTCAGCATTTTAATGCACTAGAGCAGGGGGCATTCCCTTTCTGTAAAGGGCCAGCTTAGAAATATCTTTATATTTGTGACTATCTCTACTGTCAAAGGGCTCAAGGGTCAGAGGGCTCTACATTTTCTGTCACTATTACTCAACTCTGCCTGCCTCTGAGGGTGAAAGCAGCCAGAGACAGTATGTGCACAGACGGGCATGGCTGTGTTCCAGCGAAACTTAACTTACAAAAACAAGCAGCTGGACCAGACGCCATAGTTTGCCAACCCTTGTCCTTGACTGTGCATCTTTGCATCCCTACACAATTCTTGCTGTCCGAATGCATAGTTTGAAATTTTCAGTGTGTTTTAGGAATGAGGGAGGGAGGCAAAGTGGAAGGGACAGAAGAAATAGCAAGAGACCTCAAAGTGAATTTCTATATACCTAAAAAATGGGTTATCCATCTATATCTGTTGGGTTCTTGGGAAGACTACAACAGTGGAAGTATGTGAAAGTGCCTGGGTCAGAATCAGGGAGCATTAAACCAGCTCCTTTTTCTTTACCTAGCATTCAAGATTATCCGTGATTACTAAATATTTATTGAGTACCCGCTATTTATTCAAGTTTGACTGCTCTAGAACCACCGAATCCTAGAAGGGAGATTTGGTTTTGGCTTTGCCTCCAAGGATGTGTGTGACCTTATGGAGTCTTTGGCTTTAGATTTCCACATCTGTAAAATGACATATATCTCCTCAGCCTTTCTAAGAATGCTACCATATTTGCATGAGAAATCCTTTGGGAAAAAATGTGTATTTCCAGACCCTACATAAGATATCAGAATCCTTTGGGATGAGGCTTAGGTTTCTGCATTGTTATCCCCAACTCTATTTTGGAAAGGAAAAAAAAAGGCAAAACAAAACAGTATTAAAACCTACAAAAAAGTTGAAAGAATCATACAATGAACCCCCACTTACCTCTTACTAGATACTTATTGTTGTTTTTGCCATATTTGCTTCATAGATCTTTCCTTTGCTCTTGTTCCCTTTTTCTGTCTCTGTATTTGGAAGTCAGTTGATAGTTTGCCACATTTTCTTGGTAATTCCTCTCTTTTCCCATTTGAAAGTGTGTTACAGACATCACTTGACACCTAAACACATCAATGCATATCTTCTAAGAATGAAAACTTTCTGTAACGATAATGGATAATGCCCTTATCACATTCAAGGAATTTAATTAACATTGATGCAATTATATTATCAAATAGTCTATATTTAAATGTCTTTGATTGCCACCAAAAAAAAAATAAGTCTCTATATTTTTTCTTTGATGATATAGTCCAAGGTCCTTCATTTTATTTTGTTTTCATGTCTCTTTAGCTTCCTTTCATTTAGAAAATTCCCTCGTGTTTTTGTTTTCCATAACTTGACATTTTAAGAAATCCAGGCCACTCATTTTGTACAATGCAGCCCCCACCCACCTTTCTGGTTCTGCCTGTTTTCCCCTATCTAGATATTTACATGATAAATTGGATCAAGCCTCTATGTGGTACTTTGTATAACTTTAGCGGAATATATTCTAAACACAAAATGAATTGCAAAGAAATTTTGAACTTACTAGGTAGGTTTGTTGTTGGTATTGGAATAGTGATAGTAACTCTGAAAATTTCTTTCTGTATTGCAGGACACAGCAAGATGAATGAGTACATTGACAGTGCTGGAAACCAGATTCTCATGTATCAGAAGACAAAAATATGGAATAAGAATAAGTAAGGAAGTACTTTATGGTCTTGGATTCGAACTGGGGATAAGTACAAACTCAATCTACCTGCCACCATAGTAGAGATAGGCACCTCTAGTCTCCAGATCTTGGTTTTTAAATTATATTTCATACTGAAGGGAACCAGAGCTCCTTAAGGAATGGCTGATCCCAGGGCTAGGCAGATAAAATACAAGTTGATAGTTTGTTATGCCAGAAAACAAAAAGGAAAAAAAAAATGTATGCCTAAAGACAATGGGACAATATCAAAAGTTCATAGGAGGCAGCTTGACGAGGCTTGTGCTGGCCAAATTTGGCATATCTAAGCAGAAAACAGAATAATAACAGTAATGGAATATAGCACATTAGATAAGAATCCATCAGAGTGAAATTAAAAAGCAATAGCAATAAAAAAGACTGTATATAGGGCGCCTGGGTGGCTCCGTGGGTTAAGCCGCTGCCTTCGGCTCAGGTCATGATCTCAGGGTCCTGGGATCGAGTCCCGCATCGGGCTCTCTGCTCAGCGGGGAGCCTGCTTCCTCTATCTCTCTTTCTCTCTGCCTGCCTCTCTGCCTACTTGTGATCTCTCTCTGTCAAATAAATAAATAAAATCTTAAAAAAAAAAAAAAAGACTGTATATAGAAGAAAGATCCTCATTTCAGACCAATGTCTGCTAGTAAATGAAGAAGGAATTATTGTATTCAATATCTGCTTTTTTAACATGCTCCCCAGGTGGTTCTTATTCCCTCCCAAGTTTGGGAACAACTGCTAGATGTTTCCTTGAAGCTCTTTAATTCTACAACAGCTTTAAAATTTTAAGCATAGCTCCTGCCTTGGAAAAACTAGTATTTAAGAGAAATGTAGGAAAAATAGAAATTCTAGTCAGCCTGTCGACAGTTTGTTTCCTGTAAAATACTCCTGAAAGTATTTTTCCCCACTCTTTTTTTTTTTTTTGGATTTTATTTATTTATTTGACAGACAGAGATCACAAGTAGGCAGAGAGGCAGGTGGAGAGAGAGAGGAAGGGAAGCAGGCTCCCTGCTGAGCAGAGAGCCCGATGCAGGGCTCGATCCCAGGACCCGGAGACCATGACCTGAGCCGAAGGCAGAGGCTTAACCCACTGAGCCACCCAGGCACCCCTTTCCCCACTCTTTAATATGCCAATCGTCCAGGCTACTCCTGACTCCTGCCATTCTATTCTAACATGGTCCCCTGCAGTACAAAATACTGACCCCATGGAAACGGGAAAGGAGGCATCTGCCTGGGATTGTCTCCAGACTCTGCCTTTTGCTTGTTCTAGTTTTCTTTGTCCCTTCACCAGTGAGACAAGAGCTTGCAGGCATCAAGGCATCCTTGGACTTTAGTCCAATGGACCCTCAATGTAAATTCAGTATCTTGTGATGCCTCAGAGGGCTTTAATTTCCATTCCAGAAGTAGGGCACTAACCCTTTGATTTTGAATGTGTCTTCTGCATCTGGGCTTCCAAATTTTGTAATTAATTGGAGCGATTTATTTTATAGTTCTAGTATAATCAGGCAGAGAAGCAATTCAAAAGTGAGCATATAGTTATGAATTTCTCTGCCCATAATCAATCTTTTCCTTGGCTCCCCACATCCAAATCAATGGCCAGACCCTAGTAATGCTGCTTTCAACATTTTTTAAGCATCATCCTTTGACCTTCCTTTTCTTGCTTTCATTACCAAAGAGCCACTGTTGTTTTCTCCTTAAAGTTTCTCCTTTGATCACATTAGACTCTAGCCTAAGCAAATGACACCAAAATACACTTATCCAGGCCTTTGACTTGAGCGCCTTTAGGACGCTACGTGTTGCTTGCTCTACCTTTCCCCCAAACTCAACACATCTGACAGGAATCCATACCACCTCTTTTTTTTTTTTTTTTTTAAGATTTTATTTATTTGTCAGAGAGAGCGAGAGAGAGCGAGCACAGGCAGACAGAGTGGAAGGCAGAGTCAGACGGAGAAGCAGGCTCCCTGCAGAGCAAGGAGCCCGATATGGGACTCGATCCCAGGACGCCGGGATCATGACCTGAGCCGAAGGCAGCTGCTTAACCAACTGAGCCACCCAGGCGACCCCTCCATACCACCTCTTGACCTGCTCTGCCACCCCCTTCCTGGCTACCTAAGCTAATACTTAGTATATTATAACAATTCAAGTGTGAGTTTGGAATCAGAACAATTAGAACGAGGCTTAAATCCCAACTTGTAAGCAGGGTGACCTTTTTGAGCTCAACATTCTCTTCTGTAATATGGGGATAACATGACATATGTCCAGCGGTTTGTGTCTACAATCAATGACATGTTTTGTGTGTACAGGGCCTGACATGGTGTAAAGATTTAACAAAAAGTAATTATTTCATTGGCTTCTCCTCCTCTTTCTAGTTCTCTATATGGTAATTTATCACAGTCTGTTCAGTATTTCTTTAAACTATCTCTTTCACTTCCACACAAATCCAGCTCGTTATCTCTGCTTAGGTTACTGAACAATCTTCCCAGGTTGTTCTCCTGTCTTCAGTAGCCACGGAGACTTGTGTTCCTTATGTGCACAAGGAATCTTGTTAAGGCACTTCAGTCTCTCCAACTAACCCATTCCTCACTCTGTCAACAGATTAATCTTCCCCAGGATCTATTTTTATTGCAACTCTCCCTTGATTAGGAAGAATCAGTGGCTTCCCAGGACCTTTGATAAATTCCACATGTGGGGTAAACAGGCTCCAACTTCTCTGTAGTAGAAAATTATAATTTGGTCTGGCCCGGTCCTCTTTCTTGCCTTATTCTAGTAAATATATGCCTTTATTTTGGTGAATTGCTTATCATCCCCATTCCAGCCATGGGGCTACCTTGGGAGCCATCAATCATGGTACCTATCTTCAGCTACCAGACTAGATATGTGATCCGAGCTGAACCCATCTTTGTCCCTTTGGATACTTTTCTATTTGAGATGAGGGGAAGAGACCTTTCCTACTTGGAAGCTGAGCTGGGTACGCTAAACCTTGGCACTCCCATTGGCCATGGTTTGGCCTTGTGCAATCTGAAAGAATGAAGTACGTTGGTATCAGTTCCAGCTGTACTCAAGGCTAGCCTTTCTCTTGCCCTTAGCAAATTGGCTATGTGAGCTCATGCATTTCCCATTTGGTGTTTAGTGTCGGTTGAGATTCTATCACTTGGAGCCAAGCATTCTGACTAATAATACTATCTTTTCACCAGATCTCTGTTTCCCCTCTTTCTCAAACCCATTCTAAGCTGATCAGCCCACTGCTCAGTGAAGATAATCTTGTTCATGCTTTTCTTCCTGCCTTTCATCAAGCTGTTCCCCCCTGTTAGGAATACTTGTTTGCTCTTATCTCATTCTCCAAGGTCTATGCTTCTCTAAGATTCAACTCAAAACCTTTGCCTTTCCTGGAGCTCAGCTTGTCATTCTTGAGCGCTAGGGAGTGTTTCCTTAGCTTAACATCTAAGCTTCAGATTCCAAACCCTAGAAGTCATCTGGTATTTAGTTACCAATTGGGTCATTCATCCTTGTTATTTCCTACCTTTCTACCAAATTAGAATAAAAATTCCAACTTCAACTGAGGTCTAGAAGTGAAGGAACTTGTTCCAAATCACAAACCCTATTTGAGGCAGAATATATTGAAGTTTCCTTAAAAATACTCATGTCTGGGGGCACCTGGGTGGTTCAGTGGGTTAAGCCTCTGCCTTCTGCTCAGGTCATGATCCCAGGGTCCTGGGATGGAGCCCACATCAGGCTCTCTCCTCCACAGGGAGCCTGCTTCCTCCCCTCTCTCTCTGCCTGCCTCTCTGCCTACTTGTGATCTCTGTCTGTCAAATAAATAAGTAAAATCTTAAAAAAAAAAAAAAAAGTACTCATGACTGACTGATGATATTGGAGGAATGAATTCTAAAAGGAAAAACAGGAACCAGGAGCTTAAGTTATCAAAAAATGTCTAGATTGCTAGGGGATTGAGGGGAAAGACAACATAACATAAAGAAAGTGCTAGAGTTTATTAAAGGATGGGAAACGGAAGCCCATAAACATTCTGTGATCTGGAGGTATTACTAGGTATCAAAAATGTCGGTGTAAAGTTTGCGAGCCTTCCAGAGCAGTCAGTGAAGGTGAGGGTCTTGATAGAGAAGACAGTGGGTGGGAGATACAGTATTGGGGAAGTAGCCCAAGTTTCAGTTATGGCTGCAGCTAGAACAGAAGGAATGGGTGAGAAATCAGTCCGGGATCAAGGAGGATCTGTGCATAGCCATGCTGACGACTCCGAGTTCAGAGCAATGAGTTAGGGAGACGATCGAGGAGAACACTGCTGTAGAAGCAGGGAATGAATTGGGTGATGAGCAAAAAAGGGCTGTCAGCTTGTGAGGTAGAGCATGAGAGAAGTTTCTCATGAGGTCAAGGGCAAATACAGAAGGATGACTCCATAAAGGGAGTGGAGACATCATGGGGAAAAGTGAGTTTCCCTCATTGATAGACTTCTGATTCCAACAGTTCTGAAAGTAATTTAATAACCAGCCTCTTTTGGAGTCTAAGGAGCAGTTTAGCAAGATCTGAAATAGTTATTTGAACTTTCCGGTCTATTTCATTTCCTACTATTTGAAAAATGTGTATGGAAGAAACTTTGATTTCTTATTCCTCTTGACCCTTGGAACAGGACATGATTTATGCCTACTTGGGCCAACTTGTGGCCTAATTAGGATGTGGAGGGTTCTCTTGCCTACCGGGATTTCAGAGAGCCATTTTGTTCAACGTGTCTTTAATATAAGATCTGACTTACTGCTCACAGTTTTAAAAAGGATCAAATGTATGACCCCTTAGGAAAAATAGCTTAAATTTATATCCTAGGTCTTGAAAGACTGGGGTAAGGTCTGTTTCCCCGGTGGGTTGTTTCGGAAGGGCAGCGAAGGGAGTGGAACTCAGGAGGAGAAGCTGGAAGATAAACATCGAAGTACTTTGAGCGCTGCCCGGGGCTAGCCCTGCTCCTCCTTGAAATGTCCCAGGTGCAGCACTGACCTCCGTGTGAGCAATCCCAGGACTCTCGCCCGATCCCCGGCCAGCTGACATCCTGGGTGGCGGTCTATCTAGTTTACCGGGGACCCACCCAGAAAAGCCGGGCACACACAGTAGAGGGTATTCACCAACCTTCTTCAAGTTGATGATAGACCTGTTGGCCAACTGGGGCGTACCAGAGAAGAAGGAACCTGCTCGGTCTTCTTTCTGTTCGGTGCCATCCCCGAGCCTCTGGGCTTCACCTCGGAAGTGAGGCTCTCTAAGCCAGCGTTTTGATACAGCTGCTTCCACTGATTTCACCCCCAGCTCTGCGGCCGGCTCCTTCTCCCCGTGTACTCCGTGTTCATGACTGTCTTCCTGTCTGAATTGTCTCTGCATCCCCGAGTGGGCCTCTGGCTGCCTCCTTGTACTCCACAAGCCTTTCGCCAATAGTACTGGCATCTCTAGGCCTTCCCTTAGGAGTTTCTGCGTTTCAAGCATCCCTCTTGCAAACTCACCCCGTCTCTCTTTTTCACTCTTTCTCTCTCACTCTAGTTCCCCTCTCTTATCTCCCCCCTCCCCTGCCAGATATGAAGAAGCCCTCTGTCTCCTCTTCTTTACTGTTCACCTTGGGTACACTGTCCATCCTGCATATTGGACAAATCTCCCTAAAGATGTGCTACCTGCTTCTTAGGAAACATGGCCAAAAACACAGTGATGATATTTTCCAAACCCAAATGTTGGGTCATGTGTTCAACCCCATAGAAGTTTACTCAGGAGGTAACAGTAAGCAACATTTGAAATCAAGACTGACACTGACAATCCAAAGTGTTTCGCGGCTGAAGCTCAAAGAGGACAAGGAGGAAAGTCGGTTTTGCAATACTCCAAGGCCCTACCTTGTGATCTGGTCCACCTCCCTCTCTGAACTTGCCCCTACCTCTCTCTTCCTCCCACAGACTGCCCCAGCCACCCTGAGCTCCTTCCCGTCCCATGAACCAGACAAGCTGGGTTCTGTCTCAGGTGCATTGTACTGGCACAGCCTTCTTCCTGGGATCTTTTCCCCCGGATCTTTGCAAGACTGCCCTCTTCTTGCCATCCACGTCTCTCTCCAAAGTCACCCCCTCCCAAAGGCTTTCCATAACAGCGCCACTCCAAGTCTCCCCATGGTCTCTTGCCGTGATTACTCTTGACTCTTAACACACTGCTCTATTTTCTCTCCAGCGTTTACTTCTGCAAGAAAAATATCTTAAAAGTTTGTAGTCTTTCTCTACGTCCACTCTACCACCCACTACGATGTAAGCTCCATAGGGCGCACCTTTGCCAGTTTCCCTGCTCCCAGATGACAACATGTAGAGCACAGCCTGGGATTTGGTAGGTTCACAGCCAAACTCTGTGGGACGAATGGATGCACATACACTGTTCCTTGTCCCTAGGCCCTTGGTGCTGGGGGGCTGAGGATCCCGTGATGTGCCCTGCAAATCTACGTTCACACACACCCTGGAGCAAAATGCACATCCCACTGGGAAAGGGGCCCACAGAGGAGCCTCCCAGTTCTGGCTGGTGGGAAATGAAAATCAAAAGTTTAGGCCAGAAGGCGGAAACAGAGCAGGAGACAGAGCTAAGCAAAAGAAATCTGGTTTAAGGAAAAGGGGGTCAGGGAGCTTTAGGTATAATTTCGGGAATACGGAGTTGGACTAGCAGTCACGAGAGCCCAGTGGCTGCCTTGCCCCAAACCCACTCTGTGGCCTTGATTCTGTCTTTGCTACACTCTGAGGTTCAGATGCCTTATAAAAGGAGGAAGGTGGAAACCTTTTCAGTACTTTCCAGTGATTGTTCTTAAAAAAAAAAAAAAAAAAAGGAGTTGTAGGAAGGTATCATCTGTCTCACAGCAAATATTAAGGAGATTTTCTGGGCCCTAGTCTCAAGTTCTGCGAAGAACTAAGAAGTTGAGGAAAAGGTTTAACCCAGAGAATCCGAGTTGCCTATCAGAGGCCAGAGATGCAAAGGTATTTGAGGAATGAGATAGGACTTCTAGGCCTGTAAGACCACAACAGTTACCAGCTTCAATTTATGAACATGTCTATGGTAAAATTTTTAAGAAAGGATCAATGAGGGAAAGGCAGAGTGGTGGCTAACCTTGGAAAGAGGGAGAGGCTGGAGGCAGGGGCAGGTGCTACCTTTCTACAGTCAGGACAGCTAGGTGCTCCCTCCCAGAGAGGCAAGCCCAGCCTCCTTGCAGGATACACCCGCAACTAACACGCCTGGAGTTTTCAGGAGATGGTAGGACCATGGTTCAGGGGCCAGACGCTTCATATCTGGCTTCAGATCCTGATTGCCACTGACCAGCGATAGGCCCCGGCCAGTTATTAAACCTGTATCTCTACTTGTTCACCCATAAAATGGGAATGATGATAGGGATAAGGACCCCCCAAGAATCCCTGGGAGGAATAAATTCGTATGTGCAAAGTATGCAGAATAGGTGCTGTTTGGATAATTCCACTGACAAAGCCACTTCCAGGTACCATGTGCACCTCAGGCCTAATGATATTCAAGGTTTGTCTCTCCTTTTGATACCACTTTCAACAAGCTGCCTCCTCCTTCCCATGCAGGTTAGCTTACACAGGAAAAAATGTGTTGATCACAGAGATTCTGAGAAAGTACCATTCCAGAGCCTGTGGTATCTTACGGCAAATCAGTAAGTCACTTCGAGTTGTGTCTGGGCTTCCCACATTGCTTGAGCAGAGGTAAGACCATGATGGAAATGGAGGGTATCAGTTTGGGTTTCTCAATCATCACAGTGGGGTTCTGGTGCCTGGCTCCTCCTTAATGTTTTGGGTTATTGCATAGACACTCAGGCTCTGATTTCCCTAAAGAGTGATAGGAGTGAATCCTCGGCCTCTAAAGCAGAGGGCAATCCCAACGGGTTTTCCCACCCCACAGTGGTATACCCTATAGGCTCCCTGTCTGATCCTATGGTTGCTGGCCCTGCAGCTGTGGGTACTTTTACAGGAAAGAACACAGATCTTGTAGAAGACTGGTGGATTAAAACTGTAGGAAAGGAGGGGGCTGCAAACAGAAGCATTAGTCCAACGGTCTCCACTCATCTGCCTTCAGTGACTTCTTAAGAGAAGTTCAAATGTTTTCATGTCATCTGGGGACCCTGCCTGGGACTCCAGCTACCTTTTAGGGATTCTTCTGACTTTTAAAGAATTGTCAGTTACAAGTGTGGGTTGGGGGCGCCTGGGCAGCTCAGTGGGTTAAAGCCTCTGCTTTTGGCTTAGGTCATGATCCCAAGGTCCTGGGATCAAGCCCGGATCAGGCTCTCTGCTCAGCAGGGAGCCTGCTTCCTCCTCTCTCTCTGCCTGTCCCTCTGCCTTCTTATGATCTCTGTCTGTCAAATAAATAAAATCTTTAAAAAAATGTTTGGGTCATTCTGGAAGGGTTAGAGAATGCTGGGTAATGTCGGTGGTGATACATGTCAGTGGGAATGTGTTGGGGAAGATTTCTTTCCTCTGGACACCTTGCTGGGTGGGGTTTGCTTTAGAAATGAGCAGATTTGAGAGTTTTGTTTTGATTTTGGACAGAAGAGAGAAAGGTGTAAAGAAATGGGGGATTCAAGAGAGACTTAAAACTCTTGTTTTTAGGGAGTGGGTAAGGCCATGACACCTAACTATGGTGGGGGAGAACCTAAGACTTTGAAGAACCAGGAGGACTCTGGGAGGTTCAGCTGTGCCACGGGTTATGTTGGCATTTCCGGATTGGCTTAGTCAGGTAACCAACAATTATCATCTTGTTCTTCTGGGAAAAAAAATGCAGCCTGAGCTCCAAATAAGTAGCCAGTGAAGGAACTTTTCGGTTATAATCCACTGGCACTGAGTTCTTAAATGGTGAACTTCCTATATTGGATCTTGGGGAAAAAAAAGAGAAAGTCCCAGGAAACGTTTGGTATGGCACTGGTGGGGGAAAAGATAGGACAGAACCACTGAGCATATTCGGTGTTAAAGCTGGGAAGGCAGTTCCTGGGGCCTGGGACAGACAGTGACCTGCTGAAAAGCCCGACCAGCACGGACCTGTCCAGAGATGCGGCAGAAAGATGTCCTGCGTTTAAAGAGAGGAAGTTTCCGGTGGGCACTCGGGTTATGCTGACGTTAAACGCTGGGTTCTCAGGACAACCCGGGGCCTCGGTCTGAGTCTACCTGGCAGTTCTCCCGCGAGGGACAGACAGGTAAGAACTCAGCAGGAGAAGCCAAGCCTCGGGTGGGGGAAGTCAGCGTGAGGAGAGGGATACAGACAGAGCTGGGGGGTTAGGTCTGAGGGACAATCCAGCGGGGTTGGGGGAGAGTGAAAGGGAAGGGGTAGGGGCGTCGAGGGAGGGGACCCAGGCAGGAGGAGCGGTCCCAGCAAGGGAGCGGTGTGGGCGCCGGCGGAGAAGGAAGGCTCGAGAGGAGAGGGCCGTGCTGGGGAGGGCAGCGGGCGCGAGGAAGCCGTCTCTGCCGCGCCGTGGGCTCCCGGGAGCGCGGCGGCGGGGGTCTGAGCCGGCGAGCGGCGAGGCAGCGGGAGCGCCGGGGCTGCGGCGGCTGGAACAGGTGAGCGGCCGCCGGGCCGCGGGCCCCGCCCCGCCCCGCCCCGCCCCGCCCCGCGGGCGCGCCTCCTCCTCCCCGCCCTCCCCGCGCCGAGCTGCGGCGCGGCTCCCCTCGGTTTGGGCTTTTGCAACTGGCGCCGGGCTTGCTTTTTTTTTTTTTTTTTTCCCTCTCCCCTCCCCTGAGTCTGTCTGTCCTTCTTTTAGGTCGCTCCACCCCTCAGGCGAGGGGGAACGGGCCGGGCTGCGTCGGCCAACTCGCGCCGAGCGCGCGTGCGAACTCCCGGAGCTGCGTCCCGCGCCCGGCCTCCTCCCTGCGGGGCGCGCGCTCCCCGCTCCCCGGGCCCGCGGCCTCCCCCGCAGCCCTTCCCCACTTTTCCCCCCTTTGGCAATCACATGGCATTTTAAGAATGCCGGAAAGATGGCGGTAGCGGCGGCGGCGGCGGCGGCGGCGGGGCCGAGCGGCGGGGGAGGCGGCCGGGCGCAGCGGAGCGGGCTGCTGGAAGTTTTGGTGCGGGATCGCTGGCACAAAGTTCTGGTGAACTTGAGCGAGGACGCCCTGGTTCTGAGCTGCGAGGAGGGCGCCGCGGCGTACAACGGCATCGGCACCGCCACCAATGGCTCGTTCTGCAGGGGCGCCGGCGGCGCGCAGCCCCCGGACTCGCCCGCCGGGGTCCGCACCGCCTTCACCGACCTGCCGGAGCAGGTGCCCGAGTCCATCTCCAACCAGAAGCGCGGCGTGAAGGTGCTGAAGCAGGAGCTGGGCGGGCTGGGCATCAGCATCAAGGGAGGCAAGGAGAACAAGATGCCCATCCTCATCAGCAAGATCTTCAAGGGGCTGGCGGCGGACCAGACCCAAGCCCTGTACGTGGGCGACGCCATCCTGTCCGTGAACGGGGCCGACCTGCGGGACGCCACCCACGACGAGGCGGTGCAGGCGCTCAAGCGCGCGGGCAAGGAGGTGCTGCTGGAAGGTAAGGGGTTAACGCCGCGCGGGCCGCGCACACACCCCCTCACCCTCCCACCGCACCCTCACGCTTACCCAGGTGCCGGCACCACCCCGGGGCCCTGCGTGGGGGGCGGTGGCGGGGAGTTGGGACAACTTTAACCCACCTGGGGGGCCACTTGTCCCTACCCTAGAGTCGCTGCGGGCTTGGACCCAGCACGGGTGTGTGCAGAGGCTCGGCGAGCTGGGTTTCTTGAGCTACGTGGCAGGCGCAGGGTCAGATGCTTAGGGCACCGTGCGTCATTTTTACCCGCGGATAATCCGAGGGTAGCGTACGGACCGGAACGTGGCACTGGTGAGGAACGGCAGCCGTCCGCGCTGCGGTGAAGGCTCCCTGAAAAACCGCAACTCTCTTAGTTTTCCGCTTGGGCACCATGTTCTCAGAAGCCTGGGCAATCCATTTAAGAAGGTTCAGTCCTAAAGAAGTCAGAAGTGGCCCTGTTTGAACGCTAAAAGCCCATTATCCTTCTGGACTTTCCTCCTCTCGGATTGGAACCCGGGGTTATGCTGGCGAGTTGTGCCCTGAGCTGGGAAGTATTTTGCAGCTTTACGCAGAAGTTCCCTTTCGGTGCCAGGTGTTTGGCCGGTCAGTCTGGATTCCAGGCTGCTCTGGGTGGAGGGTTGCTGAGGCAGTTTTTCTGCCTGCCTTTTCCCGGGATTTTTCCCTAGTGGGGTGGAAACAGTTTCGCATTTGTAAACAGTTTACCCTGAGTGTGAGGCTTCTAAGAATGGACTTTGAGATCCTGTGTGCATACCCTCCTAATTTTTCAAGTGGAGAGAACAAGTAACCCTGGTTTTGTATCCTTTTGCGGTTATGTGCAGAAAGGCAGTAAGGTATTAAGTGGATAATCACTCTTCGTTTCCCACCTCATCTGTATTTCTTACTTGATATCTGCCTCCCTGGCCCATAACTTAATTTGTACAAACCTCAGTCAGTACAAATATCATGTAATTATTTTTGTCTATTTATTCAGCTTCCCCTCACTGTAGGTGGAGATGTCTGGGGTCTTTTATTTAGTTAGAGTTCATTTCCCCTGAGTTGATTTGCGTCCTGAGTGAACAAATCAATGAACCCATAGCCATGGAAACAAGAGTGTTTCAACTCAGATCTTGTAAACTGGTAGTTGATTTAAATCCTAAATTAAGGACTTAGGTCAATTTCCTGCTTACCAGATGTGGTGCTGGTGTGTGAAACTGAGAAAGTTCAAAGTTGGGAAACCAGCTTTGTTACATGTGACAGCTGATGCAACACATGGTGTCTGCCTCCTGCTGAGAATACAGAGGGCACCCCCCCCCAACACACACACACCTTTATTTACCTAGAGGATTTGTGATGTCTTCATATTTAATTGCTACCCTGGATCCAGAAACTGGAAGGCCATTTGCTTTGGCTTGATGATTAACATAAGTAAACAGAAAAAAAGTTTTCATGACTTAAGTGTGTGTTGGTTTGTGTGACAGGGGCAGGTGGGATCTGGGGCAAGTGTAGTTTGGAGTGTAAACCGCTGGGCCACCTGCTTAGCTTGCAGTGTTTACTATAAACTATCAGGGGACCAGGAGACAAAAAACAGGTCAGTTCTGTTTCAAGGCACTGCCCTTCATTATGTCTTTTCTTTTCCTTGGTTTCAATTTAATGAATAATGACTTAGCAAAGAGATAAAAAATACCTCTCAAAAAGAGGAAGGTAAGGTGATTCCCTGCAGTTGAAAATAAAGAAAAAGAATCAGTTATGTGACTTTAGAGATGCAGCAACTGAAGAGTGAGTGTTGTAAAAGCCTCTAATGTGACATTCTTGCAACAGGTCGTGCTGTGTTGCAGACAGGACCTCTGGGGGAAGCCCTTTGAGTCTCCTAGACGTGAACCACCTGGGCTTGGGGCAGCAGTCTTAGCCCTTACCCCAGCCTGTGTTTTCAGAGATCAACTGCAATCTAGAGAAGCAAACAGAGGCCCTCCTTGAAACAGTGTCTCTTGTTCTGAGTTCCAGTGTTGGTTCTAAATGCAGTAGGAGAGATCATAGACCATGAAAGCCAGTATCACACATCTCTTTTGTAGCTTAATACATGGATTCCCAACTGAAGGGGCATATCAGAACCACCGGAAGGGCTTTTTAAAATCACATACCTTCTTGCCTGTATTCTGAAGTGCAATCTCAATGGCTGAATTTCTACATAGGAGTGGCTTTGCAGATGTAATCAGCTGGGACAGGAGGCTTAGGGAGATGTTTTAAAGATATGTTTATATGGAAAATGCAGTTTTTTAACTTAGACTGGTCTTGTTTTGTTTTTTGTTTTGTTGTTGTTGTTTTTGTTCTGGAGCGGATTTGGTGGGTTTTTTGGTTTTGTTTTTTTTGTTGTTGTTTTTTTTTTTTTTTGGGCCAGCGGGCAGCCAACACACCCCATTCCATGACATGCGCCCTCTAGTGGAGAATCAGCACCACTGCTCATGGAACACCCTGAAATGAAAAGCTGAAGAGCAAGTTTCAAAGCCTGCCTTCTAGTTCCAGTCTCTCACAGAGTTATCTGAACCGCGTTGAGCCTTAGTGTCTCCTGAAAAATGGCAGTAAGAAAACTCGGCTGGACATTCCTGCTTTTCAGGGCCGCTCTATGGAAGAGAATCTGAGAGTAAAAGAAAAAAAAACATGCATCAAATGGCTGCTATGATTAGTTATAATTACATGAAACGAAGCTGAAATTGTCCCTCCCAAGGGATAGTCCATTCCTCATACTGTGCTAGGGTTTATAGTTCTTATTTTTAGTATACTTTTTATTATTATTATTATTATTATTACGTAACTGTAATGTTAGGAGACCATTCCTCTGTGGGAAGGGAATCATGGCAACAGCTAACATTTCTTGAGCGTTTCTATGTGCCGGGCTTTACTTGCATTTGTTCCTTACACTTTTTGTAACATCCTTTTACGGATGAGGAAACAAGATTATAGACAGTGGGTTATTTGCTTAAAGTAACACAGGGAGGAGGCTTCCAGGTCTATCAGACTTCAAAGCTCATCCTTGTAACTTCTGGGTGAAACTGACACTCGGAGCTTCTCCTTCAACTATGTACTTAACGCAGTTGAAGATTCTTCAGCTCTTGCGCTCAGGATGTTCTTCCCCATTTCTCAAATATGCTGAAATGCTCGAGACAGCCTTGAGCAGGAGAAGCAATTGTGTGGGCTGCGCAAAAGGGAGGAACAGGGAAGAGGATTGAGTCTAAAAACCTTAAGGCACCGAGTGCCTGGCTCCCTAAAAAAGGGAGCTGCTGCCACCTTGGGGGCTGTTTTGCAAAGAGGCAGGGTCTCTGTCATTTGAACACCTGGCCTGCAAGGAGATTACATTGTAATTCAAGCTGAAAATAAAGTGTGAATATACTGTGCTAGTGAAGTCAGTGTTTCACCAGATAGTCATCAGAGTTAAGACCAGATGTCTTCACGTTATGAACTCACTTCCCGTTTGCGGGAGTAGGGCCAGGGATCCTGCATTCAGCCATGGAGATATGGAAGCCCATACCAGCAGGGGACACGGTGTACACAGACACGGAGTGAATGGCCCCCTGTGAAGTGGAGCTGGGCACAGCTGCAGAAATGTCCTGGTAGTTCTGAGTTAGGGGTGGGATGCGGGTTTTTTTGCCCTTAGATTGATAGCGAAATAGTAATTTGGAATCTTTCAACATTTTAGTAACTGAAACTACAATAAGGTTAGTTTCTCCATAACTTTGTCCAGATTGGAAAGTGCAGAATGTTCTGGAAGACTCATAGTGGGATAGGGAAGGTGGGAGTGGGTGGTGAAAAGAATCTTATCTGGGTCCAGAAGGTATCCTAGGGAGCTGGACCAGAAGAAGTAGAAATTCAATGGAGAAGGTCAGAGACTCTTGTTGACAGGAACCCTGTCCATCAAAGCTCCTCCCCCAGCACTGCTCCCAGGAATGCCTGGCTGCTGAGATCATCTAAAATGTCACTTGCACAGTCAGTTCCTTAGTAGTAGAAGTAGGGACGGCAGGGCAGGGAGATGTGGCGCACGGCAGAGGCAGTGGTTTGGTTGGCATGAAATCTCAGGACTGGACAAGAACTTGCATTTTAGAGAATCTTAGTTTACTTAAGATACAGGATCTTTTTTTAAAAGATTTACTTATTTTTTGAGAGAGAGAGCATGAGCTGGAGCCACCCTGGCGCCCCTGGGATGTACGGATTATTAAAGAATATCCAAGAACTGTGGAATTTAGAGTCTTGAAACTCGGGTGCTTACATTTTAACTAGCGGTTACTCTTTTCACAAGATGCTTTTTCTTGTTGGGCCTTGATTTTCTTCATTGGGAAGCTAGGAAGCTAAGTTAAGCCATTGCTAAACCTTATTTCACTTTATATCCTATAAATTCAGACCCAACACCCTTTTGTTTTCCCCCCAAAGATTTTATTTATTTGGCAGTGAGAAAGAGAGGGAGAGAGAGAGCACAAGCAGAGGGAGTGGCAGGCAGAGGGAGAAGGAGAAGCAGGCTCCCCCCTCAGACGTGGGGCTTGATCCCAGGACTCTGGGATCATGACCTGAGCCGAAGGCAGAGGCTTTGACCCATGGAGGCACCCAGGCGCCCCGACCCTCCACTCTCCTGATGAGCCAGTATTCTATAAGAACGCTGATTCTGGGGGCACCTGGGTGGTACAGTCAGTTAAGCCTTCACCTCTTGGTTTTCAGCTCGGTTGTGATCTCAGGGTCATGACCTTGAGCCCTGTGTCAGGCTTTGTGCTCCGCAAGGAGCCTGCTTCAGATTCTCTCTCCCTCTCCCTCTGCCCTACCCGCTCTTGCACGCATGCGTGCTCTCTTTCTCTCTCTCAAATAAATAAATAGATCTTTAAGAAAAGGAACGCTGATTTGGCTTTGCCCCTCTATATAGTAGTCCTCGTTATATGGGGTTTTGCTCTTCCACAGTTTCAGTTTCCCGAGGTTCACCACAGCCTGGAAAGCAGACAATCCCCACTCTGAGAAATTCTCAGAAGGTCACCGTAGCCTAATGCTCTGTCACAGTGCCTGCGTCACTCCCCCGGCTTCACCTCCTCACCTAGGCCTCTTAGCATCTGCCCTCATCATGGGAAGGGCCAGTACAGGACAGTAAGATATTTTGAGAGACAGGCCACAGTCACAGAACTTTTATGACAATATATTGTTGTAATTGTGCTATTTTATTGGTTATTGTCGGTGCTAACTAACTTATTATTACTGCCTGTTTCATAAATTAAACCTTACCATAGTTATGTTTGCATAGGAAAAAACCGTAGTATATATAGGGGTCAGTAGTACTGTCTGTGGTTTTAGGCAGGCATCCCCTGGGGGTATCGGACCATATCCTCTGCAGGACCCTGTGGTGCCTACCGTTTTCCAGACTCTTTACATATGTAATAAAAGCTAACATTTATATATTCCTTGCATCACAGGAGATGCTTTTCTAAATGCTTTACGTGGACTAAATCATTGGATTCTCACAGTCACCAAAACTATTTCCAGATGAGAAGACTGAGGCACAGATCACCAAAGTCACTTGCCAAAAAAACACAGAGAATAAGTTCCAATGCTGAAATTCAAACACAGATTTATCGCTTTGAAGCCTCACGAACAGCCTTATGTGAGAAGCAGGTTAGGGACGCATATCCCTGGTTTGTTGATTAGAGTGAAGCTCCAAGAGGTCCCATGATTTGTCCAATTCAGGTCTTCTTGCTTTCTTGTCTACTGTATTTGTTTTCTATTGCTGCTCTAACAAATTACCCAAAACCTTAGTAAATTAAAACACAAATTTATTATTTTACAGTTTTTTAGAGTCAAAAGTGTGATGCAGATCTCACTGAGCTAACTTCGAGGTGTTTATAGTGCTGTATTCCTTTCTGGAGCCCCTAAGAGAGAATCTGTCACCTTGCTTTTTCCACAAGCTTCTAGAGACCACTCAGGTGCTTTGGCTCCTGACTTCCTTACATTTTTAGCCTGTGGTGGCAGCTTGAGTCTTTCCCACATCAAAATACTCTAGCCAGCATGCCTGGGTGGCTCAGTTGGTTAAACATCTGCCTTCAGCTCAGGTCACAATCTCCAGGTCCTGGGATCGAGTCCCACATTGGGGCTTCCTGCCCAGCAAGGAGTCTGCTTCTCTCTCTCTCTCTCCACCCCCTGCCCCTCCCCACCACTCGTTCTCTCTCTCTCTCTCTCTCAAATATATAAATAAAATCTTAAAAAAAGATACCACTTCAAACTTTATTCTGCCTCCTTGCATTGTTAAGGACTTGTTTGTGATGACTTCAGTCATACATAGATAGTCCAGGATAATTTCCCTTCTTAAAATCTATTTTAGGGTGTCTGGGTGGCTCAGTGGGTTAAGCCTCTGCCTTCAGCTCAGGTCATGATCTCAGGGTCCTGGGATCGAGCCCCGCATCGGGCTCTCTGCTCAACGGGGAACCTGCTTCTTCCTCTCTCTCTGCCTGCCTCTCTGCCTACTTGTGATTGCTCTCTGTCAAATAAATAAATAAAATCTTAAAAAATATATATATTTTAAACTATAACTTACCTGATTAGCAACCTGAATTCACTTTGCAGCCCTCCTTCCTCTTTGCCAGGCAAGGTAACCTATGGTTGGGATCTGGAGACTAGGAGGTGTGCATGTTGGGGGTGGCGGAAGGGGGCATGTTTCTGCATATTGCATCTGGTTTGCTGAAATGGTAATGGTACAGAGTTCCCAGGTAGCTCTTCAGGAATGTCCTCCACCATGGTAAACAGTCCTGTCCTGTCACGTGGCAGAGGAGTTCCTCATTCATTCATTCATTCATTCATTTGCCTAACAGGTAACTTACTGAGTGTCCTCTGTGTGCCATATACCACTAGAGCTTGTGCATGACGGACAATATCACAGTGACCAACGCAGATAAGTCCCATACAGGCAGCTGCAGGATGCAGGGGAAAGTGCTACATCACAGGCGTTATGGGATGCAGTGGGAGCCTCGGAAGGGCATCCGGCCCATTCTTGGACAGGACTGTGGAAGGCAAAGGTCTCAGGGCAGCCCGACAGAGAGCTTGGCTCTCAGCTGTAGCTCCGTGTGGGTAGAGGTGGGGGGAGTGTGGCCTTCTGGCCTTGCTAAAGGGTGAGAATGGAAAAAAAAGACCGGAGAACTGAGCAGGAACTGCGGCTTCTAGGCCTTGCTTGTTACAGAGTTAGATTTCCTTCTCTGGGTGAAGTGTGCGAGGCAGGGAAATGTCATGCTGAGTTTCACATTTCAAGAAGTGCAAGGTAGGCGAGGCTCTCTTGAGGTGACCCAGCCTCACGGGCCCACAGCAGCCCGGGGTTCAGACGCTCGACCCTGACTTGTGCTTAGGAAGGAGCCCCCTCCGCCACGGGGCTTAGGTTTGTAAAAGTGGCTTCCAGCACATTGTGATTTTGTCACCAGGTCAACCCTCTGTGGGTGATTGGGCTGGGGGAATGAGCCCCCCTTTTTGTAGAGGAGGAAAATGGAAGTCAGAGATGAGGGGACTGGTCCAAGGTTACCTTGTGAATGGGGGAGCTGGACATCGGATTCTCTCCCACCCGCCAGGCTCTAACTACTGCACGAGACATCGTGTCAAGACGTTGTACAGTGGACGAAAGGAAGTCTGACAGGTGTAAGGCATGGCCTCTTGATTTTGGGGAGTTGACAGTTACTGAGGAGGTGGGGCATTTGAGGCTGACGGTGAATTTCTTGAGATTCATCATAGAAAGGGTGTGATTTTTTTTTTTTTTACCCCAGCCTGTGTGGCATAGTACGCGGCAATGTATTAGGCTGATGGGAAAATGTCTTGGGAAGGAAAAGAATAGAAGGACAGAAGGGAGGAAGAAGGGGAAGAGAGTGAGTGGGGGCTAAGGGAGGGAGAAGAGGAAGGAATGACAGCAAGCTCCTGTTCTTGGGCCGGCTCTTGGTTCTTTTCCTGGCAGTTTCCTTCTCACGGCAGTATAATGCTGTGGCTTAGAGGATGGGCCTTGGATTTGCTCAAAGAGGGAAGAGGGAAAGTACTTTGGGGACCTGCTGACCTTTTCTGATGACGCCCATCCTCCAGCCCTCGAGCCGTTGGACTGTGGTAAGGATCCACTTTTAGCGTCGATAATGAAAACTCGATCCGGGGCTGTAGCGAAGAATACAGAAGCCACTTTATAGCCAGGGACGCGCTTACTTAACATAGACCGGTCTTGAAAGGCAAAAGAGGAGCCAGACATGATTTTTAAAAGTTATTGGAAAATGTAATTATCCTTTTAATGTTGTATTTATAACCACCTTTCCTCTGCCCCCCTGTGGCTCAGGGACCTACAAGTCTGAATATGTAAGAACACTTTCCACCTAGGGAGATAAAAACTGTCTGCTTAGATATTTTAATTCTTTCTTTCTTTCTTTTTTTTTTTAAAGCTGATGTATCAGCCTGAAAATTCAGACCATATTCCTTATGTGAAGTGGATCAGGACTGGTCCTTCAGTTTCATGTTTCTGCTGTGGAGGGAAATGCTTTTCACGTTCCGTGGTGCGTTGTAGCACTCACCCCTTGGAGTGTGTTTTAAAAATAACTCACTGAAAAAAAAAAAGAATAATAAAAAAAAAAAAAAATAAAAATAACTCACTGCACACAGCTCCACATTTGTGAAAGACATCTAGCCGAAGCTACCAGTGGTCTGTTTGGTGAAGGGAAATTATTCTCCGGCAGCTAGTGGCCTACTAGGAATTCTATTGCAAATGATGCATTTCAAAGCAGTCCATGTTAAAGAAAGGCCAGAATTTCCCCTGCATTTATACCAAATGTTTTATATACCAGACCTCATTACCCACTTCACTGGCTTTGATCTATAATAATCGCTTGCCTTCAGCTCCGGCCTGCAGAGTGCGACTCCAGAGAAAATATGTAACACCACGAAGTAGTGTCCTAACAGACCCATGCAGATGAGGCCCGCTCCCAAAGTGGGACAGACAAGATGGGAAAGTTCACGCTCAGTAGAGATTATGACGGAAATTAAGATGATGACCCATCCCGTGGCTCAGTGCTTTTTAAAACTACTTCCCCTGCCTGTGATTGGAAGCGTCGTTTGTAGCTCATTGATAAATGTGGGAAGCTCCATCTCAGATTTGAGGACCGGTTGCTGAGTGTTACCATAGTTGGTAGATCCTGTTCTTGGACCGGCTCTTGGTTCTTTTCCTTGCAGTTTCCTTCTCACGGCAGTATAATGCTGTGGTTTAGAGGATGGGCCTTGGATTTGCTCAAACTGGGCTTACGTTCTCGTCCTGCTTCTTGCCTAGCTGTGTGAGCTGGAGCGAGTGACCTACTTACAAGCCTCAATTTCTTAATCAGTAGGTTCATTGTTAGGAGGAGAACAATTGTGGATGGAAAGTGGTTAGCTCATTGCCTGGAACATAGTAAGCACTAAATATTTACTAATTAAAATATGTCATGTCGCACGCTTAGCTAAGTACAGTTTGCAGATAGAGGATCCAAGCATAGACGGGAAATGAGGGGGTCAAGCATATGTGATAGAACGTCTTTTAGGGGACACAAAGGAGAGTTTGGGATTTGCCATGTTTGGGAACCAAAGGATGCAACTGATGGCCCCGGGAGAGTTAGTTTGCCTTGTAAAGGTGAATTAGGATCCCGCAAGGGTCTGTTTCATTGATGACGTTTAGCAGCATCAGATGTTTTCCATCAGCCAAATCACAGTGTAGGCTGCTGTGGTTTCTGGTGGGCAAATGCGAACTTTGTCTTAAAATGCTGATCTGCAGGAACGTGCAGAAAAGTGTTTTGTAAAGGGAAAGTGGGCAAGTACAGATTTAACCTACACAGCAAAATTCAGAATTCTTTGAAAAATTGTCTAGGACTTATAGGAATGTGGAGATCTTATTAGCCCAAAAAAAACCCAATATTTCCTTTGTTAAAATGTGAAAAGTGAAATATTTTTTCGCATTTTTTATATTTTGTTAAAATGTGAAATATTTACATAACTGTTACTAAGCCAGCATTATACTTTGGTTTTTTATTTTTTTATTTAATACTGTATTTCATGGAATCCAAGAGACAACCCAGTGGAAGACAGATCATTGTTCATGTGCCCTTGAAAAAGAAAAGATAATGTTTAAGATGGGCGTGTCTTAATAGGATATCTGCTTAGAATTAACGGTGTCGGGGCTATCCCTTCAATACAGGGATAAGTGAAAAGTAAATCCATCCCCCAGAAAGGGACAACAAAGGAACTCGCACATCTCAGATTGGGTTTTGGTAGAAGGAAGGAAAAATATTGTCTACTGAGGTTTTGAATTGCAAGTTGGTTCTAATAAATATTGAGGTCTGAATGTACAGTGTCAGTGTAAGTTAAAAAAAAAAGACGTAGGCAGATGATGTAAAGTGGTTTCAGACGCGGAGGGCCCCTAATGAATGATTGGAGTAGTTGTAAATTCTGTCTACAAGAACTCAGCTTCCATCTGGGCCTCCAGCAGTGTTAAGGCACATTCCTCAAATCAGAAATGATAAAATCTGAAAAAAAGAAAGGACAGTTGGATTGATGACATATGGTGTATAATAATTACACAACTAGTTATTAAAATAATTTTTCTTGTAGTGTTTGAAAGGTGGCACCTTGTCAGTAGATTGAAGTAAAAATCTGCAGGGGGATGAGATGAAATTCCTCTTCTGAAATCGAACGTTCCAGAGGGAGACAGGTGTGGAGTAATAAATCAACATTTATATAAATTACAACTATTTCTATAATTATAAGTTATAGAATACTTATATACTTAAATACTGTAGCGGAATTTAGGGAGTATCAGAAGCTACTAAGGATACCTGGTGTGCAAAGGAATGGCTTACAGAAGAGGTGACTTGTACAGTGGGGTTACATAAGCAAAGTGAAGCTTAAAATATAGGTAATTACTTGGCTATTTGGGACCCTGCATTTCAGATGCTTTCATCTGAAAGCTTTTTATCTGCAGTAAAAATCAAGCTTAATGATTTTTCTTTTTTGCTTGCAGTATCCACAAACTATCCTCTGTTCTTTACTTCATGTTTAGAATTTGTCTAAATCAAGATAATGTAATGCTATATAATATATAATATAAATATAATATAGCATTCCTTTGCCCACCCTTGCCCAATACCTTTTTCATTGTCCCCCAGAATGTTAGAATACAGGTTTTACTTAATAATTTAGTAATTATTATTAGAATATATTAGCACGGTAGGCACATAATATTTGGAATATTTGAATATATTTCTAATTCTAATATACATATATAAAGTATATTCTAATATTCCAAATATAATATGCCTATGTTCTGCTTCTTCATTTCTCAGGGTCAGCCATTATTGACTAAATCATTCTGTTTTTATAAAATTGTCATCATGTCAACATTGTTTCATTTTCCGGCCACAGGATAGTTTTGATCAAGTTTCTTGCAGTTTCTAACAGTTTCTCTTTTTTTTCCCGTTTGCTTCATTTTCATATACCTAATTTTTTTTTCCCCAAAAGAAGTACTAGACTTATCAAATTTCTAAGAATAACTTCAGACTTTATCAAACTTTATCAAATTTCTAAGAATAACTTCAGACACTCTTACATGGCAAATCACACCCCCATTCTGTTGATTTTCCTGCTCTGTCAACGGACGACTTCTCCCTTGGTCTGGTGCGTGGCCATCTTCCTCAGGCTGTCCTGAGCTTTCTCCTCTGTTTCCATGGAGCCTCTGTCCCCTTCACTTGTGGTTTACTCCCTAGTTTTGGCTGGAGCACATTCACCAGTCGCTTCCTGAGAAAGAATGTGTGGGAGGTAAATAGGTGAAAATATCTTTAATCGGTTCTCTCACTGGACTTACACTCTGGGTGTGAAAAGTCTGAATGAACATTTTCCCTCAGCAGTTTTCAGAGTTTCTGTGAGAAGTCTTTCTGCAGTGAAATGTCTCATTCTCTTTCTTTTACGTGTGGCCTCCTTTTTCTTGCTGGAAATTTTAAATTCTTCTTATCACTGATATTCTGAGTTGCATCTAGTGATTGGCCTTGGTGTGGGGTTTTCATTCATCAATTTTCTAAGCCCTGGATGGACACAGATGAGCTAAAACTATGGCTCCCAAACCGTGTGCCAATATGCCATAGGGTGCCCCAGTGAACTCACCAGGGGGCCATGGAATATTTTGAAATTTGGGGGAAAACAGCAACATCTTTTGGACACTGGGAAAATCATTAACTGGCGACTCAATAGGAGATTGCTACATTCCTTTTATGATGTCAGTATCTTTGCAAAACTGGTTTTTTGCTGTTGCCGTGATTTCAAAACAAACAAAAGCAAGTGCCACACAAAATAAAAAGTAGTGTGGAATAGGAAATGAGGGTGGCAGCATCCGGTAGGAGTCCAGCTTTTGGGGAGTTGTATAATGTCCAGCAGGTGCTACATTTTTAGGACACAAAGATGTAGTACATTGTTTGGATTTAACTACTTAAAAACACTGAGTTGGAAAGTATCTCCTCGGGCCCCAGGGTGTCATCAAAAAGGTAACTGTGACATTAAAGGTGCCATTTAATGAGTCGACTGGGACCTGTGGTCTGAACACTCTTGCACTTCATTTCTGGAACATTTTCTTGTTTTATTTCTTTGACGGTTCTCCTCCTCCCTCTTCTTTGCTCTCTGTGCATGGAAATTCTTTTGGTTGGTGTCGGACCCTCTGTATTGATACTGTGCAGAAAAATAAACTGATTTTTGTTGCTGTCTTCTTGCTGTTTCTCCAATTGTCCCTTTCTGTTTATTTTTGTTCTTTTTCGTGGAGAATCACTAGATTTTTATCTGCAACTCTTAAATTGATCTTTTTTTTTTTTCAACATTTCATCTGTCATATCACTGAGTTCCAGGAACATTTTCTTATTCTCATTGCTCATTTTTTTAACAGCACCCTCTTGTTTTGTGGATGCCACGTCTTTGCTGATCTCTCTGAACGTATTAATAGTTTTTTGAAGATTTTTTTCCCACTAGTATTGACTCGGATGTCTCCAAGTTCCTTTCCCTCTGCTTTGCTTTTCAGTGTGTTACGTCTGCATAATCTAATAGTTTCATCTATTTCAAACTATTTTAATAGTTTCAATCTATTCTGAGATTTGCTCCATTTTTGTATTCCCCTCGAGGCAGGAACTGACTTGAGGATCTCAGGGTAAGATGTTTACTTGGGATATGATCCCAGGAAGTGCTGGTGGTAGAGTGGGGACAGGAGATAGTAAAGGGAATGAGCCCATCAAGGCCATCATGGCCCCACAGTGGGCCACTTGGTCACTCTGGAGCTTAGCATATTTCCCCCTGAGGTGGGACGAAACAGGTAAAACTTACCCACTCTCCACTCATCCTTTTGTTAAGGGCTATTGCTGGGGGCATACCTCTCCGGTGCTTCTGTTGGGCATCCCCCTGAGGTCACGAGTACTCCCCTGCCCAAAAGATGCCCCCAGGCCGAGAACTGCAGGCACTCCCTGCCAGCAGCCTCCCTGGTGTGGACCAGACTGCAGAGGAGATACATGCCAGCGGGCTCCAGCGGGACCATGTGGCCTAATTTAAAAGTGTTCAGAGGAAACCTGGTGGAAGATGGACTGCACTCAGATCCGGACAGACTTCCATCCCAAATCTCTCATAAAGGCTGGTCTGGGCACGATCAAGATGCCATATACTGCCCTGGGAAACTTTACGAAGCAGAGCTCTGGCTACCTGTGCCTATCTTTTAATTTCTTTTAATGTGAGGTCAATAGGGAGTTTTGCCTTCCCTGTTAGTTGATCGCAGTTCCTGTAAGTTGATGATGCACAAGTTAGATTAATTGAGTCGAAGGGGAGTGTAGTGTTTCTCAGCTTCTGTCCTGTTGACCTTTTTAGATAAGGACTGGCCGTGAGCAAAGTGGACCAACTAGCTGTGTGACCTTGGCAATAGCCTTACCTGCCTAGAACTCCATTTTCTCATGGAGGACAATAGTACTTTCTTTATAGGACTGATGTGGGAACACAGAACTCAGTACATAAAGAGTTCAAAGTGTGTTGACTGTCTTTGAAGTATGTTTGTTTGTCTTTCCCCACTAGACGGTGTTTCTAAGAGAAGGGATCAATCAGGTCTTTTCTGTCTTAGAACCTCGGAGAACCGAAGAGAATTGGCCCACTTATGGCGATTATGTTGGTCATTAGTGGTGGCCCTAACATGGCAGGATTTGGGGAAAAGCAAGAAACAGCTTTGGCTGGTGAAACTTGCTGACTATAAAATAACATACATGGTATTGGGTCCACAGCTGCTCAAGAGGGTCTTCAGGCCATAGGCCTTTATTATTTTAATTCTCAGTTGAAAGAGGGCCTAAGGTAACAAAGGTGATCCTTCCCCTTAAAACTTGGAAAATAGAATTTTGTAATGGATTTACTAATTTTCAAATATTTTAAAAACTTAAAAATTTTTTATTTTATATGGGCACATTTTATTTTGAGCTATAACTCATATCAGAATCATTATTTCTTATTTTGCCAGAAAATGTACTCTCTACCTCAGTAATAATGAAGTAACAGGAGACCTTGTGTTCCTGGTATGGTATGTGTATCAATCTATATCTATCAGGGAAAAATAATCAATATAATTTTATAACTGCTCCAAGAACTCACTTAAGTTGTGTATTCTTTGAAAAGACCCCGGGGTGCCTGGGTTGCTCAGTGGGTTAAAGCCTCTGCCTTTGGCTCTGGTCATGATCTCAGGGTCCTGGGATCGAGCCCCGCATCGGGCTCTCTGCTCAGCGGGGAATCTGCTTCCCCCTCTCTCTCTGCCTGTCTCTCTGCCTACTTGTGATCTCTGCCTGTCAAATTAATAAATAAAATCTTTTAAAAAAATTAAAAAAAAAAAAAAAAGAAAAAGCCCATAAAGCCTGGAAGAATGATCTGAAAAAAGAAACCTTTTTTTTTTTTTTTTTTAAAGATGTTATTTATTTATGAAGGAGCAAGCAAGCTCATGAGCCTGGGAGCGGCAGGCAGAAGGGGAGGGAGAAGCAGACTTCTCTGCAGAGCAGGGAGCCTGACACTTGATCCCAAGACCTGGAGATCATGACCTGGACGAAGGCATATGCTTCACCCACTGAGCTACCAAGGCACCCCAAGAAGAAACTATTTAAAGAAGGAATATCAGACACTGATTTGTAAAATTCCATTCTCAGCTAGTTTATTTTTTTAGATGTGTTCATATATGTCTATTTGTGTGCATCTAATGTCAAACATGCACGCAAAATACACTTTGGGACAATCAGAAGGTTCCCTGATACAGTTGTAGTGACAGAATGTCCAGCAGGAAACACATAGAACAGTTTTGCCAGGGGTGTGTTACAGACAGTCAGTGTCACCGTAGAGTGAGGGAGGGGTCCTGAAAGTGGGGACGGTGGGGAATGATTGTGCAGAACCAGGGCAGGGCCTGATCTGGACCCGGAAGAAGTCATTCTTGTCTAGCACTGCCTGCTTCCAGGCTGTGTGGAGACAGGATCCTTGCCATGCCAGCAGCTTTCCTCTGTCCACTTACCAGCCCCTTCCCGCCGGCGTGTGATGGACAGATTCTTGTGGCAGGACTCGGGCTCTGGGAGCCTCCCACTTCCCACACCCTGCCTGTTCGTTTTCGTGTACAGATGTGTTTGGTTGGGTTTTGGCTTCCCTCTCCAGTCTTTCTGACACTTTTGCAGATTTACCCCCTTCATAGGTTGCCTGTGTTCCTTCCAGATTCATACACTAAAGTGCATCCCCCTCATACCTCAGAATGTGGCATCTGGAAATGGGGTCAGTGCAGATATGGTTGGTCAAGATGGAGTCACCCTGGAACAGGGTGAGCCCCCAGAAGACTCCTGCCCTTAGAAAGAGGGAAGCTTGGACACAGACATCACACACAGATAATACCATAGGAACCTGAAGGCAGAGACTGAAGTCAGACATCTAAAGCCAAGAAACTCTAAAGATTGCCAGAAAACCATCAGAAGTTGGAGGCTGCCTGGAACAGACTCGCCGCCACAGGAGGAACCAACCCTGCCAACACTTTGACTTCAGAGCTGGGAGAGATTGCTTCTGTGCTATAGGCCGCCCAGTTGGTGGCACTTCGTTAAAGGGGGAAAAAAATTGCACCTCCCATAGGAGGCTTTGGAATACAGTTCATAAAAATTCGGCAGGGAGTTTAGGGAGTGAGCAAATAGTAATTGAGACCTAGCACAGTTTTTTCTCTTTGTCAAATGTCTAATGAGACCATCTGTCGTTTACTAAGTGTTCAGAGATTTCTCTGTGAGTCAGTGCTGAGAGGGCTAGGTACTGGCAAAGGTTGTTCGAGGTTGCTGCAAGACATACATATGGCACCACTGAATTTTGCTCTCATGCATGTTAGCTTTGCCATGTTACTGTTACTTTGGAGCAGTTTCTCTATTTTTTGTGTGAGCCAGAACTCGAGATCCATGCTTCTGAGATCATTAATCTAGTTCCCAAAGTCTTCATATGCAGGGTTCCTGGGTGAAACACAGTTATTGGATACAGAGCATTTTTCCAAATATAAATATGTCCCGAATATCGCACGGGACATACATAGGCTCAAAAACATTTGTTGCTTACCTGCAGGTCCCATTTAACCGGGCATCCTATGTTTCTACATGCTAGAACTGGCTCCTTATTTACATGGCTTTCAAAATCGTGGACTTGCTGCCAGCCAGTGACAAAACCGGGAGTCAGCAGAGAGAGACTGATCGGCGGGTGGATCATTGAAAATGGTTTTGTAAAGATGAAAGTAAACCAAGGAGCTGCTCAGAAGGTGTGGCTGTGGCCTTTCTCAGGCCCTTCTCAGAAGAAAAGAGCAGCAGAATGAGGGTGTGGTTCCTTCTCCAAAGACTGTGCCTCATCCCCAATTTTAGAAGGACCAGAGTTAGAAGCAGCCCCTAAGAAATGAGGCCAAAGGGCAAGCAATAAGATGGCCATAAATCCAGAATCAGCATGGACTGAATTACTCATAAAAACTAATATTATTACTAACATGATGTGAAGTAGAAGAATTCTGAGAATTGAAGAGTAGGTATCTTGATGTTGTAGCTACAAAACTAACTGTTAAAAAAAAACTGCTAATAAAAACTAATTCTTATTAACAACCACCCCTTTTATTTTTACCCCGCTTTCTTTCTGGCACCTCGAAGTACATGTTTATATACGTATCTATATGTGTGTGTGTGTGTGTATGTATATATATATATGCACACACATATGCTATACTCTATATTGCTTATTGGTTTCTTATTTGTCTCCCCTGTTCACAGCTATATTCCCAGTGCTCAGAGCATTGCATGGAACTCACTGCCACACTCAGTAAATACCAGTTGAATGGATGAACCAACCAATAGCTTTCTTTAACCCACGGCTTTGCAGAGGACCTCCAGTTGGTTTAAAAAGGGGGCTTTACCCTTTGAGCTTTGCCTGAGAAGTTTCTTCCACTGTGAATTAACTTGGGCTGCGGGGGGGTCTGAGAGCCATGGGGAGAGTTTAGACAGAGCAAGATCCCCTTGTCCAAAATTTCCAGCATTCCATTGGAAGTCAGTGAGTTGTATCCGGCTTTGGGACATTGTATGGTCTAAGGGACTTCTGCAGTCTCTCCAGCTTCTTACTGATTGGTGGAGAAGTTGCCCTTCTCGAATACTAAATCCACCAGCTGTTTGCACTTTTCTTCTAGTTTGATCCACGAAGGGGAAAGGAGACACATGGGAAGAAGATTTCATTTCCTGGATCTTATTGTCACAACTCAACCCAGCTGCAGGATTTTTTTCTTTCTACATCTTAAAAAGTTGTTTGTTTGTTTTTTAATCGTGCTTGACCTGTATTAAAAATAAGTTGAGGGATGTATTTATCACCGAGAAAGACACTGTAAACTAGTCACAGTTACAAAGTTCTTTGAGGGGCGCCTTGGTGGTTCATTCGGTTAAGGGTCTGCCTTCAGGTCAGGTCTTCATCTCAGGGTCCTGGGATCGAGTCCCCCCTCCTTCCCTGCTCAGCGGGGAGCCTGCTTCTCCTTCACCTTCTGCCCCTCCCCCTACTCCTGCTCTTTCCCTCCCTTTCTCTCAAATACATGAAATCTTTTTTAAAACAAAAAAGTCCTTTCATGTGCTTCCGATCCCATGTATGTATGAAGATGGCAAAACAACTCCAGTTTTTTTCGTTGTTCTTCTTTGGCAGTAGCATTACAATTCAGATTAAATCTTTGATTGTTAAGGTGTTCTAGAATCTTGTAAACAGGATTTTTTTAAATCACCTTAGAAAAATCGGTATTTTGGGGCACCTGGGTGGTTCAGTGGTTTAAAGCCTCTGCCTTTGGCTCAGGTCATGATCCCAGGTTCCTGGGATCAAGCCCCATTCTGGGCTCTCTGCTCAGCGGGGAGCCTGCTTCCTCCTCTCTCTCTCTCTGCCTGCTTCTCTGCCTACTTGTGATCTCTGTCTGTCAAATAAATAAATAAAATCTTTAAAAAAAAAAAAAAGAAAAATCAGTATTTTGTTACCTAAACCAGTGTAGAGTTTGAAGTTAAATAGCTGGTTTACACAAAAACTTGGACCCTGATTGCCCAAATCTTTGTAACTCTAGTTGTCAGAGACCTAGGACTGGTGGGGGGCAAAAATTTTTAAAAAGGAAGTTTGTGACTCGGATAGATTGTGTGCTGATAGATGACATTTGGGGACAGCGTTTCTTCACGGACAGCCTGTGTCCTCCCTTTCAGACCTCAGCCTGCCTTATCTTTTTAGCAGCATGATTAGAAGTGGTTGCTGCAATTGCTGTGGAAAAATCCACCAGGAGGTTATCATATTTAATGTTTCAGAAAACTTCCTTTGGAAGGCGATAACAGTATTTCTTAATCACGGTGCCGCTGGGCAAGCACAGGTGTGTTGCATACCGTTAAATCACTCTGTCCTTAGGACAGACATAGTGTTGTTCTTTGAAAGTATTTGGCTCTCCTTCCCCCTTTTTCCTCCAACCCCCTCTTTATGCCAAAGAAAGCGCATTTCCCAGACTTACTCTCCACACCCAGCAAGGTATTCATTCAGAAACCCTGAGTGATTTTTTTTTTTAACACATCCCCCCCCCCCCCCCCCCGCCCCGTTGCATCTCCAAGCTCAAATGATGCATGTTTCTTACTGGGTTTGGGTCCGCACATGTTGACTGAGAATCTCCAGTGTTCCAAGCATTAGAGCAGATTACAGAGAGAGAAGCTTATTAACAAAGCACCCCCCTGCCCCCCAGGTGCTTCCGATCCCTGGGCCAGGAGCGCCCTAGAGAGGCCATGTTCTTCTCTCTGCTTCCATTGGAGTTTGCCTTGCACTGAATCGGGAGAACCACGGTATGAGAGATAGTTCAGATCTAGTAATGAAAAAGGTGGGTTGGAATTGTATTTCAGTCCATTTTGGTTCCGTTCAAGGTATGAGTCATAAAAGGCAAGTGATGGGAAAGCAGAGGGCTTCTCTTTACGAACCAGTTCAGAAACATTTTGTAATACCAGCTTCTATTTCATTGTAACTGCAACATAAAACCCAAGTCTTTGGTCTGCCATCTGAACCAATTACAGGTTTAGCCTCAGCCTACTTTTCTAACTTTCCAGGTAAAGGCAATGCTTTAACTAAATTCTTCTGCCTCCTACCTCTTGAAAACCCTGTGCCATATAGGACCTTCGTACTTGGCTAGCCATGGGCAATTAGTAAGTGCTCGGAGGATGAATGAATGAATACGGATGTAGGTGTCTCCTGGGCCATGCGGTTTTTTCCACATCATTTCACATTTTGAGCGGAGAGTATTGCAATTCCAAATTCCTCACAGAGAGGGACTCTGTTTGGTGTGACCTGGGTCAGGGAGCTCTCCTTTGCCCAGAGAGCCGTGTCCAGGAAAGGGCACGTGGCCAGGAGCTCACTTAGTGGGGGTTCTAAGCACATTCCCCGGAAAGGGTATCATGAGTATGACTGGCCACGCCTCCGAAGAGCTCACTGGGGCAGAGTTCACTGAGAGATCTTAGGGGTTCGAGTATTGAGAAGGGACAATAGGGAACGAGGAGTTTGCTGGTTTTTCTTCTTTGCCTTTGAAGGTGGACAGAAGTCAAAGAAATGGTACAGAACTGGAAAGAGTTACAAAGGAAGTGGTATTTTCAAGGGAACGCCAGGCTTCTGTCAGGGCAAGTAGAAGGAGGAGGAGGAAGTATCTGAAAAAAGATTTAAGATAAGGAGAAAAAAAATTTTTTTTTAAGATTTTATTTATTTATTTGACAGAGAGATCACAAGGAGGCAGAGAGGCAGGCAGAGAAAGAGTGGGAATCAGGCTCCCCACTGAGCACAGAGCCCGATGTGGGGCTTGATCCCAGGACCCTGAGATCATGACCTGAACCAAAGGCAGAGGCTTAACCCACTGAGCCACCCCAGGTGCCCAAGGAGAAAGAATTTTTTATGACAAAACATAATTCATTTTATTTTATGCTTTCATTACACGTATTGACATATTTTTTGCTCATTATCTCATTTTTGATTACATAGGTGTTTAGTGAGTATTCAGGGCCAAGTCTAATATATAATATTGCTTTTAATTTAAACAGTGCCTTCCAATTTTAAACAATAATATTACAAATTTGAGGAAAGTGACCCACTTTTGGCTAAGATTTGTCAATAATTGTTGAGTGACTCAGTGAAAAGTGAGTGAATGAATGAATGAGTTAGCAAAAACAAACGAAGAGTGAAGAGTAGGTGTATTTGGAAAATTATCAGTTTTATAATTTACTTTAATGAGAAATATTTCCTACTCTCTCTGAGTTTTCTGCCAGCATTTGTTTTCAAAATTAACCTGAAGAGTTCTCCCAAGTTAGATAGGTTTGCAAATGCCCTTTAAGCTAATAAACAGTTGCTTATTTTAGGAGAACTATTGATTAGACATACTGAATAAAAGGAAAATTTTCCCCTTTTAAGTTTTCTGTGATGTGCCCTTGCTGCAAAGACCTGTAGTTAGAAGATTTGACTAGGAATCAAAAGGAAACCTGTTGTCTTTGTTTTTCTTTCTGGGTGAAAAGCAAAAGGTAAATATCATGGTCAAATGAAAAAGTAAATTGGATTTTAAATTTTTATGTGTGTCTCCCCAGGTTAAGGCTCTCTGACTTCATTCCGCTCTATGGTTATAATTGACAAGACCCCCTAAAATGTGACATATCCACCTGAGGGTTGACAGAACTAAGGTAGTTATAGGATGAATGCTTTTACATTGTTGGGCAATGACTTCACTGGATAACAGCTGTTACATTTATAACATTCCATGTGTGTGGATAAACATATGCATATTTATTCATAATTTAAATTATTATTACTTCCTTTGATCCCAAAGCATCCTAGAGTATACAGTCACTTAGAGGCCATAATATTATGGTTAGCATTCTCTCTTTTATTTAGTGGAGGTTCAAACCTAGATAATGTAAAATGAATTTCTAACCAGTAAATTTTGTTATCCACTTGGGTTTAACTTTTAATGGGCTATATTCCTAGAAGAAAAAAATCTTTAGAAAACTCTGTAAATGTTTGGGGAAAAGCTTCAAGGATTTGGTTTTCTCCTAGTGTTATGGGTTGAGTTATGTCCCCTCCTCCCCACCAATCATATCTTGAAGTCCTAACCCTCCCCCTTCCCTGTGCTCAAAAGAGGAACTTATTTGAAAACTGAAATTGTTGCAGATGTAATTAGTTAAGAGGTCATACTGGAGTAGGGTGAGCCCATAATAATTACAAAATTCTTTTTTTTTTTTCTTTTAAAGATTTTATTTATTAATTTGACAGAGAGAAATCACAAGTAGACAGAGAGTCAGCCAGAGAGAGAGAGAGGGAAGCAGGCTCTCTGCCGAGCAGAGAGCCCGATGCGGGACTCGATCCCAGGACTCTGAGATCATGACCTGAGCCGAAGGCAGCGGCTTAACCCACTGAGCCACCCAGGCGCCCCTACAAAATTCTTATAAGAAGGGAAATTTGGACAGGCAGCCAGCCACAGAAAGAAGACCCTGTGAAGGGTCACAGGGAGAAGTTAGGTGGCTCCCAGCCATTGGGAGAGCCTTAGAACACAGCCCTCAAAGGGAGCCACTTCCGACACCTTGATTTTGGACTTCTGGCCTCAAGGACTGGAAGATGATAAATTTCTGTTGCTTCAGCCACCCAGTTTGTGATACTTCAATAGAACAGCTGTAGCAGGGGCGCCTGGGTGGCTCAGTGGGTTAAGCTGCTGCCTTCGGCTCAGGTCATGATCTCGGGGTCCTGGGATCCGGCCCTACATCGGGCTCTCTGCTCAGTGGGGAGCCTGCTTCCCTCTCTCTCTCTCTCTGCCTGCCTCTCTGCCTACTTGTGATCTCTACCTGTCAAATAAATAAATAAATAAAATCTTAAAAAAAAAAAACAGCTGTAGCAGATTGGTAGACTTTGGCTGCTTAGAGGCGATCATACTGGGTGTCAGTGCTCCTCCTTCCCCCATATGCTGACTTCTTGGAAATCAATTCCATATTCCTGCCTCTGGTACTTTCCTTCTTCTCAATATTATTTTATTTATTTATTTAAGAGTTTATTTATTTATTTGAGCAAGAGAGAGCATGAGTAGGGGGAGAGAGATGGGAGAGGGAGAAGCTGACTCCCCACTGAGCAGAATGCAGGGCTCAATTCCAGGACATTGAGATCATGACCTGAGCCAAAGGCAGATGCTTAACCACCTGAGCCACCCAGGCGCCCCTTCTCTGTAACATTTATGATGTCTAATAAGGCTGAACTGTGATAGAATAATTGTCCAGGAGGACCTGTAGTGTAGCCTAAAAACTTCCCGAATAAGAATAAATCTATTTCCTGTTTCGGGAAATTCATCCAAAGGGGGCAGCTTGGAAATCTGTGGATAAAATACAGACCTACTAGAGTGGCTGGATTCTTGCTTTGGCTGTACTGTTTGTGGCCTTAGGTAGTGTATTTAACTTACCTGGATCTCAGTCTTTCT
The DNA here is from genome assembly GCF_022355385.1 of Mustela nigripes. NCBI lineage: Eukaryota > Metazoa > Chordata > Mammalia > Carnivora > Mustelidae > Mustela > Mustela nigripes. The sequence continues at coordinate 178,873,445 of NC_081559.1, read as the reverse complement.
ATTAAAGACTGTTTATTAAAATAAAAGAAAATCTCTATCTTTCCGCTTTGTGGTTACAAGTCCAAAAATCTATATCACGCAGGATGAAGTAAGCGTACATGCAGTAGTAACATTTCAGTGCTTTTTCTCGCTTTCGTACTATCCAAATAAAAATGTCACTGGTTAAAAAAATTGCAAAGTACAAAATGTCTTATAATGAAAAGCACAGCCTCCTGCCCCAACTTCCCCCCCACCACCAACAAGCCCACTTCCCAGAGGAAACCACTTTTAACAGTTTCCATATTTAGCTCTTTTACTGGTTACCACCCTAACTTTAATGATATGCTTATGCTACATTTCCTTGATGATCAGCTCTAGACATTATCTCTTCACTCCCCCAGCACTTACTAGTTTTAAAAGTGAAGAATCACTGATTCAGCAGACATTCCTGATAGCCTGCAGGTCATCGGGCCTCTTTAGGGCTCTTATTCTCTATGGATCTAATTTGAGAAAAGAGCTTTAGCGTCAGTCAAAGGAAACCCAGGGATGAGATGATCTCCACCGGGCATAACACAAGATGACAAGAGTTTGGTTTAATTACTCAAGCTCAAACTGGGCCTGACTTGTTATGTTTTTGCTCTTTTATATTTTTCTGTCTGCATATATTTATTTTAAATAAAATAAGGCACAAACTGAACTTGGAACATCCTATATTACTTTTATAAAAGGAAAAATATCTATCCTAAAGCTTGGAACAATAGATATTTAACAGAGATAAGATGCTCTTTTTTCAGACTTAAGAGCTGACCAGACTGCTGTGAAATTGTCAGCTGATGTTTTTGGGGGCACTAGCCTGATTTGGTTTGTACCTTACCCCTTCCAGAAAACTGCAGTCGGCTATCCAAAGACAGGGAGCCGAAGAAACCATGACAGTTTCTTGGAAACACAGCATTTCTGTAGTTCAGATTTTTCTGGAAATGCTGTTAAGCAAATGACTTTGACTTATAATTTAGAAAATGCCTTGGTCATCCATGAGGACAAGTCAGATACACTTTAACAGGGTTTTCTCCTGTTCACCACTTGGGGTTCCTTTGAGCCCAGTCAGATTTCTAGCCCTTGATCACATTGGGTGTCTCACCAGCACTGGTGTTCATGGGGTCTTGGTCTCAACTATTACAATCACTGTAGCCACAGATCAGTATTCAGGCATGGCTGGAAAAGATGTTAAAGGATGTGTCTGAAAAAGGGACAAACAAATTTTGTGGGGACTTTTCGTGGGGACTATTTTTTCAGGACTGCCTCTGTCCTGAACTTCACGAAGGCCCACTGGACATTCTTGGGGTGGTTAAAGGAGTAGACAGGCGTGTGTTTCGGTGCTGATTGCTACTTACAGCCCTCTTTCTGGAATCTCTCTCTTGCCTTGTTAACTTCACACTAGCAGCCTTTCCCAGTTCTCCTGTTCTGCCGCTTATCTCTTTTCCCAAGGTCGTCATCCTCCGTAGGTCTCTAATGGGCTTTGGTAAGATTCTGTCTGTTTCTGCTTCTTTTCTACTCAGTGTTTCACCTGTCCTTCTCTGCACACAACATTCAAATCCCTTTTTCTAGCAACTGCCTCTGTCCTGAGCTTCACGAAGGCCCACTGGACATTCTAGCGTGAGTGACCCAGAAGTTTCTCAAACATGGTATGCCCCCAGCTCGTCTTTCACTTTCCTGCTCAAACTTACCTCCTCCAAGGCCCGTCAAGTGAGTAACAGACTCACACTTTTCCCACTGATCCAAATCAGGAAACTGAGGCTCGGGCGCTCTCTACCTGCCCATCTCTCGGAGCTCTGTTCATTGCCCCCAGGCAGTGTGCAGATCCTTACCCTTGCCTCTGTGCCCACGGCTCTTGCCCTGGTCGGGTCCTACCATCCTGTTTCTCCACTGTGGCAGTCAGTGTCTTCATGTCTGGGCTATCACTCACCGGCCTTTCTAATCCTTCATTTTCATATTTTGGTTTTGGCCAGAACTATTTTACTCGACAGAAGTTGTGATCATGTCATTGGCAGCTCAGAAATCCTTGGCTGGATCCCTAGTGACATCAGGATATAAATGAAACTGTATAGCCTGACATCCGCCACGTTTTCATCTGTCCCCACTGGGCTTCATTCAGTATAACATGTCCAGGGCTCCATGTGGAGCCTGGGACACAGTAGAGGCCTAGGGAACGCATGAATAATGCATGAAGGCATGATTGGATGAATATATGAATGAATGACTCAGCAGGTGATAGGTATTGAGCTTGGCAAACGTGCGTGGCTCATGCTGCCAGGAAAGCTACTTCCCTCCTTTTCAGATGAGTGAGATTCTGTTCAGTGTGTCATTTTTGTGAAGTTCTTCCTTACTGTCTAGTCTCAGCGTCCTCCCAGTGTGCAATTTGGGGACATTTTACTTACGCCACAGTCATAGCAGTTAAGAGATGTCATGGTGATTTATTATTTTTTAATTTATTTTTTAAATATTTTATTTATTTTATTTATTTATTTGTCAGGGAGAGAGAGCGAGCACGAGCAGGGGGAGCAGCAGGCAGAGGGAGAAGCAGGCTCCCTGCTGAGCAAGGCAGCGATGCGGGACTCGATCCCAGGACCCTGGGATCATAACTGAGGGCAAAGACAGACGTTTAACCAGCTGAGCCACCCTGGTGTCCCTGTCCTGGTGATGTATGTGTGTCCTGGCTGCTCATAGAGCCTGGACCCTTCTATGGCAACAAAGACTCAGCCCCTAGCACAAAACCCGACACACACCGGAAATCGTCCACCTTTGAATTCCCACCATGACCACTTTCTTTCAGAGTCTCACTGCATTTCTTCCGAGGTTCTGTAATAGCTTCTTGAGAGTTTTCCCCACCTCCATTCTCTCATCCTGAAATCTACTCTTCACGGCCCTGCTAGGTTCTTTTTTTTTTTTTTTTTTTTTGTCCAGAAAATGGAAAGGTTTGCAGAAATGCTAGAAAAGCTACTTCCCTCCTTTTCAGATGAGTGAGATTCTGTTCAGTGTGTCATTTTGTGAAGTTTTTCCTGATGATAATAGGAGTTGGGACTCTTGATTTGGAGGTTGTTGCCTTCCCAAAAGCAACTGGCATTTTCCCTTTTTCGGGTGACTCTGATCATTCTAGAGTTTCAGGCATGCTCTGTAGCAAGATAAATAGAGTATCATTTTGCAGGGTACAGAAGATCCTTCAGTAAATTTTAGCTGCTTAACCATTTCACAGGATTTGTGCTTGGAGAGTAAATAGAGTTAGTTAGGAGGCAATGTTCCAGGAAGGAGACATATTTAAGCCTAAAATGAACTTAATAACTCTGTATTTTCCCTGCTAATGGGAGTCTTGGAAACCACCTGAGTTATATCAAATAAGTACAGTTATTGCAGTCTGACTAGATTATGTCCGTGTGCGCATAAAGTCTGGATGTGGCCAAAGCAAACGAGTGCACCGTGTTCACAGAGCTGTAGTTTGCACAACAGCTAAATAAGTTTCCGACTTGAGAAGGGACAGAGTTCAGGGAAACATCAGTCTCACCAAAGTGTTTCTGCTGCTGCTGCAAAATGCCACTGTTAATTGGAATTGCTTATTACTTCGGTTACTTTCAATAGTGCTTTGGGGAATACTGTTGCCTTCATATTGGGTAAATCTGTCCCTGCCACCAGTGACTGGGCAACCTATGGCATTTTTACAGGCGGCCTGTTACCCAAGACCAGACATCCAGTTTCCCGTATCTGAAGGACACATTTCTCTTGGGATTTTTACCTTCTGATCAAAGCCTGAACCATTTGGGGAGGAAAAAATGTGGTCCTAATAATATTTGCCAGTCACCTGTGGCTTGCGGAGTACTAAATGCTTATTAACTCATTAATCCTCTCCATGAACCCTGGGAGGAAGGTACATGTCAAGTCATGTTTGCTTCCTTCAAGGCCTATGAATTTGAAGCACAGATTTGCATGGGCAGTTTGGGCCACCCATGGGCAATCCCAAGAACTGACCCTCCCATTTTGAGGTGTCCGAAATCAACATTGGGCAGCTGATTCTCACCTTTTTTTTTTTTTTTTTTTAAACCTATCTCTCCAAGATGGCTCTCCACTCCATAGCCACCAACTGGGAAAATCTAGCAGGAGACATTGGCTGAAAAATAAAACTTTGAGAGCAATTGCAACTGTTTGTCTGGGTGGGGACTAGATACTTATAACATCAAAACAATAAGCATGGTCTTGGAGTTCTTCTGAATCCAACATTTTTGTCGGTCTTTGGCTGTCCTATTTATCCATGGGGTAAAGTTTTGCTTCAACATAGGTTTCTTCCTAATCCCCTCAAAAACATTTATGAACAAAACTCTGGCATGTGCTTTCTTGGGGACCTAGTCTCTGGCTTCTGGAGAGTTCTGTCCTTCCTCATTGTATAAATGGTAGAAATATATCCCAGTTGAAGATTGGTATTGGAGGCTTACAGTGAAGACGGGGATATTGTTTCTACTTCATAGTTAAGAGTCTTAATATATGCCCCCTTAGATCTATAGATTAAAGGGGATTTCTGAGGATCTACCCAGTTACAGGGCCGGACTATAATCAGCATGCTTTTCAGAGAACCATATTGTCACCTTACCATTTTCCTAATGAAGTATGCAGACCCCTAGGACATGCAGACTATTGATTCATCCATGTGTGCATTTTTCATTTAGCAAGTACTTCTTTATTATCCACGTAATTTTAAGTACTTCTTTATGAACCACATGATAGCGATGTGCTCAGCTCCTGGCGGTACGGAAATGACCCGATTTATGAAAGAAGAGCAGGTGGCCCATTTTGCCTTAGGCCTCAGATTCATAAAAGGACTCAAATTGGGACTTCTGATACTGTTCCCAAATGAAGTTTTATTTTGGTTGTAAATAAGAGTCATTTGTGAAATACAAGCATTTGCGGATATGCGAGAATTTTGTTGGTCCCGTTTTGGCTTTTTTTTTTTTTTTTAAGATTTTATTTATTTATCAGAGAGAGAGAGAGGGAGAGCGAACGAGCACAGGCAGACAGAGAGGCAGGCAGAGGCAGAGGGAGAAGCAGGCTCCCCGCCGAGCAAGGAGCCCAATGCGGGACTCGATCCCAGGACGCTGGGATCATGACCTGAGCCGAAGGCAGCTGCTTAACCAACTGAGCCACCCAGGCGTCCCCGTTTTGGCGTTTCTTAATTTCATAGCATATTGGGAGTTTCAGAAGTGGAAGTGAGCTGGGCCCCTGACAGCCTCTGAGAGTTTTCCGAACCTGTGTCTCATTACCCCTAGGAGAGATCAGGCATCCTTCCCTGCCAGAGAGAAAGAAGGTGGCACGCCAGGAGAAAGAGCATCTCCTGGGAGCATCGTGAAACAGGGATGTGGGATGGCTGGAAAGGACTGGAAACAGTTTCTATAGCCTGCAAAGGTGCAGGGCGTCCTAACGCCCCACGGGCAGTTTATGGCAAAATGAGGCTAGAAGGAAGGTTTCCTGATCCAATGTGCTCTGCTCTTTCCGCCACAGAAGTGGATCTCAACAGAAGATACTTCTTGCTTCTGCATCACTCCCTGGGAATGACATTAGTTCCTTTATTTCTTCTCTTTCCTTCCTTCCTTCCTTCTCTTCTCCCTTTCTGTCTCTGTCTCTTTTATCGAGTACACTCTATTTTATACTTATAGCTAGGGTCCTCTTGCTACACTACTGCATTGTTCCTACCAACAATAGAGGCTAGCTTACATCAAAAGCAGAAAGTTTGGTTTTAATCAGCACAATATTTATGTTGTGAGCTTTGATCTTGGCTCTCCTGCCCGAGGCCAGAGCAGGACTTCACCACAACAGTGAACTTGGGGCCACGTGTTCTCTCCGGAGCTGGGATCATCAGGGTGCGGTTAGCCTGTTGCGGAATGAATATCCCTTGGACCAAAAGCCTGCAACTGGTTTTTCTCAGTAGATCCCAACTATATGAGGAAGAGCCGGAGGAAAGAACACACCCTCCCCAACCCCCCACCCCCCGCCCCCGCACACAAGCCACCCCATCCTCCCAGCAAAACACGCAGGAAACTAACCAGGCGCAAGGGACCATTTACCTGCCCCGTCCTGTTTGTATTAACTCCTTTTCTTTGGGTCTTAGACACATGCAGTATGACAAAAGTTTAACTCCATGACTTTTATCAAGTCTTCCCTGGAATTTTGTAATTATCTTTGGGCTGCCTCATGGGAGCCCCACTTGATGTGCCAAAGGCTTTTCAAACTCAGCACGCCAGGACGGCGCGTACCACTTTCCCCTAGAAACCTCTGCCTCCCGAGTTTTTGTAATCTGCCACCAGGCTCTCGAGCTAGAAACTTCGGATTCATCCTACACTCCTTTCTCTCACGCACTGCGTTCTGTCAATTTAACCCCCAAATGTCTGCAAATCCAATTACTGCATTCTAGCCACTCTGAACCCCACATGGCTGCCAGGGAGATGTGTCTAAAATGCAAATCTGATTGTGCTTTTCGTCCTCTGTAAAAAGGTCTGAGAATCCCCCAGGCTCCGAGAATCACGTCCATCATCCATACCCTTGAAAATGGGCTAACTGGGTGGTCCTCCACACCCGGGCTCAGCTACTAAGGCTACTGTGTTGTAAACCCCTCTGCAGCTACCCTGAATGTCTCCCTGTGCCCTCATCAGGTGTGCTTATGAGTCCTGTGTCTTTGCTCCCATCAGTCGCACCACCTGGAATATTCTTCTAAAACCAGTCGCATCGGGCACCTGGGTGGCTCAGTGGGTTAAGCCTCTGCCTTCCGCTCAGGTCATGATCTCAGGGTCCTGGGATCGAGTCCCACATTGGGCTGTCTGCTAGGCAGGGAGCCTGCTTCCTCCTCTCTCTCTCTCTCTCTCTATGCCTGCCTCTCTGCCTACTTGTGATCTCTCTTTCTCTCTCTGTCAAATAAATAAATAAACTCTTAAAAAAAGAGAGAGAGAAAATGCGGCCTCAAATTCAGAACATGTGGCTTTAACCCCTCCCCACTGATATCGGTGACCTTGAACAATTACATTTGCTTGAGCAAATAACTCACCTTTGAGTGCCTTCATCTGGATGGTCACAGTACCTGTGATGTAGGGTATTTGGAAATATTAAATGGGATCCGTGTAAAGTCACCATGTTTGTCAGGCAGCAATCATATAGTGGATGTTGGATGCAATCATTTTTTCCTGTGTTTGCCATACTGGATTGTGATTATTTCTTTACGTGGTTCTTTCCCTGTTAACTTGAGGATTCCGGAGGGGACCAGACCGTATCTTATTTATGCTTGTATCCTCAACTACTACCAGGAAGATTTTGGAATAAGCATTCAGAAGTTGTTTCTTCGAGTGGATAAAGCCAGGAGCATCTCATCTGAAGTTTTTCCCATCCCTTTCTTTTCTTCTCTGTCCATTCCCTCCAGGGACCCCTCCAGCCCTGAATGAATGCTAGAGCACTTCCATTCTTGCTCTGGACCCCAGAATCCACCAGTTTAGGGCCTCTTCTCTCCTCTTTCCTTTCTGTGGCAGGTGCACAGCAATTTGGGTGTCCCCCAGCCTTCTCATTTCAGTTTAGTTGACTCTAGTGGTATTGGATGCAGGGAGATGTTTATCTGCCTCCTTGGTTATAATACATATTTTAAGAAAGTGTGTCCCTCACCTCATATCTACGCAGTCTAGAGAGTTCTTGACAGCACAAATAGAGGAAAGAGATAAAACGTGTAAATTGTTACCCAGCAGAATTCCCGAGAGTAGCATATTTTGGGAGACCTCTGTTAGTAGGGCAAAATTCTGATATAAAGATGCTTAGAGAACTTGATTACAGCTCTATTTGGTGTTAAGTGTCAAAGAAAAGGGCACAGTTTTGTTTTAAGCATGTTTTCCATTGTTTTCAAGTCAGACCCTTGAGCTGAAAATGAGTCTTGACTGGGAAGAAGGCTGAAAACAATAAAAGTCTTCTCCTGTCCAAACCGATTGACTAAGAAAAAACATGTAAGCATTTACATAATCTTAGTTGTATTCACTTCTTACCAAAGAAATGTAATCACTTGTGGTCTAAGGGAACAGAAATTACTTATACATTTTCCCCTAAATCCTTTTCTTTATAATTGTATGGCAACAAATTTTCCACGTGCTTTTTCCTGAAAAACAATTGTTTCTCTCCTCTTCAGAAAACAGAAATAATAGAGGCTAGAAGAGAATACCTCCCAGGGTTTCTATAAATTTTAATTCCATAAATTCTGATCTTCTTTTCTCTCACTCTCTGGATTCTGAGATTCTAATTTTTGACCGGGTCTCGACCTTTCTCTTTTCCCAAAACTTTGTTCACGTCCCTCTGGGACAGAGCAATTTCCTTTCCTGGGGATATGGGGCTGCTGGCTCCATTCTCTTCCAGCCACAAATCCGGGGTCACTGTCGCTGTTAGATCTGCCCAGCCTCCCCCCAGGATAACTTCTTTCAGCCTTCCATTGAGGGAGCAGTCTGGAGAGAGATAGTGTACCGTGCCTCTTCCTGCTAGAATTCCACCGTGCCTCCATACTTCTCTCTTTCCCATTCCCCAGCCCAATGAAAACAGAGGCAAAGATTGGTACCAGAAATACACTGCTTGAGAAAATTAAGCATGGTCCATTTAGACTAAATGATTCCATTGTTAAGAGACTGTATTTTAAGAGGAACTTCATACACGCAAATTTTATATGTTCCTATTTAATATTGAAGGCTGAGTTGTTTTAAGGTCTAATGTTTTTCGGTAAGCACTTGACATCAGGCAAAGAATGCCCAGTTCTTAGGCATAGCTCATATCATGAAGGCAGAGATGGGTATAGGGAATGAGGTGAGGAAAGTTTAAGGAAAAGATCCACACAGACCTGCCTTTTTGGCAGAATGAACGGCCCTTGTTTTTCTTCTCTTTGTGTCTGTCCCTCTATGAGGATCAGTGTTTGCTGGGAAGAGAAAACCACCTGGCCGTGTGGGACTAACAGGAGAGAGCCTCGCAAGAGTGGTTATTGTCATGGCAGCAACTGCTCACGGATTAGCGAGAACAGCCACTTGGAGGAGAGAGTGAGCCTTGGGCCAGGGGTGCGTGACTGTTGATGTTCTAGGCCCTGCGCAACAGCAAATTCGCTTTGTGAGTTTGGGTAGGTCACACAATACTAAGAACATCACATGTTAGGACCACCTTGAACGTTTGGTAGGTGTTTTTATGTGTGCTGGTGGTTTGTTGTTTTATTATTGGTTGAGCTCACAGTGTGGTGGGCTCAGGCAGACAGACTCCTGAGGCAGCTGCTGGGATCCCCTAGAGCGAGCGTTCCAAGGGACAGGAGGGGGTGGCTGCCAGTCTCTTCAGTCTGGACCCAGAAACTGGCACAGCGGGTCATTTCAGCCGTGCACCGAGTAAGTGAAAGCAGCCCCAGTGTCCATCCACATGAAGGAGGAAGAGAAGTCAACCCCACCTCTCCACAGGAGAGTCCAAGAAGGCTGCGGGCTGTGTCAGCCGCTCCTGGCTCTAGGGTACCGACACATGGCCAGGGGCCTCACGACTGGTGGGGTGTGAACGTGTGCCAGAGGGGTAGCCTCCATCCCAGGTGAGCCGTTGCTGGCTTTGCTGCTCTTTTCTTCGGTGAGTTTCATACACAGGAACCACTGGCTGTCTTCCCAGCAGAGGCCCCGAATCATCAGAATGATTGTGTGGCTCTTGGGAAGCTCAGCAAACCCACTGAGTGCGGCTGCCGTGAAATGATCCAGGCCCCAGCAAGATCCCGCTGCTGGGCTGGGCTGTGACCCCCTTCGCTCTGAGGGATTGCAGCGGGACTCTTGCAGGGGGACAGAGGGTAGCGTTTCTCCTTCCGTTCCTCAAGTCCTCATTGCCAAGGTCCCAGGAGTGAGACAGGTGAGTGTCAGAAAGGACAGAAAGGTAAACTGCAGTTACGCGTGGTAAGAATCAGGCCATGGTGCTCAAGAAGCAACAGAGCTTGCTGAACGTCGGGGAACAGACAAGACTTTTAGGGAGGTGTCTTGGAAGGACTCTCTGTGTTTTATCCCACTGAAGGCCCAGAACGACCCTCTGAGGAGCTATGATCCCCGTTTCAGGCTGAGGTACAGAGATGCTAGTGAATTCCCCAAGGTCACACAGTAATAAGCATCAGAGCCCAGGTCTAAACCAAAATAGTCTAGCTCTAGGGCCTGTTAACAGCTGCACTGCTAGAACCTTCTAGTGCCTTTTTTGTTTGTGACTGTTAGCATTTGCAAGGTCTAAAGAGTATATAAGCAAGCCAGGTGCTCCACTGCAACAGGAAGCTGATTGTATTGTTGAGCTACATAAGCCTGGGGTGCGTCTGAACACTTAATACACATCGCGGACAGCTATGAAGTACCTTGGGGCAGGAGGGGATTTTAGAAGCAGTTGATTCCAGCTTCCCACCCACTGCAGGGGTCCCCAGAGGATCCTTGTTCAGCTTTGTTTGAACTTTAAGGTCAGGCGAATAAAAATACTGATGGTCAGCATAAGAACTGATGCTAATAATTGCTGTAACTATGGAAACAAGCTAGATACAAAGGACGAAAAAGGTTTTTGAAAGCGAGTGAACACCATGTGTGCATGTGCATACACACACACGCACACACACACACACACACACACACACGAGTGCACACGCACAAGGTAATGACTAGTTTTGGGAACCCAGATTAACTAATTACGGCTGGATAATGGAGGGGAGTGCACTTCTGGTATCCTGTAAAACACGGCCTAACACTTTCTTGTTACTTGTTTTGATTAGATAAATATGATTTTTTTGGTGTGTATTTGTGGAAAAAATCTCTGTGATAACCATTCTTATAACTGAAAATAGGATACTTGTCTTTAAGTGGATTTAGGATAAAAAAACATAGGTTATACAGGAAAAAAATAGCAGAAAAGAAAAAAGCCAGGAAACAAACGAACACTAACAATAAACCCCAAAGTGTATACATTATGGTAAATACATAGGTTTACATTTTTCTCTTAAAACATAGAATATTGCAGAGTGGATTAAAAAGACAGTAATCTGCATTCATTGCCAATTGAATAAAATTTGTCTAGTCCGTTACTCCACTGTACAGTGTTCTATCAGTTAATACCGTCTTCAGTTACCTTGAAGATGGACTTTATTCACTTTGGTATTGCCAGTAGATAGCTGGTATATGGTTGGTACTCAAATATGTGTGAAATGATTTAATAATAAAATAGACGGTAAGTGGATAACAATGAGAAAAATAGCATTGAATCAAAAAGTACTCTGTACAATGATTTCACATTGATAAATGGCACAATCAATAGTGAAGATATAATAGATTCAAAACTTTATGTGCCAAGGAGCATTGCTGTAAAATATATGGAGCAAAAACTGTTAGGAACACAGAGATGAATGGGCGGGAAGAGGCTAGGCTTTGTAATCAGTCACATCTGGGTTTGAATCCCTGCTCCGCTGCCTATGCTTGAGTCAATGATCTCTCTTTTCTGAACCTCATTTTCATCAGTTACAAAAATAGAAGTAACCTCATTGTTGTGAAGATTAAGTAAGGGAAAGTGGATAAAATACTGGCCCAGAGTAGTCAGCCTTTCTTCCCCATCAGGGCCTTTACTTTTTTTTTTTTTTACTTTTTTTTTTTTTTTTTGACAGAGATCACAAGTAGGCAGAGAGGCAGGCAGAGAGAGAGAGAGAGAGAGAGAGAGGGAGGGAGAAGCAGGCTCCCCGCCGAGCAGACCCTGAGATTATGACCTGAGCCGAAGGCAGCGCCTAAGGCAGTGCCTTAATCCACTGAGCCACCCAGGTGCCCCAGGTCCTTTACTTTTTGAAAGAGGAAGGAAGGGAGGGAGGGGGGAGGGAGGGAGAGAAGGAGAAGGACCGACATCCTGGACATCGTCACATCTTTGCATTTTGATATCAGCCCATTACGTTACATTATCAAACTTTTTGATCTTTGCTGGTCTGATCAGTGAAAAAGGAACAGCATGGTAGGTGTGATCTGCATTTCACTTTGAGTGAGGTTGAGTATCACGTTGTAGATTTAAGAGACTTAAATATATTTTCCTGTTTATATTCTTTGCCCATTTTTTTTTTCCTTTTTGTTTTTGTTGTTAGGCTGATTAACTCTTGTAGGGGTTCTTTATCGTTTAAGGAAATCAGCCTCTCCTTATTTGCAAGTAAGTTTCCCATTTGTTTTGGGACTTTGTTTTTAGTGTTTTTTTTTCATTCAGTAATTAAAAAATTTTTATATAGTCAAGCCACTAATCTTTTTAAATGGCATTCTGGTTTTATGTCATATGTGCAAAGGGCTACCTCAGCTTAAGATAATTTTAGAAGGTCATTTTTCTCCTAGTATCTGTATGGTTCCTATATTTAAGTTTATATCTTGATCCGTCTGTGATTTATTTTGTTAGAGGTATGTTATTTTAAAATGCCCTATAAATTGTATGTGCTAAAAATAAGTTGTGCTCTTTATTAATATCATGCCATTTGGTATCTTAAAAAGGGTGGGACTTTGTAGAAAAATGTTAAGTAGAGACACCTGGGTGGCTCAGTCGATTAAGTGTCTGCCTTCCATTCAGGTCATGATCTCAGGGTCCTGGGATCCAGTCCTGTGTAAGGCTGCCTGCTCAGTGGGGCATCTGCTTATCCCTCTTCCTCTGCACGCCCCCTTTCTCTCTCCTTCTCTGTCTCTCTAGCTCAAATAAATAAATAAAATCTTTTAAAAAATAATGAAATAAAATAAATGTAGGGAGACCAGGCAATAAGCTACAGATGGCCACCAGGTTGGTTGTGGAAAGGGGGTATGTCAGTTCCCTTAAGACAAAGGCCCTTGAGGGGCACCTGGGTGGCTCAGTGGGTTAAAGCCTCTAACTTCGGCTCAGGTCATGATCCCAGGATCCTGGGATCGAGCCCCACGCCGTCGGGCTCTCTGCTCTGCAGGGAACCTGCTTTCTCCCCTCTCTCTCTCTGCCTGCCTCTCTGCCTACTTGTGATTTCTCTTTCTCTGTCAAATAAATAAAATCTTTAAAAAAAAAAAAAAAAAAGACAAAGGCCCTTTAAACTGTGAGCTAGCTACAGGGAGGCAGAGTTCAGCTCCTCCAGGAAGAAAGAATATTTTAACAATTACAGAGCCCAACAATAGAATCGGCTTCTTTCATCGATGGTGGAGTAAGTGAAACGGTTTTCTGAGTATTCCGGGAAGCCTGCATTTCTTACTACTATAGTCCTCTCTCTGATTTTTCATAAAGAGCTTTGCATTTTACAATGGGCGTCATTAGCAAGCAGTTCTTGGGAAATAAGTGTGTGTAGGAATGAGAGGTGTAGGGCTTCTCATGTCTAAATATCAAAAGTAATTTCATGGGAATCATGTACGTGCTGGAGGTAGAAGTTTCTAAAATCATTCAGTGTTGTGCTGACAGACCGGTCTTCACTCCCAGCTCTGTGCCTGGCTCTGTCCCTCCATTTCTCAGTAGGCCCATCTGAAAAATAGGGATGTTAATCCTACTTGCTAGCAGGGATTGTAGTCACGCACTCTTGGAAGGTTAAATGCTCAATACCTATTAGCTATTTTTATGTTTATCCTATTTAGGCAAAATTCCATTGCCTGGTTTTTCTGTTTTTGTTTTTCTTTTTCTTCCAGCAAGCATTTATTGAGTACCCACTGTGTACTAAACAATGTGGAGGGGCATATCTGGTTGGCTCAGTGGGTCAAGCAGCTGCCTTCAGCTCAGGTCATGATCTCAGGGTCCTGGGATTGAGCCCCACGTTGGGGCTCCCTGCTCAGCAGGAGACTGCTTCTCCCTCTGCCCCTCCCCCCTACTCATGCTCACTCTCTATCTCAAATAAATAAATAAAATCTTTAAAAACAACAAATAAACCCAACACTGTATTGGATTCCGGGGCATGAACGAATAAGATTAAACAAGGAAACTGTCCCCAAAGACCACAGCCTTAGCTTGTACAGAGGTAGGGACAAAATGTTAATAAAATCCACTCTTAGATCAACAAGGCCAAAAGTGCTGTACAGTCCAATCTAAACCGAGAAGGAATGGTGCCTATGGTAGAGTCACTTACGTTGGCAGCGAGCCCAGGGCTGACTAGCAACTGGATTGGAAATTCACCCCACCCTCCAAACCCAAACAATCCCCCTTCTTTCATGCAGGTAACACGAGATGACAGCACAGGGATCAGACCCTAATGCACAGCCTTTCATGAACCCCGTCCCTCTTTTCATCCTGATCAGGGGATAAAGGAAGTGGGTTTCCTGGCTGGTCTCATCCTGGTCAGCATTTTGCCTGCTTTGCAGAACCACTATCCTAGTTAAGTGCAATCTGTTGGACCTGCATTGGGTTGAAAACAGCAGGGTCTTTGTCAGTGAAAATAGCTGTGGCGACAGGGAGGACATTTGTAAAAATGCTGGCCTGGCTCACGTTCCCTGCCAGCTGGTGCCACGCTCTTTGATGTGACTCTTGAAATTCCCGAGACTCAGCCCTTAAGGTTTAGCCAGGACCTAATGAGTATTGAGATTCAGTTCTCTGGGATCATGGTACCGGTGGCTTCTAAACATGGGTATTGTCCCACTGAAGCTGGCCAAGACTTCTGAGAAGTTGAGAAAAATAGGTTGTTCTTGAAGAGGTATCGAGATATTTTTGTAAAGAATTTTTTGGGTTCTTTTCCAGTGGTTTTATTTTTATTGGGTACCAGCGGTCCAGGAGTTGAAGGTCATGTGTCTTAGTCCATTCCAGCTACTGTAACAAAATACCATAGACTAGGTTTCTTATAAAGAACAAAAATTTATTTATTTATTTATTTATTTATTTATTTATTTATTTTTTGGCCCTGATTCATTATTTAATGGCTGTGCAGACCTTGGTCTCTTATTTCTGCTGCTTGCGGGCCCACTGCTCTGGGGTCAGGGTTTTCTGCTCAAAGGCATGAATGTGCAGAAGCTCTTCTGCTAGGCACGTGTTCACCAGCCGGTGTCTCTGAAGCAGTGGCTTCCCCTCGAACTTGGCCGACACCACCAGGACTCGGAAGCTGGACGCGCAACGGTGGGGAGTCGTGTCCTCGACTTCCACATGCTCCGCCTCCAGGTCCCGCTGCAGCTTCTCCCGGAGGTATTCGGCGCTGAGTTCCATCGCGGCGGCCCAGAAGGGGCGACAGCCAGGCCGGGAGGGAACCCCAGCTCCGAACCCCCAGAAATTTATTTCTTACAGCTCTGGAGGTTGGAACTCTTAAGATCAGGGTGCCAGCCGATCAGATGAGGGCCCTCTTTTGGGATGCAAACTTCTCATTGGATTCTTAACACAGTGGAGGGAAGGGTGAATGTTCCTTCTGGGGTCTCTTGTTAAGGCCCCCTCATGACCTTAGCACCTCCCAAAGGCCTCTCTCCTGGGGCCATCACCTGTGACATTAAGATCTCAATATGTGAAGTTTCGGGGGTGGGGGGTGGCCACAGTCAGACTATGGCAACATGGATAGCTGGAACCCAGCCTTCATGTGAGACCTGTGTCACAGTCCAGGTTATGCTTTTGATAAAAAGAAACCCTCCCACTAAAAGTGTCTGGTCGCTCCACAGAATGTCCTCTACCTATTCCAAATTACAAGTATAAAGATTGTACAGCAGTATGGAAAACGTCTGTGAAGTGATGCTTTGAAAAGCCTATTCCAGCTGCCTCTACCTTATGATCACTACTATCTGTATGGAGAAGGTCTAGGAGAGATCTCTTCAGTTAAAAATGTACGGTATGTCTAGGTAATGGAACGTGTTCAGAGATTTCTCTTTGCCTTTTAAAATTTTATGTGCTGTAAAAAATAAGGAAAAAATGACTTAAAACAGAAGGACTGTGTTTGGGTAAGTCTGTAGGCCCCTCTTCATTCTCCCTTATGAGCATGGACTAGGCCAGTGTTTGCATGTGGGCCTGAGCGTCCTATTTGCTTCTATAGAGAGTGGCAGGGAATGCCTGGCTTTCCCAGTCCATTGCATAGGGGTGGGAGAACTGTGGCCAATTCTGGCCTACCACCTGGGTTTTTTGTTCACCTGCCTGGGAGCTGAGCCGGGTTTACTGATTGCCATAGGAGCTCTCCATGTCAGAAGCTAACTTTCCTCCGATGTCCTTGTTTTGATCTTCCCTGTTGTCTTGGGCTTCCCTAGAGACTCCTTCGTAAGTAGGATCTGAGCCTTGCATTTCTTTTCAGTTATCCCGTTATTACACAGGAGCCCTGTTGACGGATGGGGCGGGGGAAGCACTCTGTTATCTCGTGATAACAGATAACTCTCAGTGAGTTTTTTGTCATTGCAGATTCAAGAGCCTTTTCATTTCTTTTCCTGTTTAGATGTTTTGCTCATTTTTTCCTGTTGTGTTGATTACCTTTTGTAGGCGTTCTTTATAGTTTCAGGAAATTAGCCTCCCCTTAGTTGCAAATATGTTTCCCATTTGTCTTTTGGTTTTGTTTATGAACTTTTTATTTTCCATGCGGAGAGTTAAAAAAAATTAATAAATTTGACTGCATAAAATTCTTCACAAGTGCTTCTCATGAGTTTTTTTTTCACACCATGGGCGAGACAGGAAGCCAAAAGGGGCTCAAGTTGGGTATTTCCCTTCTCTCACGTCAGTTAGGCTCTGATAAAACCCCTGTTAGTGGTTTAGGCTCTGGTAAAATAGTTTCCATTGAGGGCAGGTCTTGTTAAGGAGAACAGAACAGTCTGGGTGTATTTCAGAATGGCATCTTCCCCTTCCCTCTGCTTGAAGCCTGAGGAGAATTTCTACCAGTTACAGTGAGAAACTTTATGAGGTTCCTTGAGACAAAACCCAGGCAGTTGTGGGAGCCCCTCAAGGCTTGGCTTCAGAAGTTTTTAATCTCTCAGTATCCATTAATTAATAATTAAAGGATAGTCAGCCAGTTACCTATTAAATGTTCTTACCCAGTGCTGGTTCCAGCAAAGTCCTTGTTCAGGTAAGATGTGATTCTCTGTAACTACCCATCTCTCTAGGTTTGAGGGTATTGATTTGCTCTATGATCTCAGTTCTCTAAGGGACTTGAGAAGAGTTGTTGATTTCCAGTTTTTCAGCTTTGTTCTTGCCATGAGTATGGGAGTGATGACATCTGAGCTCTTCCCATGTCAAATCAGAAACTGAAATTCACCATCTTTTTTTTTTTTTGTACAGCTGTACTGTGAATGGTTTCTATATCATTAAATGGCTTATAAAAGGAAAAAATATTTTATGACATGTAAAAATTATATCACATTCGGTTTGGTAAATTTCAATTCAAATTTCAATTATATCAAATTCACATTTCGTATCCAGAGGTAAAATTCTACTGAGGCATAGGCACTCTCGTTCATCTGTGCATTGTCTGTGGTAGAATTGAGTAGTTGTGACTGAGACTCTACGGCCAGCAAAGCCCAAAGTATTTACTATCTGACCCTTTCCAGGAAAAGTTTGCTGAGCCCTAGGTTACCCCAGTCTGGTCACAAGTCCTGGGTAAGTTCAAATTCTTTGGTGCTGCGCTTGAGTTGAAAATGAACAGTTACTGAGCCCCTGTGAAGTGCTGGAGAGGATTGTTACATTCAGAGATGAATGAAGACTTAGGCCTGCCCCCAAGGAGCTTACAGGCTTGTGGGGTATACTGGAGAGCCAACCAAAGCAGCATTTAGTGGCCTGGTTCAGAACGAAAACCACTGGCGTTAGTCTCGGACAAGAGAGAGTCAGTAGAGCCCAGCCGATCTGATAAAATGGGAAGTACCAGAGGATGGGCTAAGGGCTGCCTCTTGTAGGAGAAGGTCTCTGTTGCCGTTTCTGACAAGCAGTGACTGTTAACAGTTATGCACACCCAGTGTTGGCTGTGGGCCCCTCAGTATTGTAAGGCCACTTCTGAATATGCACAACTATGTTCAGTGTGATTTTTAATTCTTAAAGTTAACCAGGAAGTAACTCCCATTTGGGAAGGAATTGGGCTCATTTCTGAAAAAAAAAGAGTTCAAAGTGGACCGCCAGTCGAATCTCAGATAATCGCCAATGATCAGGGAGAATCTCCTAAGCATTTATAAGGAGGTAGACATGCGTGAATATTTTTAGGTTGGTCTTGACTCTTGTCGGTAGTGTTTCCACTCGCTCTGTCCTCTGAAGGGGTCATGTAGGAGAGAAGCTCGGCCTCAAACTGTTGAGCACGGGTATGTCCTCTAACACAGGGTGGCTCTGTTGTGATCTCCATAGAGAACAGGAACCTAGTTTCTCTAGAACCAAGCTCTAGCATCTGGAGATGCTAGAACTTTCAAACTCTTGGCCACAACCTGCTGTAAACTCCTTATTGTAAACAGCCCTTATTGTTATGAGCAACAGCTGTAAGACATCAGAAACACTTTCTCCTCTTGAGTGGGTTGTCGCTGACGAGGAGGGTCTGTGTGGGCCCAGAAGAGTAAGATAGATGTAGGCAGCAAGCAGATACACAATCTCAATGGCCTTATTCGCTAAAGACAACTTCCCTGAGGAGAGTAAGATGGCCGCACTAGCGTCTTGAGCTCTCTTTGGAGACCATAGCATTAAGGTTCATGATCAGTTAGTAGCTTTAAGTCTTTCTGGCTATGTCCTGAGACTGAAACCCTGGCACCCTGGGCCCTGGTTTGGCAAGGAAACAAAGGTAAATTCTCTCTCTCTCTTTTTTAATCACAGTGATTGTGAAATCTCCCCAGGAGGTCTTATAAGGAGGCCATCGCCAGATGCTATCAGACATTAATGGGGCTGGAGATAATGAAGCCAGTGACCCATGCAGAAGGGACAGAGGCACAAATGAAGAGCATGTTCTTGACCATCTCGCAGCTCTCCTTGAATTTAGACTTAAGAGGACCTCCAAATTAGTATGCTAAGATCTCCTTAATGAGAGTCGTGTCTTACGCCTTCCTTAATTATGTCCAGAGGTGGGGAGCTCGTGCCCTTACCTCAACCCGCACTGGGGTTCGCTAATGACTGGGCTAGGGTTCTTATGGTTGCAAGTGACAGAATCCAACTCACACTGGTTTGAAAGAAAAAAAAAATCAGCATTTTTCTTTTTTTTTTTTTTTTAAATCTCTTGACAAAACGTGGAAGGGTAGGTTTCAGGGGTGAGTAGAATCTGGGCTTGACTACTACGAATCAGTCAATTTCAATTTCTCCGTCCCTCTCCCTGCCTCCCTAACACTCCTCCTTTCCTCTTTCAGTCTGGAATTTTCTCTGCTCATCTTCATTCTGTGAGATTGGTGTTCTCCACTTCGCAGAACACACAAGTAACTTCCCAAGCTCACATACACATCCAGCTCCCAATAAAGGCTTAGGTATTTGTTCTTTCTGTTTCCCTTGTTCCCTGGGCGGGGGGTGGGGGGTGGGGAGATCTGGCTAACTTCACCTCCCTCTAGTGTCTATGTCTTTGCGGTCCCAGTGGCCAGGAAGGAAGGACACCCCCAGGTGATGGTCGGCATACAGGAAAGTTTTTCACAGACGAAGGGAAAGAGTGCTAGGCCAAGGAGACTAGAAATGGACATTAGAAACATCTTGGGTGATTGGGATTGCTTTCACCAATGCTGTACTTCCTCATTTGGCCTTCTCTTGAAACACAGAATGAATGAGTTCTTTCTTCGGCGTGACCTTTCCATTGCTTGAACACGGCTGCCACATCTGGCCACTTGGCCTTTTATGGCAAGCTCCTGGCCCAGGTGTCCTGTGTCTGCATTCCTGTGCACTCTTCCTTTCCGCTCCAGCAGGACCCTCGTGGGCTCCTCCCTCTCCTTCAGCCTCCTCGATCACCCTGCCCTTGCTCCTCACCCTGCTCCTGTCCCCAGAATTCCCCTTAATCATTGCTCACTCGCCTTTGACAGCTGAGGACCCATTACCCAGTATCATGTAGGAATGCAGTCCTTTCAGTAGAAAACAGGTTTGGGAAACCTGATAGATCTGTCTGGATTCCATCTTCCCCACTGAGTAAAAGTGGGACCTTGAGAAATTGAAAGTTAGCATTTTGCAATGTTGTAATAGGATTGTGGAGCAATTAAGATCTACCACCTTGTCCCCAGCCCAAAGCCGGACGTATGAGCAAGCACCAATAAACTGTGGCCCTGGTTACTGTCAATTCTGACATCTCCTAGGAAAGGGACATGTAGTTAGAGACCTTATATTCCATCCTGTGCCTTGGAGAAAAAGATGGGATTCCTCCTAGCCTGGGAAGGACAGCTTTGAAGATGAGACCTGACTATATAGGCAGGCAAAAATTGGACCTTTGGACTTAAATTTCTTTCTCCTGGAGGCCTTAGACACCTGGTCCACAGGGAGTGTAGCTGTTGATTGAGTTTCTCTTCTTTTCTATCTCGGATCCTGAGCTAATTGTCTTGATGAAAGTTAAAGCCCCATTAGCCCAAGCTAGGGAATCGGACAGAACATGATGCCATCTAGGTCAGCTACTACGGACCCTAAAGGTATAGATGGTTCCTTCCCAGGCCTTGCTGCAAGGGCTCACTCAGCCTGTTCAGTTCAACAGAAGAAAGATGGTTGTCATGTTCCTGCTTCTGCCAAGTATCTTGGCATTTGAGGCTCTCCATATGTTGTCTCTAGCCTACTTCTCCAACTTTAACTCCCTATACCCCCTTATACTCGCCTTCTACCCATTCAGATCATGTTCCCAGACCCTGCCTTTTGAATACAAGCCCCCCTCTGAAATTTTCCCACATCATTACCCACGTGGGTTTCCTGCCACAAAATAAATTCTTGCACCGTATGCCCCCATCCCTCCATGAACAGCCATCCACTGAATGAACCCATGTTTGTTCTGTCGTATTACTCTTGTTCTGTTCCAGTATTAGAGATGTGGGTATGAATGACCTCGAGTTCCCGACCTCATGGCGTTTACATTCTAGTGAAAGAAACAGAACACACACACAAATAGATACTTTATGCCAGGTGTGTTAAGTATTGTGTTGAAAACGAAAGCAAAGTAAGAAAATAGAAGATGCCGTTGGGGTTGGGGAGAGGGGAGGGAATGACAATTTCAGATAGTCTCATCATGGATTTTAGAGTCTTAAGGATTTGGAGGATTGGGAAGTGGAAGGGCATCTAGTCCAGAATACCTCCTAATTTCAGGATCTCTTTGACAGCATCTCTGAAATACTATGAACCATAGAGGTAATACACTGTTGCTATTAAGAGCACAGGTCTGGGAGTTAGATTAACCTGAGTCTGAATTCTAGCTCAATTGCTTGTTACAACTTCCATCTCAGAGATGCGACTTTTAAATAATATATGTATCATTTTATATATATATATATATATATCACTTATATAAACATATAGATAATATATAAATCAACATAAACATTGAAATTTAAAATACTTAAAATCATTTAAAATGATGTATTTAAAATATGTAAAATTATATGCATATATGATATTAATTATATATTTAATATTTATTTAAACTTACTTATAATGCATGTATACATATGTGTTTGTTTTGCTTATTGCTAACCCTAGTGTTTCTGGGAGGTTTAACTTAACCAGGTGGTCTGGCCTAAGATCAAATTGGATTTTTCATTACCTTTTTGGCTAATGAACCAAGTAAACCTGCCTTCTGCTAGGCTTGGTTTTTGTTAATTATCTCTTCAAACTTGATGTTCTTTTTTTTTTTTTTCTTTTCTTATTTTGCATGTTGTTTTTAATGAGACAGTGTTTTGGGGAGGTTTTATAGGCAAGAGAAAAAGGAGCCTGTCACCAACAACAGGTAGCGGGCTATAATGCTGACCTTCCCTAAAACATTTTAGGGGACATGGCGAGCCGTGTGCTGAGTTGCACCGTTTGTGGCTAACTGCTCTCAGCTAGAACAAGATGAATAAATGCGAATAAGTGGGCAAAGCTACGTGAACATGATGGCTGACGTTTCTTGGGCGCCCATAGTGGGCAGACACTGTACTCAACTAACTCTCATACTCTTAGTATCCACATGTTACAGAAAAAGGGATGGAACAGAACCAAGTTAGTAGCTCAGGATGATCTAACTAAGAGCTGAAAGAACTGCTGGGATGAGAACTTGTTTTTATTTGTAATAAAATATCCCATTGGCATACAAGGGAATAAAGCTGTAATCATGAGCCAAATGCATGAGGGAGAAGGAAAAATGGGGCCAGCTGTGAGACCAGACATTTTCTTCCAGGGCCAATAGTAACAGTGCCAGCTCTGCGGGTAGAGACACAGTCGTGGGGACAGACCTCTTGCATGCAAAACCTAGCTTTTTTTTCTTTTTTTTTTATAAATTTATTTATTTTCAGAAAAACAGTATTCATTATTTTTTCACCACACCCAGTGCTCCATGCAATCCGTGCCCTCCATAATACCCACCACCCAGTACCCCAACCTCCCCACCCCCCCGCCACTTCAAACCCCTCAGATTGTTTTTCGGAGTCCATAGTCTTTCATGGTTCACCTCCCCTTCCAATTTACCCCAACTCCCTTCTCCTCTCTATCTCCCCATGTCCTCCATGCTATTTGTTATGCTCCACAAATAAGTGAAACCATATGATAACTGACTCTCTCTGCTTGACTTATTTCACTCAGCATAATCTCTTCCAGTCCTGTCCATGTTGCTACAAAAGTTGGGTATTCGTCCTTTCTGATGGAGGCATAATACTCCATAGTGTCAGAAAGGATGAATACCCAAAACCTAGCTTTTAAGACATACGTTGTATGGCTATCTGAAAAGGTTGAATGAAAAAGAAGCAGAAATAAACATATATTTGGAGTCATTTGAGGGGCTTCATCCAACCCTCCTGTCCCAAATTACCTCCTCTGCCAGGGTGTCATGTCTGAAATGCTTTTAGTTAGAGATAATATCCTCGCATAGTTTTTCCAGGTGTCCTGTTCCTGAGGGCCGTACATTTCGTCTTTTCACATCGACTCCCCACTGTTCCCTACCCTGAGATAACTTCAGGTCCTTCCTTGACCTTTTGCTCACACGCTCTCACTGCTTTGTCCTCTCCAGGAGAACATCTCCATTCCTGACTCTCTGTCCCTCCCTCTTTTGTTCCGTGAAGCTGCAGTGGGCCCTCATGGGTTTGTCGTTAGATGGAACCCCTTAGCCGTCGGTTATGATTCCTCTCCTTAGAAAATAGCATTGTAATGTTGAGGGAGCTGGCTGATTCTGTGTGCTTGCAGTTTGAACTGTAGTTTACTGGGTTGGAGGGATGGATGAAGGGCGGCGGGCAAGGTTCTTATAAATTCACCAGACGCCTTTCCCAGTCTTCAATCCCGGCTCCCTCTGCTTATGCATCAAGCTGGTTCTGCTTGTAAAATAGAAACCAGCCCTTCGTTTTCCACCTGACACCTCATGACAGATGGCAATGTCCCTTCTGCTTCTCATCCTTATCTCTCAGCATCCTTCTTCTGTGAACAAATGAGCATCCGTGACCCTTCGTGAGTCCATTCCGTTGAAACAGAAGGCCAGATACACCCTGGTGTATTCAATTATTTTATAATCAATTCTCTCCTCTGCAGCATCTTTCTTCTGAGGGTCAGAGAGCGCTTTACAAACTGTATTGACAACAGAATGGGCTCAGAAGGCAGAGCCCAGTGACTGGCATCTGAGGACCATGATTTAGGAGAGAGGGAACATGAAAAGATGGATTTGACTTTGGTCAAGGAACGATAAGCCCTCTGTGCGTTACCTGCAGAAAGTGACACCAGGAGAAACCAGATCAGCAAATAAATCACGAACGAAAGCATTTCCGGCAAGCCAGTTGGTGTTGGGGGCAGTTGAGAGCCCAGCAAGTGATCTCTTGCTGGGGACACTTAGCAGATCTCTATGGCTTGATTAACGTTTTGAATGCATTAATTCTCACTATTTGTTCAGTGCCTGCGATGAGCCAGACACAGGGTCTGTGCAGCCCTTAGCATAGGGAGGCTTAGGCTGCTGCTGGCGATAGAGTTGTGAACGGATATCCCACACTGCTTGCCTTCAGGAGGCTTATGAGAAGACCCAGGAAAACGTGATAAAGAGGATTAGCAGAGATGAACAGAGGAAGCCGAGTGAAGACTGAATGTCAAGAGCAGAGGTTATAAACTGGTATATGCATAATGGCCCACGCGGTCTAAAAAGGAAATGTCCTTTTAAGTCAAAGTTGAAAAATAATGGAGTGATTGCACAACTGCACCCTGCCACGTGCATGCCTCCACATGCTGCCACACGCACTAACACATACGTGCTGTCACACACACAAACACATACGTGCCCTCTGATCTCGAGCTGGTTTGGAAGAGCTCAGATCTGCTAACTTTAGCCCCGGTTCCCATGGTAAAGACTAGTTAAAGCAGAGTAACGTTTTAGACGGGGCTGCAGCTTCCCCACCCCCACCCAGTGCATAATTCGAACACATTCATTGCTGCGCAAAGTGACCGTCTTTTGCAAATATGCCTCCTGGGCAGTCTAGCATTTAAGCCCAAAGTCGGCGGCCCGGAGGGGCAGGAGGGAATGAGGGAAGAAGGTGTCAGTCCTATTCTGAGAGGTGTCGGAGAGGAAGTGACTGTCTGTCGGATGTTGTTAAAAGCTGAAATGTTAATTAGGTGGAGAAGGTGGACGGACTTCCCCAAACGGGATTCGGAAAGGAAAGGCGAGCAAGTGCGTGGGAGCTGTGAGCTTTTGCCTGAAGCGTAGTGTTGGGGAAAGGATGCCAGAGAGAAAGAAAGGTCAGACCACTGGGGGCTTTGCTGGACAAGCTAAGGAATTGGGGCCCATTTGCAGCGTTTCTCTCTCTGCAACCCTCCCTCCCCAAAGACACTAATGCAGTGAACTAAAATTCTAAAAATGAGTTCAAGATAAAGCCACTTAGTTACTAAGGCCAGAATCGTGAGGCTTTACTTGATTCTTCTGTTCCTGCCCCTTCATGAATGTATTTCTCGAGCTCTGCCATTTCCACCTTCTGAATATCCCTCAGTGTCCGCCCCTTGCCATCTCATTCTGCCCCGTCGGCCGCGTTCCTGCCAAGGCTCTGTGCATTCTCAGATGTGCTACTTCTCACCTCAGGGCTTCCTGCTTGCTGTGTCCCTGCCTCCGTCTTAATTTCACTTTGACAAGCTCGTACCCACCCTTTCGCTTCCAGCTTAATTGTCACTAAGTCAGGGTACCTTGCTCTGACCCGTGCCCATTCTCTACTTTTTTCTTCACAAGACTGGGTCTCCCTCTGTATGTTCTCAAAACATCCTTACGCTTCTCCACCCAGGAACATATAACAATGAAATGGTACTGCTTGCATAATTATCTGCTCAGTGGTTCTCACCATCTTTCAAGTGTTAGCTCCGAGGGAACAAGGGTTAAGTTGTATCCGGCCTGCCCATTGCATCACCTGCCCCAACCCCAAGCAGGGGTCAGTGGCATTGTCCCTGGGAAGTTATAGTTACAAAATAATTATCAAAAACAATGCTATATAGTATACTATACCAAATACTGTGGTATAGTAATGCTTACTGCATTACAGAGGAGTAATGGCAGTGTGGCTATATGAGCAAAGGGACCTTCCTCCTTTCTCTCTCTCTCTCTCTCTTTTTAAGATTTTATTTATTTATTTGACAGAGATCACAAGTAGGCAGAGAGGCAGGCAGAGAGGGGGGAGGAAGCAGGCTCCCTGCTGAGCAGAGAGCCCAATGCGGGGCTCCATCCCAGGACCCTGGGATCACGACCTGAGCCGAAGGCAGAGGCTCTAACCCACTGAGCCACCCAGGCGTCCCTCTTATTTATTTCTTCATTCAAACAGTATATAATGAGGCTCATTATGTGCCTGGATTTGTTTTAGGAGATAGGGATAGAGGACTCTGTGACTCTGTAGGGTGCATTTTGATGAATACGTGAATGAAAGAGGCAGAAAAGGATGGATGGTTGGATGGATGGAAGGGGGAACGGAGAAGGGGAGGGAGAGAAGGAAGGAAGGCGGGCGTATTCCCCTCAGTAATGGAATAATTTGTCTCTGGTAGAGAAGGTTGGCCTTGAAAATTCACATGAGATTTCTTAATACTTATTAACAATGAAAATCATCATGTATATGATGACTTATTTGAAAAACCAGAAGTAGAAATTTCTGTTCACATCCTGTGTTTGCTAGAGATTTATAAAGTAAAAACTTAAAAACTTGGAAAGGACCATTTAAGGGCTTTGGTACAAAGACTTGGACAATCTGTTCATCCAAGGAGGAAACAGAACCTAGACAAATGAGGAGTTAGGTGAGTCACAAGTAAACACTCAGCAGACAGGGATCTAAAGGCCAGTGCAGACCTTGCCCTACTGTTTCAGTCTGACATGAGGGTTGCTGCTGCTGCTTTCAGTGGAAATAGAAAGACAGGAAGTTACTCGGTTCCTAACTTCCCCTAAGTCTGTTTCAGTTTTCTTCTTTGCAAACGTTTATCAACATATTTTCATAAGACTTTCAGAATAACCAAACACTCTGCCATCAGCCCCAAGAGAGAGCCTCTTCACAGCACACAGACAACCACAAGATACCACCAGAGAAGGAGAATGAAATGTACTTGGCAGAAACATAGAGGGACTGTATAGTAGTTTTTGTAGAGTATATTGATCCAACTCTTGACATGGAAAGATCAATACATTTTAAGTAGTCTTAAAAAAAAAAAAGATTTGGCTTTTCAGTTAGTAGTCTGGTCAACTAATAGCGTACGACGAAAGGAATAATTTAAGACTTGGCCTCCGTTGCAGCTAGACTCTGCAACCCTGCATAAAAGAAGGAGCATGCTTATCCTTTCTCTTTTACTTCCTCCCTCTATCATGGGGCTGTTGAAGGTTTGCCATAGCAGTTAATTTATAAAGTTGGGGAAAACAGGTCATTGAAAGAACGAGCTAGAAATAGGCTTTGACCGAGACCTTCTTGACTAATTCCTGGAAGGCTGTTCTCTGAATTTTTTTCAGGCATTTCCCTGATTCAGAGTTTAAAAAAACAGGCAAGCTAGAAGATGATATTATATAACCGGCGTTAGAAATAGCTGTATTTTTTGGGTGCCTGGGTGGCTCAGTTGGTTGGACAACTGCTTTCGGCTTGGGTCATGATCCTGGAGTCCCAGATCGAATCCCACATCAGGCTCCAAGCTCCATGGGGAGTCTGCTTCTCCCTCTGACCTTCTCCCCTCTCATGCTCTCTCTTACTCTCTCTGTCTCAAATAAGTAAATAAAATCTTAAAAACACACACACACACACACACCATATTTTTATCACTTATATTTCTTTTATTAGTAAAGTAGCTAAACTTTACTGTTTTCCTTTTGGGTGTCAGATAGGATGCTGCCCACTACGTATATAATTACTGACAATTACAAAATCCATACAAGCGTGGGAGCAGTATGTCTGTTATTTTCAGGAAAAGAAACTGAGGCCCAGAGAGATGGATGCCAATACCTCACTCAGCGTCCTGCAGCTGCAAAGTGACATGGCCGGGGACCTAAGTGCCCGAGACTGCGTGGCTCTCAACCTGGACTGTGGTCACCACAGCAGGCTCACTGAAACCAGAACGCTTGCCTTACGCAGTGACACAAACATAGGTCATCAGTGCCATTCTAGTCTGTAGTTGGGCCCAGAAGTAGTAACCATGTGGCCCTTAGAAGAAATTCTTGTAGTTTAGTTTTCTGTGGAATTCTCTGCCTCAAAGTGACGTAGCAAATTCAGGAAACTTCCCATGTCTCCCCTTCTCTGGGCAGTTCCAGAGCAGTCCTGTAGCCTCCTGTTGCAGAAATTGGGCTTTTCCCAGACAGCAGATCATTTCACCAATCCCCCTCCCCCTCTCGTCTCCAAGCTCCCCGCATGTGCCAGATGCTTCAGAAAACAAATCCTTTGTGTTGGATTTCCAGACCACAATTCCCAGACCACGGAAGGATGAGGACCAAGTTTTTTTTGTTGTTGTTTTTTTGGTTTTTTTTTATTCCGTCATCTTTATTTTTGTGCATATATTTTTAGAACAAGTTAAAAAAGGAGGGGGGAGAAAAACCCACTCCCAAACAAACAACTCCCTGCTGCAAATACAGAGAATTACAGGAGTCCTTACGTTCAGGAGAGTGGAGCAGGATGTCAGCTGTTGCTACAACAGAGCTTATTTGAGTGGACTCAGGGTAACCTACCTAAGAGAATGCCCAGTTGCCCAGGACAAAGGGGAGTGCAAGGTTTGGGTGACTTAGAGAAGCCAACAGACATTCTTTCCCAAGAGTTGAATAGTTAAAACTGACAGACAAGTCACTTCAGCATCTCATTCAACAGAAAATGCCTAGTAATGTGTGAAATGTATTTCTTTTTTTTTTTTTTAAGATTTTATTTATTTATTTGACAGAGAGAAATCACAAGTAGACGGAGAGGCAGGCAGAGAGAGAGGAAGGGAAGCAGGCTCCCTGCTGAGCAGAGAGCCCGACGCGGGACTCGATTCCAGGACCCCGAGATCATGACCTGAGCCGAAGGCAGCGGCTTAACCCACTGAGCCACCCAGGCGCCTGTGAAATGTATTTCTTGTGGGGAAAAAAAAAAATAGAAGAAAAAGGAAAAAATAATCATTTTTTATCTCTCCACCCAGTGGCAACTATGTTTTCAAAATTGGTGTGTTCTAGATCATTTTGTTTGTATAGGTACATAGGGAGCATGGATATGCTTATATATTTTTAAAACAAAAATAGGGCTGTACTATATATTCTGTATTTTCACCTGCTTATTTTTAGTTTAAAATACACCATGGACATCTTTATTGGGTTAAAAAAAAGGGGGGAAGAAGAAGTCGGGGGTGGGGAGCAGGGCAGTGGAGAGGGAGAGAAAAGAAAAGAAAAAAGGAAAAAAGTACTTAATTATTCTTCATTGCTTTAGAGTATTACTGGAATGAATATCCAGTAGTTGTTGGCTATAGACATTGCTTTCTGCTTACCTATTACTAAGTATCCACATTGATATACTAAATCTTTATGCAGTACTTACTAATTTTCTTAGGGCAAATTAATAAAAGTGACATTAATGGGCTAAAAGCTCTGCACATATTCAAGGTTAAACTGCCCTTAGTCCCTTGTTTTGGTTTCCGGAGACTGAAATATGTCCCAGATTAATCTATGTGTAGCATCCATTCAGAGTTTCTTTTTTCCAGGAAAAACTCTACCAACGTCTAAAAAATAAGTAGTAAGATATTGAAATAAAAGGAAAAAGTTATGCCTATTGAGTCCTCTGCAATTACAGTGATGCATTCTATTTGCTGGTAAACCATGGAATTAATGCCATATCAAACATACGAAGAGTTACTGGAAAGTTTTGTTTTGTATCTGAGTGAATGAGATGATCCTTCTTCTCCAGACGAGTCAGCCTGAAGGCTGGGTAAAAGGATGAAGACAAGTGATAATTCATAATCATCATCTTGTGTAGCCCCAGGAACCCATATGTCTTCCTAGTTCAGGGAATTGCATTAACATTGATCTTGGCTTAAATGGATCTGTCTGCTTTTAGAGGAAATGAGAAGTACTAGTTAATTCTTCGTGTGAGAGAAGTAAAATGCCCTTCTTCCAAGGCTGATTGAATCCGCTTCTCTTCCTAATAATACTAGAAATAAATGCAGGCAAAGACATGAATTTCCTTAGCACATTAGCTTTTTGTGGGAGGGATTTCCTGATCCAGAATAAAGAAAAAGCCCTATGTTTCTTTCATCGGACACTATGGTATAACAGTATAACAGTACTTTCAAGCCCGGGGCTCCGTGCTCTAGTATGAGACACACACGTTAAGGAGAAGATTTTAGCTATTTCTTTGCCACCTGCCAACATAGTAATGATGACACCCACGAAACCCAGGAAATCCTGCCCCCCCTCAGTGTGCCTCAGTCCCTAACTGCTTGCTGTTCCTTTAATGTTGCATTCAGAGACTACAGGAGGGTCTTGGTCTATCAGGAGATGGAGAATCACTCCTTCTACCCCTGCTGCAAATCAGGCTCCGTTAGATTTTGACTTCCTTCACTGATGCTCAGGCCCGTCACCATAGAACCGTGTATGACCCTTCACCCAGGATTTCGTTCCTGTGGTCTGGTCACTCTGCCTGCATTTACAGCCATCCGTTAACTAGAGTGATGCTGGCCAGGTAGCAGGAACATTGATCAAGAAGCCAAGGAAAGGGTGTCAAATGTGCTTCCGTAATTACCTCTGTGTTATTTGCAATCTCCAGACTCTGAGTGATAATGAAACACAGTCAGGGGCTCGGTGTCGTTTTAAGATCTGTGTCCTTTGAAGATGAAGCTTCATTGGGATTGCCCTCACATACTCTGTTCCTACAAATCAGAGGTTTCCTTATGCAACTGAATGGAAAGGTCCAGAAAGAAGAATTTCTGATTCCATAGTGCAAGTCACTGTTCCAGAACCCAAAGGTGCCAGGCAAAGCTGCCAACTCCACACCTTCCCTAACACTCATGAGAGAAAAGCAAGTCTGTGAATTGGCATTTTGGGTTATGCTAATGGAATGACCAGAAACCCAGCAGGCAAGTAAGATCACTTTAGACTGTACCTGTCTTCCCCGCACAGCTTGAGTTTTGATAGTTGTCTTAAAGGAAGAATCTTGGCTCTATTGTCTGGACACCTGCTTGTAGAACTTTTTGACCTTTTCTTTAGGAGTTCTGTTGTTCTAAGGACTTGAGTGTGCACAAGAATGATGTTAGATTTGCACGCAGAGTGCCACGGAGAGAACACTGAGAAATTTCTCCTCCTTCAGGTCTTTGTCTTGAATTTGGGAACCAGATGCCAGCCCCCACCATTGGCATGTGGTGAGCTTTCATTCTCATTCAACACAGAGATTCTGTCCTGGGTTATGCCTGCTCCTAAAGGTCCCCAGTATCCTAATCAGTAACTATGGATTGTTCCCTCGGTCTGTTCAGGCTGCTGTAATAAAAACCTATAAATGGGGTGGCTTGTAAACAATAAATATTTACTTACCACAGTACCTGGGGAACCTGAGATCGAAATGCTGGCTCATTCTAATGTCTGGTGAGAGCCCACATCCGGTTTCATACACAGCGGTGTTTTCACTGTGTCCTCACACGGAAGAAGGGACAAAGGAGGTTTTCTGGGCCTTTTAAAATTTTACTGTTTATTTTTTATTTTCTATTTTGTTAATCCTAAAACATTTTCATTCCAGTATAGTTAACACACAGTGTTATATTAATTTCAGGTGTACGATATAGTGATTTTAACAATCCTATATCTCGGGCCCCTTTTACTAGAGCACTGATGTCACTGACGAAGAAGGGGCACCCCCCAGGGGCCCCGCCTCCTACCATCATCACCCCGCGGATGAAGAGTTCGACATCGGCATTGAGGGGGACACCAACAGTCCGTCCGCAGCGACTGTAAAAGCAGATAGACAAAAGGCTTTTTAGTCCTTTGGTTTTAAACAACTTTAGTTATGGTATTTTTCCGATCATAACACAGAATAGGTATAATGTCGATGGGGGCAGAAAGAACAAAACAGACTATTTGTGATGCAGAATTTTTTGCCGACCTTAGATGCTGTCTTTAGGATACAGTGTCCTTGCTTCCTCCATGTTTTTCTCCGACTACAAGGGTGGTTTGGCATCCTTTTTCTGTAGGTATCCTCTTTCCCTAAACGCACTGTTCTGTTCACCTTCAGGGAAGGGGCAGCCTCTCCAGTGACCCTCTGGGGCCCCAGAGAGCTTCCTGAAGATTACATCACCTCACTTTATATTTCTCTGGAATGTCTTATTTTTGCACACTTGGAAATCTTTATACTTTCTCTCCTTCCAGTCATTATTAAAAATCTGAATTGAGGGGTGCCTGGGTGGCTCTGTCGGTGAAGCATCTGCCTTCTGCTCAGGTCATGATCCCAGGGTTCTAGGATCGAGCCCCACATCGGGCTCTCTGCTCAGTGTGGAGCCTGCTTCTCCCCCTACTGCTCCTTCTGCTTGCACTCTCACTCTCTCTCTGTCAAATGAATAAATAAATAAGTTCTTTTAAAGAAGTCTTAATTGAGACTTGGCGTAGGTCTGATCTCTGGGGTCACTATTGGTTTTACTTGTCCCCATACCCCCTACCAGACTTGAGTTGACCTGTCTTCCTCCCTCTCTTTTGCAAGAGCCACAGGAGAGCCCTTGCTTCATTTTGAGACATTCGTGCTGTGTTTGGGGCCTTCAGTCTATATATTATAGACCTATCAGTCTAATAATTTCCAGAAAGAGGAAGGAAAACCCATGATTCTAGTCTGTCTGTGATCATTTAAAGCTCATGAATGGAACAGCCTATTGAAATGCCACCCATATGGTTGAAAGAGTTAACAAATGTCCAAAAAGGGGAGAACGTCTACCCTAACTATAGGCAGAAGCTCCTACAGCTGGAGCAGGTACTTAGGGGCTGTCTCACCAGTGAATCCCTCTGCCTTCCATAGGAAAATAAATGGCCTCTGACAAATGTGATCCTTTCAGTTGAAAAACATCCTCTGGGACAGGTGAGCCTGTTAACCTCTTTCAGTAATTCTTCTCTTACTCAATAATCCTGCATCGGTGCACTTTTCCTTATAGCTCATGAAAATCCTTTTTATTGCTTTTTTCTTTTCTTTAAGATTTTATTTATTTCTTGGCGAGAGAGACAGAAATAGCAAGAGACAGCATAAGCAGGGAGGAGAGGGGGAAGCAGGCTCCCCGCTGAGCAGGGAGCCCCAGGTGGGGCTCGATCCCAGGACCCTGAGATGATGACCTCCGCGGAAGGCAGCCCCTTAACTGACTGAGCCATCCAGGTGCCCCCTAGAAAATGTTTTTAAAGGCACAGTTTTCTATCTCAAAATGTTTTCCTGAAGCCATTGGCCATAAATTGTCAGGCAGTGTTTCGCTTGAGTGGCAAAGGGCTTGCTTTTCTTCTTTTTTCCTTTCGTTTTTAAAAATTTGAACTTAGATTTTATCCTCTTGTTTGCACAGACTTGTCATTTCCTTTTGTTGTTTTTTTTCCACTTTTATTTTATTTCTTTTCAGTGTTCCAGCATACCTTGTTTATGCACCACACCCAGTAGTCTGTGCCTTCATAATAGCCACCACCAGGCTCACCCAACCTTCCACCGCCCTCCCCTCCAAAACCCTCAGTTTGTTTCTCAGAGCCCACAGTCTCTCATGGTCTGTCTCCCCCGATCCAGGCCATTCATTTGCATAATCTACCCTCCCAGCCCTTGTGGATATTTGGGTTTGTGATTCTTGATTTAAACTCCTACTTTTTCAACAACTTTTTTTTTTTTTTTTTTTTTTTTTTTTTAAGTAAAAGGCAGTCTTTGTATGTATCTCCTATACATACCCAACTTTAATCCTGACCCTGGGATGGTTTTGGAGAATGAGGAGTTACTATGATGTATTTTTCTCCCATATGGTTAGGTAAAATGTGCCAGTGTTTGCCGATTCCCATGCCGTAAATACTCCCACCGTGGCTGATGCCAGGTACCAGGACAAAGGCATCGAGTGCTGACTTGGGCAGACGTGCATGTGATCCATTATGCTCCACTATCCCACTAAATACTGCCACATCAGACCTACCATCTCTCTTTGATTGATTTACTCAGATAGGGGCTCATCAGATAAAGAAGATATTTGTTTATGGCAGTGGCCAGAACAACAAAATGCCTAGGGACAAAGGAACATACCTTTCTCCAGCAAACTCTAGAAATTATATAAAATATGAGATTGGCAGTTTTCTTCTATACAGGGCCAAAGAGTAAATATCACAGGCTTTGGAGGTCACATACGCTCTTTAATACACACTCTTCTTTCTTCCTCCTCCCCTTTTTTCTTCCTTTCCCTCCTCCTTCTATTTTACAACTTCAAAAACATTAAAAACAAAACAAAACAAAAATACTTTTCTCATATTCTCAGCAAGCAGACCTTACAAATGCAAGCCAAGAGCCAAACTGGCCCATGGGCTTTGGCTTGCAGCCCCCTTGATATAGAAAAGTAAAAATGGGCAAGATGCTCAGATTCATATTTTTAAAAACCATGATAGGGTAAAATACCATATTATATGGTTACAGTTTTAACCATGTGTATCTGAGTATGAGTGTAGAGGACGTGAATCAAAGTTACCTAGAAATTTTTAATTCAAAGAAATAAAATCACTGAACGGTTGCTATTAAGACTTAGGAAACTTGGACACACCTTGGGAATAGCATCATGTAAAGATAATGTCTCATTTAAAAGGAAAAGAGCTATAAGAAGTGGACGTGGGTGCACAGAACACCAAGAAATACGTCCTTGTGTGCAGACTTATGGCCTCACCTAAGGGTGGGGGCAGAAGGCTGAGAGACTATAACTGGGCCTAACGGATTGAGAGCTTGAGCTGTGGATCGAAGTCCTTGCTCTGCCGCTGGAACCAGTCTTACAGATCACCTGGGCTTGGGTAGGGCTTCCTAATTCTGAAATTTTTGCCTTCCACACAGAGAGGGGAATATTGCTATTCCTCCTCTACTTTATTGGCGAGGAAGTGAGGGAGAGGGTCATAAATGCCAAGCAACTTATTCAAAATGGCAAAGTTAATGGAAGAGCTGGCGTGAGTGAAAATGGCGCAGGGCCTCCATTTCCACATCTGTACAATGGGAGTAATCATTGTAACCGTCTCGTCATGTTGTGGTGAAGATGGAGTCAACAGATTTAATGTGCTGAGAATGTGTCTAGCACGTATAAATGCTCTTGTAACTCTTAGTTATTATTATCGTTTGACGGCAAAATCCAGTAAAGGAAATGGATGATGCCTCCTTGAGGGGATCACTCTATAGAAGAAAGAGGTGCAGGTGATGGAGAACTTGGATGAACTTGGATGCTTTATTGTGCAAAGTACAGAAGCTAGCACGTGTCCCATTCTCACATGACGGTTTCATGGCTTGGCACATAGTGAGCATGATCACGGCCATGTTCGCTGTGGACTCCGCCTTGTCTTCGGCCATATCTGTAGGTGGTACATCACTCCCCTTCCCTTCCAGCTCTTCTCATGTCACTAAAATTAAAGAATTTTTTAAAATAGGTGGTGTGTGTTGGGGGGAGGGGTGGGGTAAGAATCCAGTATCTCGCCTGTGGCAAACACAGATCATAGAAATTTTTTTTCTTTATAGAAAGGAAGCAGGCAACTGCTTTCCTGTTGAATTTCTTTTAGGCCCATTAGCACATTTCTCCTGGTTCTGGATTGGTTCCTCTGGGAAGATGGGTTCATGCCTGACTGCATCATTTTCCCTCACACCAGCCCCAACTTCCATTAACTGCCATTTTGAATAAGTCACTTGGCATTTATGACCCCCTTCCCCCATTTCTTCACCAACAACAGAGGAGTAATAGCAACACTTCCCTCTCTGTGAGGAAGGCAAAAATTTGAAGAAGAATTGGTTAGCGCTATCCAAGCCCAAGTGATTTGTAAATATTTAATACCTAGTAGCTGAGGTAAATGTCAGGAGAGTGTGGAACTCAGCATTAATCTTTTTGTTCCAGAAGCCCTTGAGGTGTGTTTAATTCCCCAATCCAAACACTGGGGACCCCAAACTCCTCTGACCATTTCTTCTTTTCCTTTTTCCACGACGCCCAAATAATTTCCTATCCAACATCAAATTAACAGTTCATTCTAATTCCTCTGCAAAAGGTAATTTTAGTTCATTAGGAGCCCCGGTGTCCTGTTCTCTAAATGCTTGCACAGATACACTAAGGCTTCCTTGGGAAATTCCCTTTTTTGACAGGAGCTCGCCTTTGTGTTTGAACCCAGACTGAATGCCGTTGCCCCAGAACCACAGCCACTGTTGGAATTCCTCCGTTCTTAGCTAGCTTACTTCCTTGGATCGGCTGGGACAGTTTCCCCTCAACTTCACAACCCCGCTGGGTCCTGATACCGAATGAGACCCTCCATCTGCTCCCGCCAGCAAGGTTCCCTGATTGAGGCTACAAAGGGTGTAGGTAAATTGGGGAGGGAAAGGGATCATTTTAACAATAATTTCAATAATGCCTGGAGCTCTCTCCAGATTAACTCTGTTCTTTCTCTTGAAATTACAAGAGCTTTTCAATAAACACGGCTCTGTTCACAGTTTCATGGGGAAGACTTGCCCCAGTCTGAGGATGGCTTTTGCTTCTGTTGTTCTCTGCTGTGCCCATATCACACCCACCTCAGCTGCCCGACAGAGGAACAATTCTTATGAACAATGATTTGCTTTGCAATTTTAGCTTATTCCTAAATTGCAGAAATGGTTGACAAGTGAAGTCTTCTGATTACTTTTGATTGGAACAGAATGGAGCCCAGATGTAGGAATTCTTGGAGCTGCCCTGTTTGGTGAAGGAGAACAACCCCCAAGCAACAATAAAAACGTTGTCATTTTTGTTGAAAAAAAAAACAAAAATGAAAAACTGATGCTGAGGTATGCATTCTGTGAAGCTAGATAGCTTATGTTTGCATAGCATTTTGCAATTTACATAGGGCTTTTAGGTACCTGATGTGTTTTTGAGGCTTTTGGTTGATGATTCAGTGACAGCTTTTGAGGACAGAGCTAGGATGAATGGGGAATTGTAGGGGGGAAAGTTTCTGTTACATTTCAGAAGGAAGGAAGAGGTGTATTAAGGGAGGGCAGGAAGGATGAAATCACTTAGCCTCTCCAAGACTTGCTTTCCTTATTAGAAAAACAAAATATTTTTTAAAATTTTATTTATTTTTTTAATTTTTTTAATGAGATAGAGAGAGACAGCTTGAATAGGCAGGGAGGGACAGAGGAAGAGGGAGAGAGAGAATCCCAAGCAGGCTCCATGCCCACTGCAGAGCCTGATGCAGGGCTTGATCTCCAGACCCTGATCATGGCCTGAGCCAAAGTCAGGAGTCAGACGTTTAACCAACTGGGCCACCTAGGCACCCTGAAAATTATAATTTTTATCCTATTTTTTGCATAAGATTTTGGATCATCTGCCATAGACTCTGTATGAAAGTGCTACTTCATCCAAAACATCCTTTGCAAGTTTGGGTGAATGTTACAGCCTATATCGGGATGATTCATGACAAGTAGGCCTACCTAAAATTCTTCATTCACTGGCCTACCACACGGTCAGGTTCCCACTTTGGGGGGCAACACAGTAACTGCTTAGCACTCATCAACACTTCAACCAGATTGGTTTAGCCACTTATGTGTTGTCTTCTAGGGGGAGCTACTAGAGATGAAAAATGGGATTATACTTATTACAGATGACAGAGGTTTGAGAAAATGTCTGAACTGGAGAATCACAAGGAACCAGTGAGGACTGCATTACAAGAGTAGGTGGAGAGCTTGCTGAAGCCACATTCATGAAGATAGACCTTGGCATGGTTGGCCCTGGATTTGCCCGCAGCCATAAAAGTATCAGCAACTCCCTGTTCTCCTAATCGACATCAGAACTCCAGTGTCCTCCAGTCTCTCCGGAGACTGTGCTAGCAGTTAGGTTTTTCTGAGCTTGTTTTCGTTTTGGCTTTCATTTCTTTATCAAAAACTGCTAGTTTAAAAAAAAACTGGTAATTTATAGGAGATGATGTTAGGTTTGGATATAAATTGCTTTTCCTCCTCCCCTTAGAAAGCACCAGTAGGAACATCCACTATACAAATCATGAGATTTGTTTAAACTGAGAACAAATTGATAGCTAACTAACATTTCTTTAGTGCCCCGTAGTCGACAAAGTATTTTTCTCATGTTGTATAATTTATTTAGAGCATTAACTCTGTGCAATAGGTACCCTGAATATTTTTGGAAAAATGAAGGTCATAATACACACTTGTCTCATGAAATTGAGAAGATTAAATGAAACAACATTTGGAAAGAACTTTCCATAGCCCCGTGGTATATGGAAAACACTTACTACTAATGCTTCTATTTTATGGGTGAAGAAACAAATTCAGGGAGATCATGTGATATGTTCAAGGTCACAGAACAAGTTGAAGGTGGACCCATCACTTAGGTGGCCACTCTTCCATGCTAGTGTGTCAGTGGACAAGCAAACCATTTGACATTTAAGTTTGGATTCCATGTTACAAACTGTTGAGAGAGAGAGAGGAGAAAGCAGAAAGAGAGAGAGATGTGGACAGATCGATAGAAGAAGCAGAGAGAGGATGCTGTGGTCTGAATGTTTGTGTGCCCCCAGATTCTTATGTTGAAGTCCTGATGCCTGACAGGAGAGTTTTAGGAGGTGGGGCCTTCGGGAAGTGCTTAGCTCTTGAGGATGGATTCCTCACCGATGGGGTTAGCACTTACGACAGAGACGTCCCACGGCTCCCTAAGCCCCTTCCACCATCTGAGCTGCAGTGAAAACCCTGGGGCCCGGAAGGGAGGCCTCACGGGACCCTGCTGGGGCCCTCACCTCAGACTTCCGCTTCCAGAGCCGGGGGAAATGATTTCCTGTTGCTTACAAGCCACCCAGGTCTGTGGATTTTGTTATAGCAGCCCAAACAGACTAAGACAGAGAGAATTGAAAATGTTAACGCGTCACGACACAGGTGAGAGCTAATGAGTACTTCACCCAGGTGTGATTGAGGAGAAACGCCCAGGCGCACCTGCGCCTTCCGTATGGTAATGCAATCAGAGGGCTTATGGGAATGAAGTGGGTTTAATTTTCCTGCAGCTTCTGGCTTGCAAGACTTCCATGCCTTCGCCCAGCCACGTCAGCCCTTGCAGGTTAATCGGTGGTTGGTTGGCATGGCAAGCCCTGGGGGGCGCAGGCTGAGGGAGAAGCGCCCTCTTCAAATCCAGCCTGGTTCACGTGAAGGTGTTCATGAGGCCTTTTGGCATATACTTGGCTTCTTGACCTCCCCACGCACATCATGGAAATGTAATTTCCCGCCACAGAAGTTTTGGTCTCAAATGAAAGTCGCCCTTGATAGACTTCTGAGGTAAGCAGATTCATGTTCCTTGGCTGTCAGCTTTCCTTTTCTTTTTTCTTTCCTCTTCTCTTCTCTCCTTTCCTCCCCTCCCTTCTGTCCTCTCCTTTTCTTTCCTTTTTAAGATTCACTTATTTACTTGAGAGAGAGCGCTCTCGAGCAGGAGGGCCAGAGGGAGAGGGGGAAGGAGAGAAGCAGGCTCCGTGCCGAGTGTGGAGCCCTACGTGGGTCTGGACCTCACAACCCCGAAACCATGATCTGAGCCAAAACTCGAGGCAGAAGCTTAACCGAATGAACCACTCAACGCGCCCCTCACAGTTTTTCTTTCTGTCTCCCCTGGACCACCACCATGCTTTGAGCTGACGTCTGCCTGCTGCAAAGCCTTATACTTGCCAAAGGTCTCTTCAGAATATCCTGAGTCTTAGCTATTCTGTCTCTCACTCCCCACGATCCATTAGTCTAAGGGGTACCTTCCAAAGGGCAAGGTTCACAACAAAAATGCTTGGGAGAATCGTTGAGAACTGACTTTGACTCTGCTTCTCCTTCCTCCTCCCGGGCTCTTCTTCCTTCCTGCGAGAATCCCTGCCTGACGCATGTCTCCCCCGTGTGTGGAGGTGCTAGGGGCTGCCCTAACAATTTGCCACAGACTGGTAAAGCCTCCCGGGAACCCGAGAGTTGCCATCTGCTCGTTTGGTAACTAAAGGAGTATTATGTCCCAAAGATCGCAACATCTTCATCTATAAAGTGGTCTTAACATTGCTGTCAAGCATAGATAGAGGAGGTAGCGGAGAGCCCGGCCCGTGGTAAGCCCTCAGTAAATATTAGCTTTCAGGACTGCTGTGCAAATAAAATTGAGCGCTGGTCTTGAACTTCTCAAGTTATAATCTGCCTGCTTCCTCTCTGTGTGTCTCTGTTATTTTTATTCAACAAAGTATTTATCGAGTATCTGATATGTTCTAAACACTGTGCTAAGGTCTTTACATCCATCGCTGGTATTTAATTCGTGATGAGCCTCCAGGTTGATATTATTACTAACAGAACTTTATAATCCCGGGGTGATAGCCTTGAACTAGACAGATACTATACCCTCCTGCAGTACAGTGGGCAAGTCTGGCGTTAACTAGTTTAAACTAGCAATTGCAACAAAGTGATCATGGCAGCTACTCCTCCTTGAAGCATTGCCTACTTCTCCAGAGTGATTACTGGATCCTGAAGTTTGAATAGAGTTTGCCGGACTATTGCTAAGTGCTGGGAGTTGTGAAATTTATCACCAGTTGTGTCCCTTAGGGAGCTTATCAATGAAAGCGTAGAGATGGCAGGGGATCGAAAAGATGGGGTCGTTTGTACGTGGAGCTTAGAGGTAATTATTCCTCATTACCTAGTAAGCAAGAGACACAGATCCACACTCCGTTCCTTCTTCCCACAGGGCCCAAAGAGCTTGGAATTCTGAGCCAGCATCCCTAGGGAAGGCAGGTGAAGACAGAGAAAGGTTACTTGGTTGGCTAAGTGGGAGTTTAAGACAGACTCAGTGTCACTGAGACTGGGCCCTGCAACTCCACGAGCAATGTATTGACCATAGATTTTTTAAGAAAAAAATGAAACCAACACCTATGCCTATACCACCAGTGGCCGGCCCTGGGTTTTCTTCCTACCCCTCAATTTAAAGCCACAACCAGATTTTTAACACGGATAGAGTCTGACTTATGCAGAGCAGTCCTTAGGTATGATGATTCATTTCAGGAAAAGGAAGGGAACAGGCCACCAAATGATTCTGGAATCAGTTATCATGTGTGTGTTTTTAACCACTTTGTAAGTACCTCTTAGAGACGATATTTGGCCAACTCATACTTTGCGTACATATAATTTTACTCCCAATCAGGGTCTATTAGGTAAAATTAGTTTTTTCTGTCACTTCCCTCTGATTGATGTCCGTCCCCTGGACCAGCATTCCTGATAATTGCTAACAGCTATGGTTTGAATTGCCCCTTGAAAGCAATGTGTTTTATCCCAATGTACAAACTCCCCAAGTGAAAGCAGATACAGTTGACTTAATGCCCATTATGGAAGCAGTCATGCCCTTTCAATCTGACGGCCTGCAGGTGTCTCAAAGCAGCGTTGTATGCCTTCCCTATTCATAGATTATTTCTTTGTTTCAAAAAGAAAATGATCAGCTCTGAACTGAAGTAAATGATTTGAAATGATTTGGTATAATGATTTGAAAGCAAAAGAAAAACTGGCACGTTCAAGACCCCAGAACCCCCATCCTCAGAGTCTCTAGAAAAGTCTCCTTTAAATGTGAGCTCTGCTGGAGATGGCAAACATCATTTTGGATGTTTTTGCCTTTTTTTTTTTTTAATCATAAACTGTAATGTTGTCTTTCCCTCAGTGGCTCAAGGTTGCAGAAATGAGTAAACACACAAATTGTTGGAAGCTATTTGATAACCAGAGGGGACTTCAAAAAGTAATCAATTTACCCACAAGTCATATGAGCCCTTGGAAGAAGAGAACACAGCCGCCATATCCTACTGAAAGTGTCAGTAGTAAAGCTCTTTACAGAGGTTTTTGAGCTTTCCAACTTTTAATTTTCATCCCCTCGTGGAGAGATAAGCATCTTGAAAAGAGCCAAATTGCTTCATGCGGCTGTGGGAGGAAACTCCAGTTTTGAATCACTGCTTGCTACTTCTACACCCCCCCCCCCCATTTTCATGAAATAAAATCATCGTACTAGTTGCCTTTGCAGAGATAATACGACATTTGGGAATGCTGAGTGTTTTCAGTTGAAGTTCGTTTCAGGGGGAAGTTAAAAATTTAACAAGTCATGATAATTTCGCAGAATTAAACCCATGGTATCTTGTAACAGCTGAGGTGCGGAACGACAGAGGGAAAGGTTCTGCTGCAGGCATCTTGCAGTTTTGGCTTCTGTTTCTGGGTTTGGCACTTGCTCTCTGAGTGACTTAGGGCAAGTGTCCCCCTCTGTGGGCCCCAGGTTCCTCCCTGGTGACCGGAGCCTGATGTCTGAGTGCTCACTCGGGTCCTTTTCTGCAGTGACACCCTGTGACTCCTGGAAAGGCCAAGTTGCCAGGCTTTTCTGATGCAACACTAAATAGTCAAGAAGTGTCAGAAGTCAGCTCTCGCAAACCTGGCCCATGAGGGTTTCCAAAACCAGCCAACCGAGTCGATGTTTGCTCTGTTGATCCATTCCCGTTCTCCTGCCGTTGACCATTTTTCATTCTTTCTGGATCTGGAAGAAAGCAGCTGCTGCCTCATTTTATGGAACTGTGTGGTTCTTCTTCTTCTTTTAAGATTTTATTTACTTTTTTGGCAGAGAAACACAGCAAGAGAGGGAACACGAGCAGGGGGAGTAGGAGAGAGAGAAGCAGGCTTCCTGCAGAGCAGGGAACCCGATGCAGGGCTTGATCCCAGGATCCTGGGATCATGACCTGAGCCGAAGGCAGATGCTTAACAACTGAGCCACCCAGCACCCCTGGAATTGTGTGGTTCTTAATAATCATGGTCATGTATTTTCTTTACTTTAACTGGTAGGAAAAAAAAAAAAAAGTTGAGAGAATGAAGCATCCTTTCTCCCACTCTTAAGCAAACTAAAATATACAAGGTATAATTTGACTTAGATTTATAAAACTGCAATTTATTCATTTAAATGAAAGTACCTATACTTTTTCTTCATAGCTAGATTTATTAAGCCACCCTGTGGCAGGCTAAGCTAAGCCAAGCTCTCTTCAGATATACACTATTTAAAATCTTTAAGTCGCCATGAAAGATAGATGCCACTATACCCACTTTATAGAAGACGAAACTGAAGGGGAAAGATATTAAGTAACTTGCTCCATTTGTAGTGGAACTGAGATTCCAACTCAACCCAGTGACCTTAACTGCAGGACACTGTACCCAATGATTATGCGTGTGTACATAAAACATACTGAAGAGGCGTGAGTGACGGTAACACTACTGTTCGCAAAACAGTTTGTGGCAGAATGAAACTCATTTTGAGGTTCAGTTTGAGGTGAAGGTCTAGAATTCATTAGAACAGCCCCTGGTGTCTATGGCAGGTTCTCAGCTCAATTGAGCAGATACTGGGATTTACAACAATGGAATTTGTGGTTGGGTCGTCACACTGGGGTTGGTGATAGACTTGCCAGTGCATCCTTGTATGTTGAGATGATCGTTTTTACAATTTCTGTGTTTGCAACTTGACTTGATGCAACAGTCATTGGCACAGTGGCCATGGGACAGTAGCCATTGTATTCAGGGTTCTGGGACATTACTCCTCACTCTCTGCTTAAAAATATGTGGGTGGAGGGGCATCTGGGTGGCTCAGTGATTAAGCATCTGCCTTCATCTTGGGTCATGATCTCAGGGTCCTGGGATTGAGCCCCGCATCGGGCTCCATGTTCAGTGAGGCATCTGTTCCTCCCTCTCCCTACAGCCCTTCCCCCTGCACATGCTCTCTCTCTCTCTCTCTCTCAAATAAAAAAGAAGTATGTGGGTAGAAATACTGGATCCAACAAATGGAATGTCACATCAGGCATGATTTCCAGTGGCACTGTCATTTTGTGAGGTTAATGCTAAGTTAGGTAGGGCTCCTGCCCTCCTTCAGCTGGCTCCAAAAGTGACAGGACTCTCATTGTGGGCATC
This sequence comes from Mustela nigripes, assembly GCF_022355385.1. NCBI lineage: Eukaryota > Metazoa > Chordata > Mammalia > Carnivora > Mustelidae > Mustela > Mustela nigripes. The sequence goes on along the minus strand of NC_081559.1, from coordinate 178,829,925 downwards.
TTTGATAAGCATAAGAACATATGGGTAGAATATGGAGTTATTAACAATAACCTAATAATAATTATAGCTCCATAGGGGAACATTTAAAAAATAATCTAACAATTTAATACTAATTAATAATTAAATAATTAAATTAATAATAATAAATAATAATCTAATAATAATTATAGCTCCATAGGGAAACACTTAAAAAATAATTCTAAGTATTGAACGCATGCTCGAGTACATAATTCAACAAGAATCAAAAGTTTCACCTCCCATTCTCTCTCTCATTTACCCCTCCCAGAAGCAACCACAATTACCAGTCTCTTCCAGAATATTCCAGAACTATTTAAGACATATTCAGAACATTCTGTATGTATGTATTCTTTTTCCACAAAGTAAAACACATTTTACACAGTTCTGTACCTTGGTTAGGAAATAGGATTTTCTTTAAAAAAAAAAAAAAGAAAAGAAAAGAAAGAAAAAAGCTTCCAGCATATAGGGGTTCATTAATAAATATTTTGTTCAACTAATTAATTCACAAAGGTTACAGGCAAGAGAGAGGGAATGGAGAAATGATATTTGCATGGTAACACCATCCCACAGTAAGGCTCAAGAAAGATTTGCCCAGGAAGCTGGCTTCTAAGCTATGAGATATAAGGTAGGAGGTGTAGCTAGAAGACCAGAGGGCTTGGAATCACACTCACACAGAATTCGTTAGGCGTTATTCACTCAGTGATCTGAGAATTCTCATAGGAAACCACCCAGCCCAGTGTTAGGCACATGGTGGGTTTTACACAGGAATGATAGAAACTTCCGTTGTGTCATGAATCTTCTCTACAGCATTTTGTCTGTACTTCAGCGTGAGTCTTGTCATAATATTCTACATATTGTGAGAAGAAAATCTGGCCTTAGATTTCCTTGTCTCTGAAAGCAGCGGCCATGAGTATTACTCACAGGTGGCATGGGAAGCACTTTGCCTACTGATCGTGTTGAAGGCTCACAGCAACTCTACGAGGTCGTTACGGTTATTACCATTATTTTTCAGACCAGAAACTGAGCAGAAAAATATTTTTCTCCCAGTGACCCCTCAAGTAAACAGCAGCTAAGGAACTCGGACCCTGATCTGCACGCTTCTAATGCCACTTGCCTGCCCCTTCTCTGGATTAGATGGTTACACTCCCTGTATACAGCCCTTGGACACCAAAGAGGAGAAGTGAACTTTCTACCTCAGCCTAGGTCCCAGCAGACATCCCTGAAGTTCCAGGAAGATTTCTGGAGCTTTTAAGTTATTGCAAATGCAAATAACAAGATGAGACTCACTTTGCCCCCATGTGTCAGAGATCCCGTACTGTTTCTTCCCATGTTGGTCAGCAGGGGAGGGCATGTACTGAGATGCATTTTCTGATCTCTCCTACTCCCACCTTTCAGCCCCCCTGTTCAGGAGAACCCCGGTGCCTCTTCATCTCTTGATCACAGCAGGATCCATACAATTCCCGAGGCTCAACACAAGAAGAGAGAAAGACAGTGTTGACTGAGAATCCTGGCAAACATTATTTAAGCTGAAGAGGGGCACTGCAGATGGACTGCTAGACTATTAGTGCTAGTAATGCCAGGCTGCTTTCTTGTCAGCGTTCCAGTTTCAGATGTTTATGACTGTTTAATTGCCTCCACCATTGCACAGTGCCAGGATGTGCCTCTTGGAAACACCACTGGAAGTTCATTGTCAATTACAGCCCGCTACCCGCACTCTTTGCATTTTGGGTTTGAATAGCTTTTTTCATTCCGAGGACTGTCACCAATAGTCCAGATAACGGCTCTAATTTTCCCTTTTAGAACTCAGATTTTTTTTTCCCCAATTTGTACCATGAGAAGGAAAAAAAAAAAAATCTGGTGGAACTGTTTTCTTTCTGCTGAAGGTGGGATTTTTCCCTTTAATGATATTTAAATAGGAGTCTTTTTCAAAATGTCTACCCTCATTCTTATATGCTATCTGAAATTTACTCGTAAATTTGTTTAGCCATTTGAATATTTCTGGGAATTGCGTATTTGACATCAAGGTTGAAAGAGAAATTTAATCCACAGAGGGTGATTTTATCAAGAAAATAGCTTTGCTATGAAAATATATGGTTCTTTTCTTTTACAGAGCAACAAAATGAATTCATATCCAATAAAATTTATAATTTTTATCAATGTCTCTGAGAACATCCAAGAAGCTGGAGAAGAGAGAGCCTAAGAGCTAAAATAATATTCAGGTTGTTAAGGGATACCTAATAATTTTTTTTCATGCAAGTGTTAAAAAATAGATTTTCGAAACTCAATGAGCACAGAGCTTTTAAATCATTTTGCTTATACAGCACCAGTGAGCAGGGAAAAACTTTAGCTTTGGTCCAATACATGACAAAAGCAGACGCCCTTACTGAGGTGGGAAAGGAGGTTGTAATTCAGGATAATGAGCCCTGAACTCACACCCTGACCTTCCACGTGGCCATCAGTCAGCTTGATTGGATTGGTTTATAGCAAGCTACGAACAGTATCTTTTTTTAGGCTTTTGGTACTCGTGGTCTAATTCATTTCAGTGATCATGATAACCCTTAACTTCATAGAGTTTATGAATGATGTTGAGGAATTTTCCCACAGCAACTTTTAAGAAAGGCTCTGCCGTCTAGCATGATGAAGTAGCTGCCTTAAGGTAAGAAGACAGACATAGGTAGTGTCTTCAGATCGCTTTCAGCCCAATGTCACCGTGATGAATACTGGGTGTTGTAGGACCTACGTGGACATAATATGTGCTCTTTCTCTCTCGTGGCTGCTGCCACCAACAGCTTCCTTCCTTCCATCCTCTTTTAGTTTGGGGTCCCCTGAAAGAGAGTCTGAGATGAGGACTGAGGGGCAGCTCGTTTCCGTGGGAGGCGACCTCCAGAAACTGGAGTAAGGGCAGAGAGATGGATGGGGGCAAGAATGGGAAGTCCTTGGCGAGTGCAATATTGAGATACTGAGCTGGTTACCGCTTTGGGCAGGGAGGGCTCAGTCTCACTGGCGACCCTGTGAGGAAGTGCTCCGAGTGCACCTAGAGTGGCTCCCCCCACCCCGCCCCCACCACCATGGGTTGGAAGGCTGGAGCGTGACCCACCAACTCCTCCCCCTACCCTTGTTCTGTCCCCCGCCTCCCGCTTCCCTGCCTCACGTTAAATCCTCCACACTTGGCTGAGTGGGTTCTGCAGCTTTGGAGAAAGTTCGGAAGCTTCAAGATGGGAGGCTCTCAGGAAACTGATGGCAGCCAGAGGGGAGAGGGGTGGGGAGTGGGCAGAATGGGTGAAGGGGAGTGGTTTCCAGTTAATGAATAAGTCGCAGGAATGAGAGCCGTGGCATAAGGAATATAATATAGTCAATGGTACTGTGATGACGTCCTGTGGTGACAGATGGTGGCTGCACCCCTGACGAGCATAGCGTAACGTGTAAACTTGTGTAGTCGCTGTTATACACTCGAAACTAATGTAACATCGTGTGTCAAGGATCCTTAATAAAAGGACGGGGTCGGGGTGGGGGGCAGGGGGATGTTCTCAGGGTCTGAGGGAATGGCCCGCCACAGCCCGACCTGAAACCCGATGTGGCTCACGTCAGAAGTGGCTGGAGGGCTATCGCATGAAACCCCAGCAGCAGCTGCCGTGATATGCTGACTCCTGTCCCTCGCCGCCTGCTCCCCCCGCCGCCCCGCCTGCTTCCCCCCTAGTCAGGCTCCACCTGGTACATTTCCTCCCACCACCCTCGGTGCTCCCAGCCCACCTCTCCCTGCTTCGCCCCGCTGTGCTTTTCTGCCACCCCTGCCTCTCTCCCTGTCTAGCTGATGTCATCCCTGTTTGGGGGCCCCTTTTCTCTTATCTGCTTTCTATTTCGTCAAAACAATGAAAGACCGCACCCCCCCCCCCAAAAGTGGTTTTCAAAGCTCCAATCTCACATTGGGTTAGAGATCGTACGAGATACCGTGAGCTAGTTTGCAGCCCTGTGTTTAAAATCCAGTGCTTCCTTGCCATCAAATTATTCAAAACTCTCCTGTATTCCATGTTCCTTAGAAGGGACTCACTCCTGAAAATAGCTGTCAGAGTCAGAAAGCTGGAATAGGGTGTGGGTTGAGGAGTTCAGCTTGTTGGGGAGAGAACTTTATTCTGAGAGTTGCAGGAGACACACACCCCTGCGTAGCAGGTGACACACGACGATGGGACTCTGTGTTCCATAGCAGCAGCAAAGAACGTACGCCAACTAGAACTAGTGAAAGTAGGCAGGGCTGGGCCCGCAGCTGTCATTCCGCACCCACAGCTTGCCAGGGCGTCCAAGAGCTTTGACAGTCGTATTACCCAGGCACGTGTTGTTCACTGTCCCCTGAAACAGGGCACCTTTGCTGGGAACCTAAGCTGAAGGACTGACAGACAGCCGAGGGCCTTCTGCTCTTTGCTGTTTCTCCTGGCGTTCTAGCTTCGGGGGGCCTAAAAGAGTTGGCAGAGCCAGAAGTAATCTCTTTCCTTCATGGTGAATGAGCGAGAAGTTCAGCTGCCTCTCCCATTGGACTGAAAGCACCTTGCAGCAGGAGACACATCCTAGGACCTTCACTATGAGCTAGGCATAGTACTCAGGCTATAAATGTATCTCGTCTTTTTTTTTTTTTTAATATACAGTGTCCTCCTAGGTAGGTATTCCTATCTTCATTTTGTAGTTGAGGAAATTTGAGTGTGAGAATGGTCAAGCGTGAATGGGAATATACAGCTTTTCAGGACAGAATTAGAACTTGGACCCAGTTGTCTCTACGTCTAAGCCAGCACACAGGCCACTGCTCTGTATGTCCTCACTGCGTCTGTCCATGTGTCTCTTCGCCAAGCAGCCAACTGGGAGAGAACGAAGGAATAGAGAGAGTACTTAGCAAACCCCGGGCTGATCTCACACATCTATTTGCTTGCTGCATTTGGAAGTACGTGCCAATCACACCTATCTTTCTACATTGAGAAATGTCATGTTTCTTTGCTTTGCTTTATTCTAAAAATAATTCTAATTGGCTTTTTGTATAACATATAACATTGACATACACCCTTTAAGACTTTTCTGAGTATATATAATATGTAGCGTACATGCGTGTATCTATGTGCATATATTTATATATAAAATATGCTGTATAGGACTCATTGGAGCCCTCTTTGCTCATTTAACAACACCACATCACCATGAATATACTTCCATATTAAAATTTCATGTCTCTGTTACGGTTGGAACAAATGGTGAGATAACAAAATCAGACCAGAAAGGACTATTTGAAGTTATTACCCACCTTTATCTAAACCAATGGTCTCAAACTAATTTTTAACCATGACTTATTTCTTTTCCAACTAAGTAGCAGGAATAAAAATTCCCCCAAAGACAGAGCATTAATAAAAATGGTGGTAGGGTTGTGTTTGTAGGAATTTATTCTGTAAGTGCAGCTTATGAAGCCAATTAGAGTAATAAGGCTGTTCCAATTAGCCACTCTTTGTAATTGGAAGTTGGGGATGCCAGCTGCAGTTTTCTGTGTGTCTCAGCACCTTATGTTGATTGTGTACTGATGGGAAGACCACAGCCACGCAGGTAAGTATTAGGAAGTGGTCCTCATTATGTAACAGAGTCCACAGCAATTAGCCAAAGATGTGCTGCAGAAGAAGCTCGATGTCAGAGCTTCTGCAGAAGTGAATTAGCCGCGTTAAGAGCAGTCTTGACCTTGTGTGCTCCGATGTGTCAGAGTTCCGGGTAAGAAACATTAGAATACACGAGCACTCCTTTTTACTACCGCTTTGCAAATAGTCAAAAGTAAATTCTTATTAAAAAGTGAAATCTTAACCAAATATCCTTGTAACCCCTTAAAGCACGTTTTGTAGAAATGAGGGATTCCATGACACCTTAGAGGTTTCTGGAACTTAGCTAAGAAACCACTGATTTAGCTACCCCCGGAAGTCCCAACAAAGGTATCAAAGCGGGGAAAACAGGGAGACTAGCCAAGAGCGCCCCAGGAACACACCCAAGTATTTAAATCCTGTCATTAGGCTCAGAAAATCGTTCCTCATGCCTGACTCGAGTCTTTTCACCTCCTGCCCAAGCTTACTGTACAGAAGCTCTTAGAAGATACTTGACGTCCAGTAGACTGAGGTGTCTTGGAGGAGTTTGGTCATGGATCACCCTCCTTCACATCAGGTAACTCTGAGATGTTCTCCTGCTTCCGCCGGGCACTGATTACCCGAGATTAGGCAGCCGTATTTTCTGATCAGCCCAACGTCCTGCCCGAGCAGTAACGACATCCGTAAGTCACCTCTATATGGACGACACTTGATTCACTCAGTGTCTTTTCAGAGGTTGGGTTTGTCAAAGATCCTGGCTGAAGCCCTCACAGCACTCGCGTGTGTCCCTCTGACTCGCCTTGTTGTAACTCACGCTGGGCTAGCGGTCCTCACCGTGGGTCAGGTGGAGAGGGGAAAGCCAGTAATGTGATCCGGCCACTTGAGTCAACTAGTTGCTTGGGAGGTTGGATGCACTCAGCAGGGCAGGGCAGGAGGCCCTAGGCAGATCTGATGAATAAAGAAAGACCCCCCAGTTGTCAGAACGGGGTCACAGGGTCAGAGAGTCCAAGGGACTTGACATCTGACTGTGTGTTGTCAGGAGGGTAGGGAATCTGTCCTTTCTGGCTCATGTTGGGCCTGTGTGCTGGAGCCTCAGGCGGGGGCAGAGTGGGGAGGAGGGGGAGAGGAGACTTGAGAGCGTGGGTGGAGGCAAGGTCTAATATGGCTCAGCCTTGGGCGTATGGAGGTTTCCCCCCGCAGCGTATGGTACAGCTCGGGCTGTTGTGGACATGGCACGCCAGGAGGTGATCTAAATTATGTCGTGAGCTCTTGCTTCTCTTGCTGCCAGTCCCTTTACCCTCGCCCGTGCGGTTACTGTAGGACCCATCACCAGAAGGTGTGGTGGTAGCCCAGACGTCAAAGAGACTTTGCAGCTGTGGTCTAGTCTTGGCAGTGAGTATACAATTTTTATTAAGATATGGATAATTCGAAATCGTTTTCCACACATGAGGATGAGAGCTTTTAGCTCTCTGAGCATTTGCCATGACTCACATAATTGGATTCCTGCATAAAAGAGGAGGGAAAAAAAGGTCAGGCACCTCCCAGCATAGCAAAGGTGAAAGCTCAGAGTAGCCCCTGGCCTGCCATATTGCCTTGTCTCCCTTCCCTGTCTCTCTCTCTCCACATCCTCACTTGAGTTTCTTGATATCACCTCCTAAATACGCCACCTGCCCCCAAGTCCTTGTTTCAGGCTCTGCTTTTGGGGGCAGAACTCCAGACTCCGGTGAGTTCGGCACTGAGACCATCTTCTCACACCAGAACATTGCATAGAGCAAAGGCGAGGCAGTGACATCAGCCCATGGGCCCTCTCAGCCCGAGCGAGCCAGAGAGGGGCCTGGCCCACCAGTCATCTGTGTGTCCACAAAGTAGGGGTGTGCCTGGGGTGCGAATTTGTGCGGGGTGCCGTGAGCGAGAGGCACTTGGGGGATGGTCCCTTGGAACCAGCTATGGAAAACTCGGATTATTGTATGGGGGATGGTCACTTGGAACCAGCTGTGGAAAACTCGGATTATTGTATGTTGCTTTTCTGTTGACTCTCTCCAGTGTGACACAGGGCTTTTTGTCACCCCGCTACTTGTCGAGGCAGAAGAGCATATTCTTCCTTATACAGAATCGACACCTTTCTGCCTGAACGCTCGTAACATCTGGAGTTAGAAATGCAGGGGGCGAAGGTGCTCTATTTTGATTTCTTCTGGCAATTTTCATTTTCCTTAACTTCCCCGTGGGTTCGAGGCGCTCTGTAGTACCTCCCACCTGCCCTCTAACCCTCACGCCCCAACTTCCGAATAACGCTTACTCTTTCTTTCCCTCCCAGAAGTGGGCAGGTGGGGGTGGGGCAGGACGAGCATTAGGACCAGACCCTAGTATCTTCAAAGCTCTGGGCGTGAGTACAAACGGAGGTTCACGTACTATTTCAGCACTATCAGTCAAACTCCTAAACATGAGAGGAAATCTGTCTGGCCAACCTGCAGGGCTGGCTATCTTGAAACCTCAGATCCCTTGGAGTTCTACTCGTGGAAGTAGTGGAGGGGAAAGCTGGTGGGGGCCTAGGGGAGCAGTGGGCCCGGCCTGAAGCTTGCCACAGAGCTCTTGGGCCACATGTATGGACCCCCCCCCCCCCCCGTCCACACAGACTCTGTCCACACCTTGCCCCTGCAAGCTAGTGTCCCTTTTGCTCCTCTTGAGCCTGGACGGTGGCATAGGATGGTTCAGTGGGCCTCCAGACAGACGGGGAGGAGAGATGCCTACCTGCCCTCAGCCAGCTTGGAAGCATTTGGACAGGAAATTTCAGGGTCCTGAAGGAGGGACACAGGCTCCAAGTGTGTGCATCCCCTTGGCCTGGAGGACTCCTTAGCCCTTGGGGAGGAGTGTGGCCAGAGAAGGACCAGAGCAGAGCCCTCTGGGAGTAGAGCTCAGGGGCGTGGCCTCTCTTGCCTGGTTCAGAGGGCGAGACTGCACCAGGCTGGTGGATAGACACATCAGAACCTCTTGCCTTCTACCTGGAGCCTGTCCTCAGGCACCACGGATGTTCTTCTTTGAAGCACTTGAAGACAGAAGGTTCTGTTTCCCATTTCATTTTTGTTTTCTCTAGAATGCACTGAGGAGCTCTCTAAAAGCGTGGGGATTGAATAAGGAGTTTCTGACCTTGGCCCCGTTTCTGTTTTGAGCAAAACAGTGGACCGTCTGCCTTGACCCTCCTCAGCTTTCTTCCACCCTGCACGTCATCCTTGGTCCTGGACCTTCTGGGTCAGAGGAAGGACCCGTCTGAGGCTGAACCCAACCGTGGAGACCCCTGTCCAGCCTCTACAGCAAAGCTGGGAACTTCCTCGTGTTGGAGAAGGCAAACCTGAGTGCGCTGGAGGCTTAGCGTTATCGGCTAGCCGAGAATCTCCGTTAGTAAAACCGAAATCAGAGGGAACTTGTGCTGGCAAAGCTGGAACCAGAAAAAAAAAAAAATGTAGCTGATGAGCAGGGAGTTTTAGTCACATACCCTGGGCCGTTGGAGTCGTCCAAGCAATTCTTTGACTTGGGCTGCCTTTCTGCGAGGGCCCAGTGTCTCAGCTCCCCACTCGCGTGGTTGGGAGAGCAGCCCTAATGGAGAGCGGGCCCATTTGAGTGGGGTTCAGTGGGTGGCATCTCAGGCTCCAAGATACCAGGTGATATTTCCTATCGTCTAGGCAGAACTGAGAGGAACATTAAACTGCATCTCCATTATCAGTGAGGTCCTTAGTGGCCTGAGGACCAGAATCAGAACATTCTAATCAGTCTGCCTCCTACTGGCCCAAGATTAGTTTGCAAGGAAGGCGGAACCCCCTTCCCCAGGGGAAACAGTGCTGGACAGGAAAGTGTAGAGTGTTGACCCAGGGAAAGATTCAATGACATCTTGGAGGGCCTTGTACTGTGAACCAAAGGGTCCCTTCTGGGGCTACCGGAGGATTTCTGCGGGGAGGACTGGCTCCCTTGGCTAGAACAGGGAAGTTCACGAAGGTTCCCGAGAGGAGATCAGGAAGATGTTGCTGTTCAGAGAAGCCCAGCCTGGAGTCCTCTTTGTCTTTCCCTTTATCCCGTCCCCGAAACTACTTCACAGTACTAGCAAAAACTTCATTTGCAGTGCCAAATGGTGAAATGTTAGGATTTCGGGTTGAAGAGAAGGTCAAGGGCATCTCAACTGAAATGGGATCTTGGGTTCCTCTCCACGGTGCTGCCCGCCCACCTCCAGCCTCATCCAGAAACCTCCAGCGAGAGGGAGCTCTCTCTGCGTGTAGCTGTGGGCATTTCTCCTGGTTAAATCTCTTCTTATCACGTGTTAAGATCCTGAACATCACCTGTCCAGAACCGGGGATCTGTATCTTAACGTTTAGCATCCTCCGCAAGGGAGGAGGGACATCTGTAATTTGCAAAGCATTGACTCTCACAGGATAGGATAGTTTGCCTAGAATGTTGGCTAAGACATCATTTCTTTCTTGTATGAATGTGTGAAGAAAACAACAGTATTGTTAGGTGAACAGCTTAAACAGGGATGCAAATTTAAAGTTACTAGTATCTGCAAACACTTTGAAGTGTATTTTGAGTGAAAATAATCAATAATAAGAGAATTCTGCACAGAGTGTATTCTCTATCCCCAGGCAGTCAGTCTATGGCAGACGTGCCTGGGGTGGAAAAATTCATTCCCTGTATTCTCTCGTTCATTTATTCACACATTCATCAAACATTTATTGGGCACCGACGATGAGGTCAGCCCTAAAACAACAGGGATGGAAGACCTGAGTTTTCTCCCCTGCAAAGGAGCCCAGAATCCAGCGGGAGGGATGATTTAAACCATCCCTTGTAACTCCCCAAGAAGAAGATTCCCGGGGTTCTAAGAGGACCAAGGGATTGTGTCTAGATTAAATCAGAAGGAATCTCCCAACATAAAATAGGACCAGCACAGGCTGTTATTAGCTGGTTCTCTTCATCACTTTCTCTAGAAAGCCTAGTTCCTTGATGAGTTTGAGACTAGGCTTTTTGATTAGTCCAGACTCTTGATTAGTTTCTTAAAATATTTCCTGCCACTGCTGTGCTAGCAGGACCCAGGGGTGCTTCCAAGATAGGAGATGGTTGAAGAGGAGAAGACAATGGAGAAGCAGTGCCCCCTCCCTTCCTTGTCATTTCAGCCTCCAGTAATGGGACCCTTGGGTCCTGCCAAGTAACTTTCTCAGTGCTTGACATCACATGAAATCTTGCATAGAAATGTAATCAAGTTCCTACCCACATTCTTTGTTTTTCTATATGTTCTAGGCATCTTTTGTTTATTACTCTTTTAAAGGGGACATCCTTAAATCATAAAACCCAAGTCTGTTGTTTTTTTCTTTCTTTCTTAACCACTTTTCTTCCCCAGATCCACAACTCCTATGATACAAACTCATTTGCTGATGTTTTCTGGCTCTGTTGAGTAACTGCCAGCCACACATTTTGATGAGAATTGAGACACTGGAGCAGTGGATAAAAATAAAATGTAAACCCCCACTTAACTATAAGCAATTTATCCTTCATTAACAGGATAATGAACCAAACTCTCTGTTTCTCCCAGAGGGACATTGTGAGCTTAATGGGAACCAAACACATGCTTCTACTTTTCCTGCATTTAATCTAAACCTGTTTTGGAGAAGTGAATGGGTTAAGTCATGACTGAATGACCTTGGAGGTAACTTATTAAAGGGGACGGAGCTATGCGTGTATAGGAAAATGAAGAGAACATTCTAAGATAAAGGCTGGATGTCTTCTACAACTTCAGTAGAGTAGTGTATTGAAAGAATTCAGTGGTGATGAGGATTTATGTCTTTGGGGTACATGGAATTTCTCCATTTTGTGCTATTATGTAGCTCATCTTTTCACTGCTGACAGATCAAGAGGTTTAACATTTCAGTTGCTTTCAGCATTCAGCCAATGCAATAAATATCAGGGGTGGTTTGTGCTGAGTGTAAGAACAGATGTTCCTGCAAGAAGCAGGGTAGAAACTTACACCCACAGGCTTACACCTTCTCTCTTGCGGGAGATCTCTCCTACACCTTGCTCTAATTGTGACTTGATATTTTGATAAACTTTGTATACTTTCATGTTTCCCTGCAGGGGGTCCTTCTTGCCTGAGTTACCACCTGAACAAGGGGTCGTATCCAAAACTTATCTGGCTTCTGAACTTTTTGCTTGAGAGTTTGTGATTGGACTTGGAATATTTCTACCTCACCTTCTGCTAAGGGTAGTTTGGGGGAAAATTCCGTTTGGGAATGATACCTGCTTCTCCTTTACAGCATGCTTTTAGTGAAGAATGCCTCTGCCAGAAAGGACTTAAGATATGCATCTCAGTGATTCTGTTTCCTTCTAGAGCGTGGATTTATTTATTGTGGCCAAATCGCCTTCTGTGAAATGCAGTATTGGTTTCATGCTTGTGAGGGCAGGTTCCTGCTCCCTTGTGAACACTGAATGATATAGCTGGGCAGAAGTGACAGCATAAACTTCGCTTCCTGCTGCAGGCTAGTGTTAATGCGTGGCTTTGCTTATGCTGGTCTCTCAAATGTAATCTTCTGACGTAGGTGGACCTCCATCTCTGAGGTGGGCAGAACTGGGAAAGTATGTTATCAGAGTTGTCTCTGCTTGGCAGAAAATTAATTTCTGGTCTGGTAGGCTAAATTCAATCCGCTTTCACCCAAAACGTCAAATATAAGTGTTTCGGCCATCGGTGCCCTTAAATATATAAAGAGTGTGACATGAGAGCCACTAATAATGAACGCCTTTCTCCAAATGTGTTTCAGCCTGTGACAGAGTTAGATATTCCTCCCCTTCTGTTCCTGGGTTTCCTCTTTTGAATAATAACTATTTTGGGGGGAAAGCCTTTAATTGGTAATAATATACATTATCTCTTATAATGCTTATATCCTGGTGTTATTATTGGGAATGGACAGTTAATAACACACTACAGCGTGGGTGAATGTCAAAGACATTATGCGCAGTGGAAGAAGCCAGAGAGCTGCAAACAATTACATACAGTACAATTCCGTTATAGAAAATTCTAGAGTAAGCAAATCAGGTTGCCTTTCTGTGGGATGGCTTGAGGGACAGTTGACTGAAGATGAACATGAGGGAAATTTCTAGACCGACAGAAATGTTCTGTATCTTAATATGCTTTCATCTGAACTCACTGAATGATACACTTAAGACCTGAGCACTTTGCCGTATATAAAGTATGCCTAAATTTTAAAAATTACCATTTCTATTGGTATATATAGACGAAGAGGCTGAGCTTTAGGAAGATGGAATGTGTTGTCCATCGTCATGCGGTTGAAGGAGAGAGCTGTGCCTCCAGCCAGGGATCCTAACTCTCAAGTCCAAGGTTTTCCAGTCTAGCTCAGTGTCCAAGAGTAATGATACTTATATTACTCCAGTCTTCGGTCAGTGCATTTTCAGATGCTTTTCATCCTGGGAGTAGAGATAGGTTTCTGAAAGCACATGCTGGATGCTAGAAAGAGCCAAGAGAAGACTGGCATCTAAGGTGTGCAGCACATGTAATGATTAATGGCTAGACCTACATTGATAAAGTGGGTTCAGATTCCCACTCTGCAGCTTACCTGTGTGTGTAATGATTCACCAGCAAGCCTGTCTGGGCGTCAGCCTCTCCCTGTGTGCCGTACTTTGTCGTGAAGGCATAAGTGTGGTTATTCATAGATAGTTCATAAGTGTCTGTGAATTACCAATGAATGTTTCCTATTATTCAGTTTTGGTTAAAGGAGAAATAAATGATCCTGTGGCATTAATGGGTTTATCATTATTCTGTGTCTTAACAGTGTGAAACCTTTGTGCTGTACCTTTCCAAGTAGCCACATAATTAATTTTTCATCATATTAGAGAAATGCGTATATAGCTAAGATTTAGTAATTCCAGTGCTTCTCTCCCTACATCTTTGTTTTGGCAGTGGACATTACTGAATAATTTAGAATTGGATGTACTTCATTCACTGTATAAATAATACCATGTATTTCTAAATTCTGGTAGAAAATTCATTCCAAGTATAATGCATTTATAAACCTACGATTCCATGAACTCTGGGTATGATTCACTGAAATATGTCTTAATGTTTGTAAATGATTGTTGAACTAGAAAGAACTATTTCTGGGAAGTAATTAGTATAGTATATAGTTTAAGGTGGGTGGGCTTTCTTAAAGCAGAATATCCATTTAAGAAGTATTTGGGGTGGGGGGGTGCCTGGGTGGCTCAGAGGGTTAAGCCTCTGCCTTTGGCTCAGGTCCTGATCTCAGGATCCTGGGATCAAGCCCTGCCCTGCTGAGCAGAGAGCCTGCTTCTCCCTCTCTCTCTGCCTGCCTCTCTGCCTACTTGTGTTCTCTATCAAATAAATAAATAAATAAAATCTAAAAAAAAAAAAAAGTATTTGAGGGCATTACTCAAGAATAGAAGACAAAGGAAGTCTTTTTTTGAACATATATATTTGACCAACAGAATATACTGCTGTAATAGCGTAAGTTCTGCATCTGTCATTTTAAGCATGTAGGACTAGAAGTATTTGATTATTTTATATCAGAACCCTCTTGGACCTTCTCTGGTCACAAATCCTGTATGACTTGTCAGCTTATCCTAAAAGGTAATATATTTTAGATAAGCATTATCTGTTGAACAGAAAAGAAGGAGTGAAAAGTTTAGAGCCTAATAGACAGTAAAGGGCTTATATTTTTCCAGCAGAAATACTTTGGACTCTCTGGTTCAGGCTCTTTGGATCTATCTGCAGCTCTCTCCACGGCAAGTTTGCATGGAGGGAAACCCGGATGGCCAGGTCAATGAACAGTGAGAGCGTTCAGTCTGTAATTCATAGCCAGGATTTCCCATTTCACAATACTAATCTCCTGGGGTTACTGTGTGTATTAAACCAGGTAATATATTTATAGCTTCTTACAAAAAAAAAAAAATTGTACCATAAATGGTATCTCCCTTTCTCATTTCCAACCAAGGCAGACCTTCCAACAACAGACAGAGAGCAAGGACAAAGGGAACTGGCAGGTACCGAACACCCTAGGATCACTGTAGAGATGGCAGCCTTAGTGATATTTTCCTGTTTGAATTAATCTGTATCTCCACCATCTTTCCCTTCTCCCACCTTCTTTGCAGACAGCCAAGGGCCAAGCAAAGGGCAGAGTGAGGCTCAGAGCTCAAAAGGGAAGTAGCCGTTGAACTGGACAGATGACTTAAAAGCCTTCCTCCTGTTCTAAAACACTGTCTCTGCTCTGAGATCTAATCTAGGAGCAGAAAAGATGAGGGAGGAGGTTGTGGGTGTTGTGAACAGAAAGCTCAAACTGAACAGGAAGCTTATTGGGTTATTCAAGAACCAGTATCGTTTAGCTACAGGATTACAGGCTTCCAATCAGACCAGTATGGCTCATGTTCTGACGCCTCCGCAAATGGCTACATGGAACATTTCCTGACCTCCCCAAGCCTCAGTATCTGCATCTGTTAAATGGGGCTAGTGACCCATAACTCGTATATTTGCTATAAATATTCAACTGGATAGTATTTAGCACACATTCAGAAATGTTCCAAAAGGCAGCTTTACCTGAGTACCAATATGAACCTCAAAATAATCACCAGAAAATGTTTTAAGGCATATCTGTCAGCCCTTAGAAAAGGATCTAAACCAGAAAT
Organism: Mustela nigripes; assembly: GCF_022355385.1. Taxonomy (NCBI): domain Eukaryota; kingdom Metazoa; phylum Chordata; class Mammalia; order Carnivora; family Mustelidae; genus Mustela; species Mustela nigripes. The sequence continues at coordinate 178,814,629 of NC_081559.1, read as the reverse complement.
CTTATTGTCTTGTGCAACAGACAAACCATCGTTTGTGGTAGAATACTGGAAACCATAGATATTCATTGATAGAGGCCAACACCAGAGTTTTAACAAGTCTGGGGCCGGCAACCTGAAAAATATCTCAGATCAATTTTTTTGATTCATGATTTGGCTTTTATAGACAAGTACTGATATGGTGGTAAGGTTTGCTTATTCTAGGTATTAAATTCAATGGTATATTATAGGCCGAAAGAGTACTTGAAATATATAAAAGTATATAACACCTTTAATATTGCATAATTTGAAAAAATAATGAAAAATGTATATTTACTTTAAATTTCATTGCACTAAGGCAAAGTCTGTCAAAAATGCCTCCGAGGCAAGGTCTCCCAGATCCCCCAGGCCAAAGCTGTGCTGTCTTCTGGATATATTGATGGATTTGGTTTGCTAATATTTTGTTTAGAATTTTGGACTTCTATTTATGAATGAAGTGAGTTCCTTTCTGGAAAGGAAAGCAAGTGTCCTTTCTGAAATTTTCTTTGTCTAGTTATTAACATTATACTAGTTTCACAGTTTGAAATAGTTTGAGTAAGATTTGAATGATTTGTGTTTGAAAATTTAGTAGAATTCTCTGATAACATCTTGTTCTGGTGTTTTATTTGTGGGAAAAATATTAACCAGGGTTTCCATTCCAAGTGTTACAGGACTAGCCACACTTCTTATTTCTACTTAGGTCAGTTTTAGTAAGTTTTCAAATTTATTAACATAAATCTGTCAAAAGTGTTATCTTGTTATTTTTTTATTTTAATTACTTTAATTTGTTTTATTTTTTCAGTGTTCCATTGTAATTACTTTTTTTTAAATTTATTTTTTATTTTCAGCATAACAGTATTCATTATTTTTTGCACCACACCCAGTGCTCCATGCAATCCGTGCCCTCCTTAATACCCACCACCTGGTACCCCAACCTCCCACCCCCCCGCCCCTTCAAATCCCTCAGATTGTTTTCCAGAGTCCATAGTCTCTCATGGTTCACCTCCCCTTCCAATTTCCCCCAACTCCCTTCTCCTCTCCTGTTATCTTTTTAATCTCTTTTGTATCTGTTATTTTTCCCATAAGAATACTGGTTTTTCTGGGGCATCTGGGGGGCTCATTCAGTTAAGCATCTGAATCTTGATTTCAACTCAGGTTATGAACTCAGGGATGTGAGATCACGTCCTGTGTAGGGCTCAATGTTGGGTGTGGGGCCTGCTTTATTTATTTATTTATTTTTAAAGATTTTATTTATTTATTTGACAGAGGGAGAGAGATCACAAGTAGGCAGAGAGGCAGGCAGAGAGAGAGGAGGAAGCAGGCTCCCTGCCAGGCAGAGAGCCCGATGTGGGGCTCGATCCCAGGACCCTGGGATCATGACCTGAGCTGAAGGTAGAGGCTTAGCCCACTGAGCCACCCAGGCGCCCCTGGGGCCTGCTTTAGATTCTCCTCCCTGTCTCTCTGCTCCTCCCCCCCAAAAAAGAATACTGATTTTCTGTTACCTTTTTTATTTCATCAAATACTGCAGGGGGTTGTCTGTTTTTTTATTTGTTTGTTTTTCCTACACTACCTCTAGATTCTTCCCTTATTACAGATCTAGAATATTTTGATAATTTGAATTCTGATATGACCATTAGAGAATGTTTATTAGTTTAACCCCTGCCTATCCATAGACTTTGCCAGCTTTCCTAGCAACTCATTACTCCTTAGCTATAGTCATTTAGCCTGTATCTCCATGGCACTGGATCTCTTATATTGTTACAGCTGTGGTTATTAGATTTATTAGATGAAATACTAGATTTAGAACATGAGGGACCCAATTCCAGGGCTTCTGCTTCCCGGAAGTAAGATATTTAAACTCTCTGAAGCTCAGTTTTCCCCCACCTCTTCTATTGTTAAATTTTCCTAGGGGTCTAGTTATTATAAAAAGTCTTATTACCTCTTCTCTGGTGCTCACCAGCATCCCTTCCAGACTTCTTTAAAAACCAAAACAAACAAAAACAAGTCCTTCTATCTTGACTGGTCAGAGTCCATTGAAGTTTCTGGAAGTTCAGAGGAGAAACATGTAAGGTTTTATTCCCCTGGCTCTGACAGGCAGATCCAAGAAGCTTGCTCGTAGGTCTCTCCTCGGCCATCTTGACTGACTTCTTATAGTTCTTGGCAATTCCTCGTGCCAAAGAGTTACAAACAAGGCCAAGCTACATTTGGCCTTTAGGAGAAAATCTAGTACATCAGGTGGGTTCTGTAGGCATCGTTCTGTTGAGCAAGATGTGTTTGGGTGTGCATAATACACATGCTTGACCGAGTGTAGAATTTGGTGGGGAAGGTTGCTAGGCTCTTAGCTCCTGGTGTATAGAGGTCTCAAGCAGATATGTGCATAGGCAGCCTCTTGAAGGACTTTTTGTTCACGCGTGGCTCTGTGGAGGCTCGTAAGCAGGCAGTGAGATTGTGCACAGTAAGTGTTTTAAACTGTAACACACTTACAGTGTGTTAGTGGGTGTTCGTTCATAACATCGTCTAGTTGGGGAGACCCTGATGTTTCAAAATCCCTTCCTGCAGTCTCCCTTTCTTCCCTACTCCTGTATAATTGCTTTGGGTCCATAGCATAGCTTAGGGTAAAAAACAAACAAACAAACAAACAAAAAAACAAGAACAAAAAATTCTCAGACCTGGCCTGAGTCTGCTCTTGGTAATGACATTTTATTTACTTAATGTGGTTTCCTTTGGAAAAGCTTTATGACTCTGGGCCTCTGCCACCGAAAAGTAGCTGCAAATTTACTGAGGCTGAGTTTGAGTTGCAGGATGTTTTCACCAAGCTACACCTGGAATAATAGAGGGTTATTTTCCAGAGATGCCTGTAAAGAGGGAGTGAGAGCAGCGCTTCCTGCCTTTTGACGTAAAGTCCTATTCACATAGGATCCTCTGTATAAGAAAGAGTAAAAACAATATTAGGGCTTGAGTATCAGACATCCTTTCTACCCGTTACTCACTTCCTGTCTTCAGATGTCAGGGGATAGCTGTTAAAATAGTTACTGTATTTTCCCAAGGAGGAGAAATTACGATTATTTGCAGCGGTGAAGAGCCTGCAGCAAACTGTTGAGAGGTCAAGTCTGCAGACATAAGAATCCATGTCTTCTCAGTGCTTGCCACTCTGACGAATACACGTGAGGCTGTTTGTGTGTGTGTGCTGACTTACATTCAATAGCAATCCCCAGGTTTTTGGTTGGTGTCTTCTCTGATTGGCACGATCATAAAATTCTCAGAAGCAGTAACTTGTAAGTCTAACCAGTTATCCATCTTGCTAAGTCTAGTCCCACTGAGCACAGAGTAGGGGCTTAATTTATCTGCAGCGAATAAATAATGAAATGATACTTTCAAGCATTGATGATTTTGATAGCTTTGATAGAAAAGATATCGGTGTTCCCGCTATGCATTTTCTCATTTAAATCTCAGAAGAGCAACAACGACACAATAGTAATAGTAGTTAAATGTGAGTGTCAGGTATATCCTAAGTATGTCAAGTATGCCAGGCGCTGTCCTAAGAGCTTTGCATACCTTTTATTTATTTATTTATTTGAGAGAGAGAGAGAGAAAGTGAGAGTGTGAGTGGTGAGAGGGACAGAAGGAGTGGAAGAGGGGAAGCAGACTCCAGGCTGAGCAGGGAGCCAGATGCTGGGCTCTATCTCTTGACCAGGAGATGATGACCTGAGCTGAAAACAAGAGTCAGACGCCCAACCAGCTGAGCCACCCAGGCAGCCCTGTATACATTTAAAAAAAATTATTTAATCTTCATTAACAATTCTTTGAGATAGGTCCTGTTATTATCAGGTGAAGAAACTGAGAGACAAGGAGATTGCATACCCTGCTCAAAGAAGCCCGGCTTGGAAATAGAAGAGTTGGGGTTTAAACCGAAATCCTTTGACTCTGGAGCTCATTTATTGAAGTAATGCATTGTATGGCCTCCCTAAGGAAGGCACTGTGTTCTCTTTGTACAGGTGAGGATTCTAAGGCTCAATGAACTGTCCTCATGTCATATAACTAATATGTAGCTAATAAGCACGTAAGAGTAAAGAAATGGAGGCATGATTTTATTGGTATACAACCATGACCTGTCTCACTGTATTGGAGTCTTTTTGTAGTAGACATCTTAATCACCCACATTCCAGAAGGAACATAGAATGTGAGAACTTGAGGGGGGTTTAGAAACAATCTGTCCTTCCAAGGAGGAGACATCCTTTCTGAAACATGGAACATATCACCCTCTGGTTTCTGTTTGAATGTCACAAGCAATAGGGAACTCCCTACATCATAGTCTTTCTTACATTGAGCCCAGATTTTACCCTGATAATCTGTATTCACAAACTGTGACTCTACCCTACAGAGAAGCACAGAGTGAGCTTAGCCCAACCCACCACTTATTAGGTCCCATCATCTCTTTCTGAGGCTAACTCCTGACAATGGTATCTGACTCTTATGGTGTTTACTATGTCAAGTACCCTGTACATTTTTTAGTTTGAATTAAGTCACTCTGTCCTCACAACAATCCTCTGAGATAGGTGAAAGAATTAACATATGGGGAAACTAAGTAATTTGCTCAAGGCCACAGAGCTCAGCGATAGGAGAGCCAGGAATGGGACCCCAGCAATCAGACTCCAGACCCTTCCCTTCTGCGCTCTAGGGCCTCTCATTTAATTTATGTTCTCTTTGCTTCTTGAACCTTTCCACAACCTGGTGATTCTTCTTACCCTCATGTAAACATTATTCATCCTGGGGCACCTAGGTGATGCAGTTGGTTGGGTATCTTACTCTTCGTTTCAGCTCAGGCCTGATCCTGAAGTTGTGAGATTGAGCCCCATGTCCGACCCTGTGCTCAGTGTGGAGTCTGCTTAGGTTTCTCTCTCCCTCTACCTCTGCCCCTCCCCACCGAGCCCTCCTCCCTCCCCACGGTGTGCACTCTCTCTCTCTCTCACAAATAAAAATAAATAAATCTTAAACATTGTCCAACCTATTAGGATTTCAGCTATGGACAAATGAGGGTGATAAAGAGGGGAACCATCCTCTCCTTTTGTGATCACCATATTTCGATCATTGGAGCCTAATGTCCTATTTATTATGGGGGCCATCGTTATGGAAATCCCTGGAACTCTCCTTCACAGTAACTATAATGTAGGTTTTCCTATCCTGCATGCTACAGTGATGCTTATTTTGAATCCACAGTGACAGAATGTTCCATCTTATCCCTATTTTATATATATATATATATATATATATATATATATATATATATATATTTTTGTGGGGGGGGGGGGGCACGTGTGTGAAACTCTTAAAATCTTAGTTTTATCTTCTAAGGCTTTGGGTGCCTCTTCCAGCTTTATCTAGGAACCTGAAGTATAAAAGCAACATCTGGCTTATCTTTTTATTTATCAAGTAATCTGGCTTATCTTTTACTTTAAAGAAGGCCAAACACTTATGTATTAATAGTTTATACGACACTCAGGATGCTTTGTGTATTTCTGCAGAGTCGAGCCATGATCAGTGAACCCTCAGTATAGGAGTGAGATTTGGGTTCAATATGAGAAAAGGAATCTATGGAAGACATTTCAGACAAAATGGTGTTTGAAGAGCTTGATTCCTAAAATGTTCATGGTTGGACAAACAGGACTCAGGCAGCAGCATTTGGCTGCATGGGGAGGCAGTGTAGAGAGGGCAAGGGAAGAGCTCGTTCCCTTTCTAGTGATCAGGACTGGACGCTTTGGAGCTGGGATGCATCGGTCCAGGTCCTAGCTTGTCAGTCACTGCTCTGAGACCTTGGGCAAGTCTCTCTAGCCTCCACACCACTCGCCTTTCTTGTAAGGTAGGCATAATAATAAACCTACTTCATAGAATTTTTTTTTTAAGATTTTATTTATTTATTTGACAGACAGAGATCACAAGTAGGCAGAGAGAGAGGAGGAAGCAGGCTCCCTCCAGAGCAGAGAGCCTGATGTGGGGCTTGATCCCAGGACCCTGGGATCAGGACCTGAGCCGAAGGCAGAGGCTTTAACCCACTGAGCCACCCAGGTGCCCCCATAGAATTGTTTTTAAATAAGCTAATAGACCTCAGACATTTTAAGTGAGGCCCCATGCATAGTAAGTAGCCAATAATTGCTAGTTATTGCTACTTTTCTAAAGTTCCCAGGGTTGAATCAGGCCCACTGCCTATTTTAGTAAAGAAAATGTCATTGCCAGGCTGATTTGTTTGCATATAGTCCGTGGCTCTTTGATGCTAGAATGGGATCGTTGTGACAGAGACTCGAAGGTCCACAGGCTCCACCAAATTTTCTTTCTTGATTTTTTCCAGAAAAAGCTTGCCAACCCCCATTCTACAGGATAGAGGATATAGACTTCTGACCTTCATCTGTTGCTTCTTTGTCTTAAAACTTTGGACATGTGACAAATATCCTCTGGCCTCTTCTGCTTAGTTATAAGACTCCTCCCTAAGAACAAATCTGTGAAAAAGATCCTATTAACATTGCCATTCATTTGCTCAACAATTCCACGTTTGACAGCCGGACATTGTGTTCATTGCTTGGATATAGATGTGAATGCCACGTTTTCTTTTTCTCTAGTGAGCACTTACCATGTGCTCGACACAGTTCGGAGCCCTCTGTCATTTGATCCACCAGCAGCTCTCTGAGGCTGGCACCTCTATTTATCCCCATTTTACAGATGGACAAATGGAGGAAGGAAATGCAACCTCGCAGGTCATTGCCTGCCATAGGTGCAGAGGCACCTATGATTTGAAACTATGTACTGTGACTCCAGACTTTAGAGTTTTAACTTCTCCTGTAGAGTAGTCACTCAGCTGGGAGGGCCTCCTGCTTGCACCAGAGAGACTTGTGTATAAATAAAGAACTGTGATGTGTAAGTGCTCAAGTGTGTGTAAGATCATGACCACGGTGTGTTGCGTGGCATAAGCCCTCCCATAACATTTCTGTCCCGACGCTGCTGCTACCAGGAGAGGTCACAAGGAGCTTCAGGTTGGCGTATCTGGAGGTCTTGAGGAGGTTTTACCTGAACTGAGGCTTACAGGATGCAAGTTTTCCAGAAAGATGTTTCCCTGCAGAAGAAACCACATGTGCAAAGAGCAGAGGCAGGAGAGAGCCAGCGTGCCATGTTCAGAGAATGAAAGGTAATTTCTTCATGGCTGGTGTGTGAACTGTGGAGACCAAGAGGGAGTCAGTCAGCTGAGATGACAAGACGTGGGCAGGAGCCGGCTTGTGAGGGGCTCTGTGTGAACTGGGGACAGACCCCAGTCCTCCGGGGTGTGTGTCCTTCAGAGCAGTGCCCTATATTTATCCCCCACATGCATGGACACCTCACCATAGGCAGCTCAAGGGTGGGCACCCAGTCTGTCTTGCTGACTGTGATAATTCCAATACTCAGGGCCCTGTACGTAGCTGGAGCTCATTAAATGTTGTATTAATGGATAACCAAACCAGTCAGTGTGTTTCTGAGCCGTGTGAGGACTCATGGGATAGGATAACCCCCTGGGTCTCTGGAGGCATCTCTGGGGGCAATAATTTTGCTTCGTTGAAAAATTAGGGCAGAATACATCGAATCACTGTACTATCTAAAATAGGGTAATTTTGAGATAGATTTTTAATAGGAGGCCAACAATTACTAAGCAAATTCATAACCAGTTTATTTTACTCCTGATGCCACACATTATAACTCAGTACCATGTTGTACATAAACAATGAATCTTGGAACACTGCGTCAAAAACTAATGATGTATTTTATAGTGACTAACATAACACAATAAAAATAAATAAAAAATAAAACTCGAGGGGCACCTGGGTGGCTCAGTGGGTTAAGCCTCTGCCTTCGGCTCAGGTCATGATCTCAGGGTTCTGGGATCGAGCCCCACATTGGGCTCTCTGCTCAGCAGGGAGCCTGCTTCCTCCTCTCTCTCTGCCTGCCTGTCTGCCTACTTGTGATCTCTATCTGTCAAATAAATAAATAAAATCTTAAAAAAAATAAAATAAAATAAAACTCGATACCCTCACCCAGAATGTCCTTATGACTTCATCAGTGACTTGGGGTCATCCTTCAAATGTCCCTTAGAATCCTGCCTTGAAGGACCCCCTTCCCCAGTGGAAGGCAAGAGAAATAAATACTGGTAAGTGAGAATGAGAATAATGATCCTTCTAGACAACTCTGCAAACCAAAGGAAAAGTGACTTGAGTACATAATCTCCACATAGACTTCCTGTCACATGTGTCAGATGCCCATAGAGTTTGGTTAAAAAGTCACAGGATACATCCAACCTAAAATCCAAGAATGGGGCCCACATTTTAACAGAGCTATTTATTGGTGAAGACACAAAGAGCAAGGTGAGGTAAGAAAAAACTTAAAAATATATATATATTGTCAGAAGAGGCAGCTTCCCAAAGAATTGTAGACCGTTGGAAGGGTAGGGACTTCATTTCCCTCTCTTGACGGGTACGGAAAATGAGATCCGGGAGGGCAGTGACTGGCCCGGGGCTGGAGAGCTAGTTAGTGGCAGAGCTGAAGCTGTAACTCTGGTCCTCAACTCCCAAGGCCAAATTCTCTTGCCAGCTCAAGACTGCCTCCCCTGAGGTTCGCAATCCTGAAGATTTATTCCTTCCTTCACCATTTCTTGGCCTTTTTGGAAATATTGATGATCTCCCTTCCACTCCTTTCTTCTCTGAGATGACCTAGGCTAATGCCTTGAAGGGAACATCTTAACATTTCTGTTAGCAGATCCCCTTGTTACCAACCTGTCCCCAACCTGCAACCTTCACCCACAGTCCCAGTGCCCAGATTTCTTGCCTCCGGCTGGTCCCCTCTCAGCTTCCTTCACATTAGAAAATGCCCATTTTGTGTTCACCTCCCCCAGAGTAATGAAATATTTCTTTCCCTTCCTGTAATCTGGAAATCTGTTTTTTTGGGTTTTTTTTGTTTTTGGTTTTTGGTTTTTGGTTTTTTTTGTCTGTTGTTGTTTCTGTTGTTATTTTTAAGAAGAAGATTTGCACGTGTCGGAGGGACTCGCTGGCTGGCTCCGGAGCAACCAGCCTGGTTGGCAAGCTGATTGGATTTGCCGCAAGCATTTCCTCATTAGTAGCCTGTGTGTTGCCTCTCCTTCCAAATGTCATCTGGCCGCTTCAACAAAGATTTAATTGTGGCAACTTGGGGCCTTCGCAAACGTGGGCTCTGCGGAAGGCTCTTTGGAAAGCCTCACTGCTGCTCGTCCTTGAGATGACAAACCAGAAACATATTGAAAGTGACTTGGTGCATTATTGGTTTGAAGACCACTCCTTCTGGGCTCCGGTCCCCCTCCCGCTTTATTTTTTTGCAAGTGAAGACTGGAATGTTAATTGCTCCACCACAGTTTTTTAATTCATGATGCCCAGAAAGGGCATGGTTTATTAATTAGTTCTGATTATGAGCACCCTGAACTGGGGCCTGGCTGCTTCTTGATCGGTTTCAACAACTCTTTGCCTGAAATTACGGTCTGTAAGCACATGGAGGTGTAATTATGCAAACACTAGCTGTTAAACCCTCTATTATGCATACGTATTACAATATCTTAAAAGGCATTTATTGAAATGCCATAGTTTAATAGTTTAGGCTTACAGAATCAAGCTCTCTTATGTGACAGGCAATAGCCACTTAATTGGATGTTTTCTCCCAGTGCATAAAAATGTTGGCTTAAATACACACACATACACACACATTCAATTAATTAAAAAAAAAAAAGTGTGAGAAACAGTAGTACCTCGTCGTTAAAAGCATGAACTGTGGAGCCAGGCCGACTGGCTTTGACTCATGCTTCTGCCTTTTCTCGCCCTGTAATCTGGGGATATGACTTAACCCTTTCCTGACACTGCATCCTTGGTAAAATGAGGACTCCCATCACGGAATTGTTGTGAAGTTCTAATGAGTTAGTACACAAAAAACACTTAGTAGAGTTTCTGAAATCTAGTCATTGTGCCTTTTAATGGATCTCTCCAATGCATTTATTTGTACGGATGCGGTATAATGTCTAGTTGTGATGGGCTAACAGAATTAGGGGCATCTTTGTGTGGTAGAAACTGAGAGTCCTCCCCCTAATATCTGTTCTCTTCTTCTTCTGCAACAATAGCCTCCCTTCCCCACCAGTGCTTAGCTGGTTTGGCACCAGAGTTAAGAGTAAAATTTCTTTTCCTTCTAGACATGGCCGTGTGGCTAAATTCTGGTCTATCTAGAGTGTGTCAGCTTCTTAAGGGAGGAAGCGTCGTGTGTCCTACACTTCTTCCTCCTTCCTGCTGATGGGAATTTGGTCAAAATTCCCATTTTGGCTGGAACTCAAGCAGCCATCTTGGGTTATCAGATGCAGAGCAGGAAGGGGGCAGAGGGCTGAGCTCCTGACAGCTTTAGGGAGCAAAGCTATCCTGGCAGCTCTTTTCTTTTGCTCTAGACTTTTAGTCAAAGAAAAACAAACCTCTCTATCATTTAATACACTGTAATTTGGGATACCTGTTGCAGTCAAATCTACTCTTTGGGTAACATTTTACCCTCCCTGAATTAGACTGTCCTCTCCTTACTTTAATTGCAATGTGAGGAATTATCTCAAGAGTCTGAAGCACAAAGAAAAGAAAAGGTTTCACACATGCTTTGTTTTCTGTTAGAGGCACCGCTTTACCACACCCAGGAGTGACCGCACTGTTCTTACTCTCTGCTTGAGGGGAGAAGGGACTTAGCCTCAGGCCTCCCTTGGTGATTAGAGAGGGACAGCTCAACAGTAGAATTTTCCTCATAACTGATGACCAAGTTTGTAGCAAGAAGGGATATTCTCACAATTTTATCATCAAAAACCCACCAGAAGCTGTGGGCCCTTGGAGAAATCCAGTGGCAATGTTCTGTTGCTTTCTTTGTTGTACACAAAACCAAGTTCTCTTTTCTATACATGTCAACAAGAAGCAAGATTCCTGAACAAAGGGGCTTTATGCAGGGATGAGTTGATGTTACCTGTTCTTCCTCAAGACTGATGTGAAAATATTTTGGTGATTTCAGCCTATCTTGTTCAGGAATGGTAATGATAATCTCTTTGTTTCCTTGTTGGTTTCCCCCTCCTCTTGAAATTGAAAACTTGTTTTCTGGTGGTACCAGAGACCTCTGGACTCATTTAGGGATTTGGCTGAATCTTCCTCACAAAACTTGTGAGAGGGAAAGGTGATCGATAAAGTTCTCTGAAGAAGCATGGTTTCTAAGGAGAGGATTAGCCTACTTGAGGTTGAAAGCAGGATGACCCCTTACTTCACTTTGTCTTGACTGGGAAGAACACGGGTATTGTTTATCGAAGTTCAGTCAGGTTTCTTGAAGTCCCTCAGGAAAATCCTTAGCCTCTGGCATATTCTCTTAACTTCTGGGGCTCCAGTTAGACATATCGTAGACCTTCTCACTTAATCCTCTACATTTCTATTCAGTGTTATCCATGTTTTTATATTTTCATGCTACCTTCTATAAAATGTCTTCTGATCTACAATTCACTAATTTTTTCATTGATATGTCTACTATTGAAGTTTTAATTCTGGTTTATTTATTATAATTATATAGCAATACTTCTTATTTTGGCTACTACTACTAGATATTCTGTTTGGTTATTTTACCAATCTGTTAGGTCACTTTTTAAAAAATAGTCTCTGAAAGGGACACCTGGGTGGCTCAGTCGGTTGAGCATCTGACTCTTGATTTGGGCTCAGGCCATGATCTTGGGGTCTTGAAATCAAGCCCCATGTCCAGCTCCATGCTCAGCAGGGAGTCTGCTTGAGATTCTTACTTTCCTTCTCCCTTTCTCCCTCCTCCCTACTCTCTCTCTCTCTCGCAGATAAATAAATTAGATCTTGTAAAAAAATAGTCTCCAGAAGTTTCTCTCAAACTTTCCTTACATGGTAAACTGATTTGTTGCTTTGTAGTTTCTGTTGGGACTGTCACTGCTCTCCGTTATTTTTACTAGTTCTTGCTCATACTACCTCGTTTCTATGTGAACAACATTTTCTTAGAATTTATGCTGCTTATTGCCCTTGAAAGTGATTCACAGGGACTCTTTGAAGCCTAGGATGAAACTGTCTTCCTCTAGAAGGGATTTGCATTTGATTTTGCCAGTGTCCTAGACTTGTCTAGCTTGGGACCTCCTTAAACCAGGTATAAGATTAACTTAAGATCTCATGTCACCTACTCACTTCCCTTACCCCTTTTCTAGGCTTATATATATATATTTTTAAACAGGGACATATATTTTTGATCATCACACATGGGCAGTGTAGTCCTCAGCATATGATGAATGACTGGTGGATTTTAGATGAATGCATAAACCTTTAAATTATCATCCCTACTTTGTTAATGTATTCTGTCCTTATTTTCAGTTGGTCAGTTGAAAGGATTACTATTTTGAATATCCAAAATTACTATTTTGAATTTCCAGTCCTTTCTTCAAGGTATTGCTGCATCTTCTCTCTCTCCTTCATAAATTCCCCAAGTTCTATGCCATATAGGAAGTGGTTACCTGGTCAGTATTTGCTTCTAGGCTAGGACTTGCCATACTTCCCATGCTTCTGCCCATAGGTGGGTCAAACCATATATTTCTGGGATTCATCATGCTTTCCATGGCTATTTTGAGTATAGCTCCAGGTACCTCTGACAGTAACTCCCCATGGCTCTGTAATTAATGGGTCTACTTCTGCTGTCTTTTCTCTTTAGTACACCTGATCTTACTTTGCCAGAGTTCTCTCTATAGCGAACCTCTGATTCTGTCATCGCCTCACTCATAGACCAAGACCACTATGGATATCACCACTGCCTATGGAATAAAGTCCACACCTGTTAGCTTGTCATTTTTGCCTCCATTATCGAGGTGTGGTAGCCAGATTTCATTAAAGAATGTGACCTCTGGGGGGCACCTGGGTGGCTCAGTGGATTAAGGCCTCTGCTTTCGGCTCAGGTCATTGATTCCGGGTTCCTGGGATCGAGCCCCGCATCGGGCTCTCTGCTCAGTGGGGAGCCTGCTTCCTCCTCTCTCTCTCTGCCTGCCTCTGCCTACTTGTGATCTCTGTCTTTCAAATAAATAACTTAAAAAAATAAAAAAAAAAGAATGTGACCTCTGGGAAGTCAGACCAGCTCCACCACTTACCAGCCACATAAGTTAAACTTCTGTGCATGATTGTGCTGTGCGTAAAATAATGCTAGCCTTGGAAAGGATAATATATGTAAAGTTCCTGGTGTCCATCAGAATAAGAATAGCCTTCCATGACATTTCTTTTTAGCAGAGTCTGAAAGGAATAGCAACTTACTCTTTCATTGCTTGCGGGTATGTGGTTATTCAGAAAGTGAAAGATCCCTTACCCATTTTTTCTCTGGATCTTTGTTGTCTTATAAATATGGTGGTGCTTTGAATAGTCATTTTGAAGCTTAAATGTGGAAAGACATGTTAAGTCGCTGGTTCCATAGATTGTTAGGTATATAAGAAATGTTGGTTCTTTATTCCCCTTCAAACCGAGGCCCAACTTTCCTTTCCTTTTTTTTTTTTTTTTTTAAGATTTTATTTATTTATTTGACAGGCAGAGATCACAAGTAGTCAGAGAGGCAGGCAGAGAGAGAGAGGAGGAAGCAGGCTCCCCACTGAGCAGGGAGCTCGACATGGGGCTCGATCCCAGAACCCTGGGATCATGACCGGAGCTGAAGGCAGTGGCTTTAACCCACTGAGCCACCCAGGCGCCCCCAACTTTCCTTTTTTATGGAATGCAATATGATCTGTAAATCAGAGTACATTATATAAAAGAGGGACTGTTATTCCTATCTCTACTTTTTAAAGTCTTTTCTACCCTTTAAGGCCAAGTTCAAATGACACCTGCTTCATGAAGCATCTCTGCGTTCCCACTTAACCACACTCACGCCTCTTCCATCTGGAAGAATAATAATACAACCAAAGGAGAGCCTTCAAACTGTCTCAGCTGATACTTGAATTTCCTGTATGTAATAAGTTTCAGTCTATAATGTACAAAGCTAAGCAGTGTTCTAGCTTCTACTAAAATGTTTTTAGAGAGAAAAAAAAATTCAGTGTCTTCAAAACAGGTCTATTTACTCCAGCTTTGGACAGCTTACATCTGTCCTCTAAATTTTCTGCATTTGTTCCTAGGTATGTTTGTGTTCCTCTTTAAGCATATTGCCCAGGAATAAACAATATTCTTTAAAAATACACCTGTCCTTTGGGCGCCTGGGTGGCTCAGTGGGTTAAGCCGCTGCCTTCGGCTCAGGTCATGATCTCAGGGTCCTGGGATCGAGTCCCACATTGGGCTCTCTGCTCAGCAGGGAGCCTGCTTCCCTTCCTCTCTCTCTGCCTGCCTCTCCGTCTACTTGTGATTTCTCTCTGTCAAATAAATAAATAAAATCTTAAAAAAAAAAATAAAATAAAATAAATAAAAATAAAATAAAAATACACCTGTCCTTTCTTCTTCTCTAACAGCACCTTGTGCTAACAGGTTTGTGGTGACCTTGGAGCTGTTTTCTCCTAATTGCACTTATATTCACTTATATTAAGTGAATTATATTCACTTATATTAAGACCCTGAAATCTTCTTTTCTTTTTTAAAGATTTTTTTAATTTATTTATCAGAGAGAGTGGGAGAAAGCGAGCACAGGCAGACAGAATGGCAGGCAGAGGCAGAGGGAGAAGCAGGCTCCCTGCTGAGCAAGGAGCCCGATGTGGGACTCGATCCCAGGACGCTGGGATCATGACCTGAGCTGAAGGCAGCTGCTTAACCAACTGAGCCACCCAGGCATCCCTGAAATCTTCTTTTCAAATGTTTTGGTACTAAATGACATCTCTGTCTTGAATTAGTATGGCTATTTTTGATACCTGTGGTCGAGTTCCCTAATACTTGTCCATATAGTTTGCATCTTGGTGTGTTTGGCTTTATTAAATCACTGTGAACCTAACTGGTCACTCATATGCCTGGATTCAGTTTCTTGTGAGTTCTTCCGGCATACTTTATTCTTGTTATAACACTCAGCTCATTCTGCTTTGGGCTGTCGTTTATGGATTTGTATGAAGTCCCTGTCTTAGGTGGGGTTCCTGAGAAGCAGATCCTCTGTCTGGGGGATCAAGCAGTGACTCTGTAGCTTCCCAAACTTGATGGCTTCTGTTGGGTCAACACCTGTTTTCTGGAACAGGTGGGCAGCTAAGAGTTGTTCTCAGCCAACACAGAGCATCTAAGAAAAACGTGCTCAGGCTGGTGGAAGGGATCAGAGGGGACCCAGCAGCATCCACTAGAGTCACCCATGATTTTGGATTCTTGAGGATGGAAACTACCTATTGCTTATTTTGGTAGGCTCTATAAGCCTGGCCCCATGTCTTGCCCCATAAAGGTGTTAGTTTGTGGACTTGAATCATCAAAGATCTGGAGTAAATATCCTCCAGTGTGTACCCATTCCAGTCCACTGCCATTTGTACTAACAGATAGCAGTAAGGAACTTAGCCACACTCCCCTCTACAGAGCAGCACAGAACTGAACTGTGTGAGCGACAGGGAGAAGGGTATGGAAGTTCATGTTGCACATTCTAAGAATCTAGTTGGCCTCTCAGTACAAAAGCTATCTAAGGACCAAAGGCTTAAATTCAGAAGAGGCAAATAACTTCTTAAGCCCGAGGAAACATATCAAAGAGCAGACTTTCGGTCTGCTCCACTCAGCTCTGGAAATTTTTTTTTTTAAATTTTATTGAAGTAATAGGCGCATATTGGCCAAACATAAAAACGATATAAATGGGTTAATAAGTGAATAGTAAAGTCTATCTTTCCATCAGCTTGGCTTTTATTTCCACTCCCAAGAGCTAACTGCTGTTAACATATTCTTATGTTCCTATCCGGAAATGGTTGTATATATGCTAGCCTATGAATTTATGATTTAGGTACAAAAGATTACAGTATGTGCACTTCTCTCTACCATTTTTAAACTAATAATAGATCTTGTAGGTCTTTCTTCATCAACACATCTAAATCTATCTCATTTGTAAAAATGACTATAGATGTCTTACAATTTATTATTTTTATGATGGACATGTAGGTTGGCCCTAGTTTTCAGCTCTTACAGAAGGTATTTTTGCTCTTTCAAGTTCTTTCCATGCAAAATAAGTATCCTTTTATGTGAGGGGTTTTTTGGTTGTTGTTCATTTGTATGTTTCTTTGCATATATGTTTTCTCAGCACCCTTAACTTGAAAAGCCTGTTCTTAATTCTGAATAGGGGCGTGGTTAGAGAACATGGTGACCAGAACCCCTGCTTGTTTATGGAACAATTACGTGTCTTTAAGCCCTATGCTTTCTCCTCCACTTGTCTTTCAGCCTCTTCACCAGAATGTATCTTAAAGTCAGAAAAGATAAAAGTTGCCATCATTGAAAAAAGCTGAAATTAATTCTCAAGTTCAGGTCATTGTAATAGCAAGTTCTAAATACCACTTTGCGGGGAGCTGGGTGGCTCAGTGGGTTAAGCCTCAGCCTTCGGCTCAGGTCATGATCTCAGGGTCCTGGAATCGAGTCTCGAGTCGGGCTCTCTGCTCGGCAGGGGAGTCTGCTTCCCCCACCTCTCTCTCTCTCTCTCTCTCTCTCTGCCTACTTGTGATCCCTCTCTGTTAAATAAATGAATAAAATCTTTTAAAAATAAATAAATAAATACCACTTTGGTATAGAATTTAAATAACAGAAAAATTGTTCTGAGAGGAAAAGAACTTGTGAGTCTTGTTCAGAAATTAAGAGGTTGGGGATCAGGAGCTCGTCT
The DNA here is from genome assembly GCF_022355385.1 of Mustela nigripes. Taxonomy (NCBI): domain Eukaryota; kingdom Metazoa; phylum Chordata; class Mammalia; order Carnivora; family Mustelidae; genus Mustela; species Mustela nigripes. The sequence goes on along the minus strand of NC_081559.1, from coordinate 178,797,799 downwards.
AATGCAAGTTTCAGAAACACAATCAGACTTTCCAGAAATTCCCCCTGACGCGCTTTAAAAGCACCGTTGTTGTCCGTTTCCTTGCAGTGAAATACATGCGAGAAGCCACCCCCTATGTGAAGAAGGGCTCCCCGGTGTCGGAGATCGGCTGGGAAACGCCTCCGCCCGAATCCCCTCGCCTCGGGGCCGGGCCCTCCGACGCCCTGTCGGCCGCCCAGCCCTGCTCCTTCCACAGAGATCGGAAGAACATCCCCCTCAAGATGTGCTTTGTCACCCGGAGTCTGGCCTCTGCTGACCCTGAGAACAGGTAAAGAAGGCCAGGGGTCTCTGGGTCTCAGCCACGGGGCGGCCGCTGAGGGTGTGAGGGCCGTGCTCGTGTTCGCCAAACACTCAGCAGGTCCCAGAGAAAAGCCTGGAAGGGCCCCGCCGAGATCCCGTGTGTGTTGAAGCGGCGGCCGGCCTCGCTCTCTTCCTCCGTCCTCCGTCCTTCCTGTGATCCTCATGACTCACCTTGTGCTGAGCTTTGCTTCTGGGAAGAGTTAAGAATTGGAGTCAGGATCCTAAGTTGGTCTTCCCTGGTTGCTAGTGTAGGTGACTTTGGGCCAGTTCGGCAAACCAGTAACCCTGTTTTGTCATCTGTAAAATGGGAATCGTTGAAATAGATACCTCACTGAGCCAGGAATCCATGTGAAGTGCTTAGTGCAGGAAAACCTTCACGAATATAAGGTAATAATATTGATTATTAATATCGGGTAGTAGTAAGCACGTCAGCCCCCCCGGACCTCGGTGCCCTCAGCTGCGTGCTCAGAAGTTTCCATGAGAGGATCCTTAATGCCGTTTTCCGCTCTAAACCTCTCTTTTGCTCAAGAGAGAAAAAGGAGTGGCTTTGATCCAACCCTGGAGTGATGTTTCTCCAAGTCCGCACATGATTTCTCACACCAGGGGAGAGATACATCACCTAGTTTGTGGTGATTATAAAAAGTTTAGCGAGACAAGCAAATATTTGGGGGCCCTCTAGATATCTTACTTTAGCTCCTTGGAACAAGAAAACATCTATCTGAGAGGAAAAATAAGAGCTGTGTGGAGGAGAGGGAGCGGCATTGAGCCAGCAAATGGGGAATCTTGGAGCTCTTGGCATCCGCATTCAAGTGCTAAAAATAGGGACAGCTCCACTGGCCCTTATTTGTAACATGTGTGGGACAGCTGCAACCCACCCGAGCAGGATGTAGTTGGCTCTGTTCTGAGTCGCTGATGGGGAAAAGCCAAAGGGAATAGGGAGAGGAAGTTACCTCCTTGGCTCAGAGCTCAGAGCTTTTTTTTTTTGCTCTCTTCCTAATAAGCTCGTTCTAAGGAATCCGCTAGCCTTTCTGACTCCAGCGGCTGCAGGATCTAGCCTGCTCCTCTCCCATACCAGTTAGGTCTGCCCGGGGATCAGAGCTGCGGTTGCAGGAGAGAGAGGGGAGTGTCAGCCCAAGAGGAGTCAGAGCAGGCCGACTGGAAAGGATTCAGCTGAATTCTGCCATAAGCTACTCCAACCTGCTCTCTGTTTTGTCCTGCCTGGTTTCTGCTGATGTCCTGGGCCTGCAGATGGATGTTCTGTTCACTCGGGGCCTGATCTTTCCTGGTCTCCAGCCTACCCAATCAGACAAGTCCTTTCTTCCAAGAGTCTGATGTCTAAGGTGTCTAAGATCTGGTGCATTCATAATTTACCAAGTACCTATCTCGTGCTGGGCATTACGCTAATTACTTCAGCCTAGAGGCTGCCAAGTGGCCGCTGACAGGTGTACCCAGCCCACAGATATGGCCTGTCCAGTGTTTTAAAGAAATTGGAATTACTTACCACATCGAATCATTGGGAAATTCCACATGAGAAAGCCAGATTTCTGCTTTTCTAGAACCATGGAAAGATCTGGTGAGATGATTTGGCCCATTTTGCTGCAGGCGGGAGCCCAGTAGAGGTTTCTCCTTGTATAGCGGGGCAGACTCTCCTGGTCGCTCCTATTGCTGTACCCTTGGTTAGGGGGCGGGGGCGAATTCTGTTAGCTACCTGCCTGCTTCTTCACATCTCCTGTCCAGTCCTTAAATCTGTGACCCCCTTGGCCCTCTTAATGGCCCTCTGAGTTTCGCTTTGTCCCTATTCTGTAGATAAAAAAACAGAGGCTCAGCTCTTATATAAGTTCCAAACATCCTAGACCTAATATGTGGTTTTCCTGGGTTTCAAATGCAGGCCTGTGTGGGTGAGAGCGTCAGCTTGCCAATACCAGAAAAATGCAGAGACTAGAAAGTGTGGAATATTGTAGAAAAGATTCATGCCTAGGGAGAGAGTTTAAGTCAATGATTTCTAGGCTGTGGACTGTATGCTATAACGAAGGCATTGAATTGTGTTTGAGAGAATATTCTGTTTGAAAGAATATTCTGGGAGACATCAGGTCTTGGCTCAAACATTGGAGACTTCCATCTTTAAGCCAGAAGAAGGAATGTATTTTTAAAGTGGTATATCCGTGGTCTTCAAGGCCACCATTGATGGGAGGTATGGAAGGCCCTCTCCTGCCAGGGTGTGAGAACCACAGGGCAGGACTGAAAATGGGAATCCAGCTAAACCAGAGCATCCGAAGGGGACTTGTGTCCGGACAGACCCAGAACTGTAGATAATGAGACTGACCTCTGACAGTGTACATGTGTATCAAATCACCATGCTGTCCGCTTTAAAGATCTTAACATTTTGTTACTTATACCTCAGTTAAGCCGGGGGCCGGGTGAGAAAAGAGCATGGTTTTAGGTGAGTCTTGACCCTGGTTGAGGAAGAGAAGAAAGGAAAAAGGAAACAAATATTTTATGGAACTCTGGTTACATGCTGAGCCAAGTACAATGTACCAGTCAGGAAGGCAGACTCTGCAAACCCTGACTCGGGGCTGAGCCCAGGATAAACCTAGCACAAAGTGGTTTTAAAAGGCAAAAACCAAAGAGATGGGCAAAGCGTACAAGGTAAATGCAAACTAACAGCGCTGACCAATGGTACCGGTTTTGATCTGGAAACATGATAAGGTAAAATGCAGACTGAAAGCATGAAACAGGACAAAGGACAGGTTGCTGCTAAAGGCCAGGGTGCACGAGGAACGTTGACCACTTGTGAATGCGCACCAAATAACCCAGCAGTGGCCTTTGCAGCGGAAACTGTAGAAGACGCGAGACGAAATAGAAATGTACTAATAGCAGGTAATTCAACACACTCTCCGTCCAAGTGGACAGAAGGTCAGTGAGGATACAAAAGACCCAGACAACATAATTAATAAGGGAGATAGGGATACATCACACACTCTGTGCACTGATAACAAAGAATACATTTTCCTTTCAGATCCGAGATAAAACATTGATGAAATTAACTATAGATTAGCTCACCAAAAAATGCAATAAATCTCCTGAGTTGGAATACCGTACCCAGCATTCTCTGAGGATAGTGGAATCAAAGGAGAAAATTATTTGCAAAACCAAGGCACAGAAAGCCTTTCTTCTTGGATTTTTAAAAGCTCTTTGTGAAATATCTCTTGGGTCAAAGGGGAGATAGAAACTGAAATTGTAACATTTCTTAAAAGCTGAAAATAATGCATATGTTAACCATGAAAGAGAAAGAAGGAGAAAGGGAGAGTTGACTCCGCATCAGCTAGATCCACGAAGGAATCGGGGTTCTACCACTATGTGTGAATTTAAGCAACTATCTCATTCAGTCTAAGTAATGACCCTGGGTTGTAGGTACTTTAATCTCTATTTTATAGACAGCGAAATTTAGTTCAGAAATGAGAGCTGAAACAGACGGTAGGTCTAGGGTTCCAACAGGAAGCCTGGGTTCTTAGTCATGATACCCTAGTTCCCTGTGACTTCAGCACCTGGCAGAATGGCTCTCCTGAACCATAGGGACAATGGCCAGGGCTTAATGGGCTCCTGGATGCTAAAACCTGAGCGCTGATGACAAATGCCACAGCATCTTGGGGCTAATTCCCTTGGCTGGTGACACACAGCTACTTAGAGTTTGCATTAAAAACTCCAATGTTCAATTTCCCAAATAGAAACAGCCATAGAACAGCAGGCAGGATTGCTGCTCTTTCTATGGAAAAGGTTACCCAGCAGGCACCGAATCCACAAAAATATGCCACTGCTAGTGGTTGTCAATGATTACAACACTTTTTAAACAATTCTGCTTCATAAATACCTCGTTGTTCATATTGAGCTCTTTGCTCGCCTAGTCCAGGGCTATATCCCCCGTTCTGTAGACTCTTTGGACCTATTCCCTACAAGGCGCTTCCTTTCTAACTTGCCTCTTCCCCATCCTCTACCATGTCCTCTTCACTAATCTCAAAACTCCACAGTATTACATAAAAACCTTATAAGGATCTAGATCTTCCCTAAGTGTCCAGTTCTACCCATGTCATCATTTATGGCCCAGTCACCCTTAAATAATTCACTTCCCTGACATTTCCTAGGCACCTTTTAAAATTCAGCATAGGTAAGGCACTGGTCCCACTCTACCTTGTGTGTAGATCTATCGTGGCACCCTTTATAATGACTTGAGATTTTTTCTTATGTACCTACCTAGATCTTAAAGTCATTAAGACCCTTGAGGTCTGGAACACCCTTGTTACCATTTTAAAATCTCAGCTTTCTAGAGCATTGCTTGATACAAAGCAGGCTTTCAAAAATATATGTTAACGATAAATGGCAGATTCACCCGTCCATTTTCAGTATTCTTATCTTCTCAAACTTTAAAAGAAAAAAAAAAACTTCCATTAAATAACCTTGAGAATAAAAGAACAAATAAAAATGCATTTCTAGGGGTGCCTGGTTGGCTCAGTGGGCTAAAGCCTCTGCCTTTGGCTCAGGTCATGATCCCAGTGTCCTGGGATCAAGCCCCACGTCAAGCCCCTCATCGGGCTCTCTGCTCAGCAGGGAGCCTGCTTCCTCCTCTCTCTCTGCCTGCCTCTCTGCCTACTTGGGATCTCTGTCTGTCAAATAAATAAATAAAATCTTTAAAAGAAAAAAATGCATTTCTATTCTGCCAGGCTCAGCAAACTTAAATAAATCAGAAAAACCCATTAGTGAATTTTGTTCAAGTAATAAAACCAGTCTGGACTTTCAAGGCAGCCTAAGCAATGCATTCTCTCCATTCAAGAAATTAAATTGTCACCAAGGCTATCAATACAAGAGATGCTAACAGACCTTAAAAAGTGTTTTTTTAGGGCACCTGGGTGGCTCAGTTGATTAAGCGACTGCCTTCAGCTCAGGTCATGATCCTGGAGTCCCAGGATCAAGCCCCGCATCCGGTTCCTTGCTCAGCAGGGAGTCTGCTTCTCCCCCTGGCCCTCTCCCCTCTCATGCTCTCTCTCTCTCACTCTCTCAAGTAAATAAAGAAAATCTTTTTAAAAAAGCGTATTTTAGACAAGGAAGCTGGAAGCCACTCCTCCTGGGATCAGGAGAGCCTTGCCAAGGTGGCCATTATGGAAATTACTATCTTAACGAGACCCCCCCCCCCAATCTCCTTTGGGCTGTTCCTAAGGGCACTGGACTCCCTAGGTAGATGCCCCCCCTCCCCTTGTGGTCACCCGGTTTGATTCCTGATGGGGATCAGAATTTTGGATTTCATTTTTGCTCATCAAATTAAATTGCTTTCTACTCTTGACTCCCCAGCATTGCTCCCATATCACTTTATTCTGAATCTTAGATAATCCTGAGTGCTTTAGTTCACATTTGTAAAGACATGGTCTTTTGGCGACCACCAGAAAAGAGTAATCATTTTACCATTTTAGCCTTATTTCCTCCTTTTCCCAGTGTTTAGGAGTGCTGTATTGTCTCCCTCACCCAAAGCTTATGTCAAGTTTTCAACCATACTCTTTAAACTTGGAATACTATTGAAAAGGCCCCTCTGTTAGTCCATCTGGGAATGAGGAAGATTCACACAATTCTCCTCTCCATCTCCTCTCCACAGTAAATCCTTGGATGTGAAAAGGGCTTCTCTTAAGAGGCTCATGCAGTGTGTACTTTCTTGGTTCTGTTTTCTCAGATGGACAGACCATGGTGGACTCATAATGGAAAGTATTGCCAGTGTACCATGATGGCATTGCATTTTGCAAAGGGAAAATATAAAATCGATTTACAGTGGAGCTATGGTCAGTGGACACAGTTTTAGTGTCTAAAACAAAGGCCCAAATTAACCACCTGCTAATATCAGTGAATAAAATTCTGGAGTTGAGGTTAGAAGAGAGGAGTTTGAATCCCAGCTCTGTCACTTGGTCCTTTCACTTTAGATAAATTACCAAATCTTTCTGATTTCTGGCTTCCTTATGTATACAGTATGCTTGCTAAGCTGACCATGTTTAACTGTTGTGATGATTTGGTGCCAGTGTAGACATCCCCCTAATTCCAGGCAGCATAACTGTGCCATGAATGCAACTTTCTTTTTTCTTTCTTTCTTTTTTTCTTTCTTTTTTTTTTTTTTTAAAGATTTTATTCATTTAACAGAGAGAGATCACAAGTAAGCAGAGAGGCAGGCAGAGAGAGAAAGAGAGAGGAGGAAGCAGGCTCCCCGCCTCGCAGAGAGCCCCATGCAGGACTCGATCCCAGGACCCCGAGATCATGACCTGAGCTGAAGGCAGAGGCTTAACCCAATGAGCCACCCAGGCGCCCCATGAATGCAACTTTAAATCAGAATACCTCCGTCCTGGATACAAGGGGAGGAAGAAGGTTTTGTTTTGTTTTCCCCCAGAAGAAAGGAGTTTCCAGGTCACCTCCCCAAACTGTTGAGCAGAGATTATTTTGTAAGACATTCTTTCACAGAGATTTTTATCCTTTGGGGATTTCTGGTTCTGTGCAGGAAACTCGTTCCAGTTTCCCAAGTCATGGGCTCACAGACCCTTAACTGTCATGTATGTATTGAACTCCAAGTCCTCAGCACCTCCCACTACTGACCCACTACCTGCCATGACCCCACTCCACTCTACTTTCTAAGAATGCCTTACGATCAACTTGAATAATACCCACCACTGTTGTTTTGAGTGCCTTCCCATCCACCTACCCACCTACCCCCTTTTTGATTGACATCTGAGGGTTTCCTTTTCTTTTTTCGCAAGCTCGGTAGTACATTAAAGCCCAAACAAGCAAACTTTTCTTATTACATCTTACCTAGTATATCCAGGTGTTCACAGCAAAAGGATTTCTGAATTTGTGTAGGCCACCATGGACCTGGAAGCTTCCTCACATGTCTAGGTTAAACTTCTACAATCATGTATAAAACTAAAATCAAACAAACAAAAAAACCCATGAATATTATCTTTTGAATGATCTACCACTTTTATTAGATAGTGCTGACTTCTCTCCACCACCAAGAGCACAGTTTTGGTCATGCTTATTCATCTGTCTGTCTCTGTCTCTTACCTCTGTCCCTCTCTCTGTCTGACTGTCTGTCACCTCTATCTACTACAGCCTTTATTACATATCTATCATCTATCTCTTCTTGCTTCTTACCTAGACAACCACTGAAATAAAATGAAATCTTTTTATTCCTCTAGAAGGGTACACATAAAAAGAGAGATGATCTTTGTGTTTGATGCAACCATGCTCACATTCTGCTTTTGAGAAATTCATGAAGTGAAATACATAGTAATAAGTTCAACAGTTTGCTTAAAGGTGGTTGGGAAGGGGAAGTTCAGAGAGGTAGGGGTGAATTAGTAAAACATCTGAAAAAGGAAATGTCCTAAATAGTTGTGTTCTCTTTTAAGTATCCATAGTTAGGCAAAGTAAGGGGACATGGCTTTAGCATTCACAATAGTCCTAAGAAAATAGAAAAGATACTCCTTTTCAAAAGTTACTTTATTTTATTTTTAAAGATTTTATTTGTTTATTTGTCAGAGAGAGAGAGAAAGCACAAGTAGGGGGAGCAGCAGGCAGAGGGAGAAGCAGGGTCCCCAATGAGCAAGGAGCCCGATGCAGGACTGGATCCCAAGACCCTGAGATCATGCCCTGAGACAAAGGCAGACACTTAACTGACTGAGTCACCCAGGCGCCCTCAAAAGTTATTTTAAATTACAGTTGAAATGTTATTAAAACAATAAAGACAGTTTAAAAAATCAAATCGGTCTAAAAGATTTATTATTAAAAAATAACGGGTGTTTATCATTCTTTTTGAAACCTGTTTGTAAACTAATCACGAGACACATATCTGAGGTCTCAGAGATTTTTTTCATATTATGTATTTGCTCGGTTTTCTTTTTCCTGCGTCCCCTGTTGCAAAGATGACCTCCTGGATTGATTTTCTAAGTCTGTTTCTTTCTCTCTTACCTCTGTCACTTTTTTTTTTTTTTTTTAAACTATATTTTTGGGACCTTTCTCATGAACACAGTGTGTTTAAATTTCAGCTATTATGTTTTAGCTTATTATTCTCTGGGTGTTCCTTTTTAAAGGAATTTTGTTCTTAGGGATACTGTATTTTCCTCTTACGTGTTGAAGACGGTTCGTTAGCTTTGTTTTCTTTGTGCTCGTTGTCTCTCCTGTTGTTAGTATTTTTTTTTTTTTTTTTGTCTCTGTTTGGATCTTCATCGGACCTGCTGGAGTTTTCCTCAGGTGTTTGGTGATCCTTTGCTATCTGCTCTTTTTTTACACTGAGGGATGAAGAAACCTATTGGAACCTTTGTGGGGCGGAGGGGGAGGAATCATCTGTTGGTGGAAATTCTTATACAGTTACTGTTTGGGAAGTCAGCTTTACCAAGAGACCTCTTCCAATTCTGCAGATGTTGGTGTTTGGAACTTTGGTCTGGGTCCATTGAATTACTTTCGAGAATTATCCAGTCTTTGGGTGGGTACAACCAGGAGAACACCTGGTTGAAAGCTTTCTGAGAGCCCCATCACTCAGCTTGCAGACCTCACATGGGACCTTGTTTCTAGACCTGCATCACCCTTAACTCTCTCTTTCTCTCAGAAGGTTCCAAACCTCTGCAGGTGTCCAGAGCCAGGAACTCACACTTCTCTAGAATTCTACAGAGAATACAAGCCCTTTAGATTGTAATGTTCTTGGCTCCTTTTTCACTCTGCAATTGATCACTGGGCTGTCTGTCCTCAGACACTGTCTGATCCATTGCTATCTGCCCTCTAGACACGTGGTGAGCACTCATTCTCTTGGGCTTAGATATATTTTACTGGGGTCTTTTAAGGGAGTGGCGATGAACACGAATGGCCAAGTCACTGTGTTTCCCTCCCAAAAGAACCCTTGCATGATTTGCATCTTTGTATACAACAGAGTGCACAAAAGGTTCATTTTAATGAGCTTGAAAAACATTTTCCTAGCCTTGTTATTTTTAAGAAAATCTGTTCCCTCCATAGATAAACTTGAGTATTCATCCTAATTATCATATATTTTTAATCAGTGGGAGATAAATTAGTAAGGTTTCCCTGGCAATGGTAAGCTAGTAAAAAGGGGCATTTAACTATTTTTGGGTAGCCTTGAGAAAAGGAGTTGAGGAGAATGCTTACCAACCATGGTTCCGTGATTTCATCAATACCCAATAAGATGAGTTCATTTTAGTTCTTTCCCGTGCCTCAAAGTACCATTCCAGGAAAATCTCAGTTTCCCCTCTTCTAAGAGCATTTCAGGAGGTTGAAGTTGACCATCTGGGAGCTGAGAGACTTTTGCTAATGTTGACTCTCAATATTTAGGTCTTGATCCTTTGCTCTGGATACATTAATTGAACTCCATTTGGTTTACAAAAAGCTGCCCCAGGATTTTCCAGCTGAGATAATGAAGCCTCTGAAAATAGCCCAGTGCTCTAATGCAGGCATCTTCCATTCATCAGGTATCACCTGCCATGGGATGGGTACAAGAGGGTGAGAGGGGGATCCACAGAGCAAGCCCTCCCCTCCTTCCTCAGCTCGCACATGTAATTTTACTTGCCTCAGCATGGATGGTTTGGGGGCACAGAGAAGCATAGATACAATTAGACAATACCTACTTAGGCATACATTTCCTGTGTCTGTTGACAGGTGCCTTCTTTGCTCCTAAACAATACTAGGATAGGAATTTTCACATTGCTGCAACATCCAGCCTGGTTGAGATTTCTTTCATTTTCTTAAATTTCAACATTTTGATGGACAGTCTTGACCCTTCGGGGTTTTGGCTAGGTCCTGAGCTGCCGCAGTGGCAGAGTGCTTGCCCTGACTCACCTTACTGTTGGGGGAGGGGGTGGAATGTGTGCAGACAAGCGGACAGTTACAGAACAGACCCTAAAAGGCGAGGCAGAAGGAAGGAGGTTCTGGAAGCTCCTTCACGGGCACACTACCTAATCCAAAGTTCTGTTTCTGGAGGGGGGTGGCGGGTGCGATTGTCAGAGGAAGTGATGTCTGGTGCTGAGAGTAAATAATAAAATAGAAGTTAGCCAGATCCAAGGTTGGGGATGGCAGACAGAGAGGGTATTCTTGGCAACAGAGATAGTAATAAGTCTAGGCACCGAGGCAAGAAAATGCATAGCGCTGTTTAAGAACTGGAAGTTCCATCTCTTTGGAGCATTCCATGGGAAGAATGTGTCTAGTGTCTGTGGACATGATCAGAGACATGTCTGTGGACATGATCAGAGCTAAGCCATTCTATGTTAGACGGGAGACTGAGGCTGGGGGAGCAGTCAGAGGGCTACTGCAGAAATGGAGGTGAGACATCATCCTGCCCGGTACTAGAGCAGAGCAGGAGCACTACAGAGAAGTTGGATGAATTAGAGAGATTTTAAGGACCAAAATCTGCAGGAGTTCCTGATAAAATGGAATGCAAGTTGGTGCAGCCTCTTTGGAGAACAGTGTGGAGATCCCTCAAAAAATTAAAAATAGAACTTCCCTATGACCCTGCCATTGCATTACTGGGTATTTACCCCAAAGATACAGATGTAGTGAAAAGAAGGGCCATCTGTACCCCAATGTTTATGGCAGCAATGGCCATGGTGGCCAAACTGTGGAAAGAACCAAGATGCCTTTCAACGGACGAATGGAAAAGGAAGATGTGGTCCATATACACTATGGAGTATTATGCCTCCATCAGAAAGGACGAATACCCAACTTTTGTAGCAACATGTACGGGACTGGAAGAGATTATGCTGAGTGAAATAAGTCAAGCAGAGTGAGTCAATTATCCTATGGTTTCACTTATTTGTGGAGCATAACAAATAGCATGGAGGACATGGGGAGATAGAGAGGAGAAGGGAGTTGGGGGAAATTGGAAGGGGAGGTGAACCATGAGAGACTATGGACTCTGAAAAACAATCTGAGGTGTTTGAAGGGGCAGGGGTGGGGTGGGAGGTCAGGGTACCAGGTGGTGGGTATTAGAGAGGGCACGGATTGCATGGAGCACTGGGTGTGGTGCAAAAATAATGAATACTGTTACGCTGAAAATAAAAAATAAATTAAAAAAAAATGGGCTTCAAGGCATGAGGCAAAAGAAGTCCAGAAGTAGTTTTGCTCTGTCACCTGTAGACATAGAGCTATGGTCAGTCATCCCTGAGTCCTACTGCTAGGTGCTTACACTGGCGTTCAGTGGAGGGACCAAGGACAGGTGTGTTGTGGTGGAGGGTGGGAGTCGCTAGAAGCACAGGACAAGTTTCAGCCTTTGGAGATACTGCCTTGATTCAGAGTCAGAGTCTGACTGTCTTTTGATAGTCTTATGTCCCTGCCTGGATTCTCCAGCAAGGTGAGAGGAGCAGCGTGTCCTGCATTTCTTCTGTACTTGCCCCCGTTCTTAGAACAGTATGGAGGAGTCCCTCAGTAAATACAGAATGGCAATTGCAGTGATGCTAGGCAGGGTGGCTGGTGTCACTCCTGAAAGGTTAACTGAAGAGTGTTTGGTGAAGGGACCATTTCCAGAAGGGCAGGTTGCTATTAGCGGAACCAGGGACACATGGAGACACACCCAGGGCTCAGCCACCACGGGACTCTGCTTCTGCCCTGGGGCCAGAGCAGAGAGAGAAATTCCTGCCACCTGGTGAGGCCTGGAACCCTGAGAGGTACACCGAGGCCCAGGGAGGGTTCGGGGCATGGCCATATCCCTAACCTAACCCCCTCCTGCCCTAGCATCTCCTCTTGGTGCTTCTGATTGGCTACGTACAACTGGACACCAGAGTAGACATGTGTAGACATGTGTCTGCCCAGACACATGCTGGGTGGAGCTGTACTTACAGCACTGAGCAAGGCAAAGAAGAGCAGAGAACAAATCTGGAGGAGGCAAAAAACAGAAAAACTAAAATCACAAGAAGCATTTTTACTCGGCGAATGGGTCTAATGTATATGCAACAAATGATACCTAGTTCTGAGAAAAAGGTAGTTTAATCAAACACTTCACTTCCTAACCTTGTTGGATAAAAACATCTCGGACAGCCTCAAATCCATATTTACAAGGTGCTGCTACATAAAAGGTGCTATGCTTCTTCTAAGTTTTGATTAAGATTTTCTTTTTTAAGATTTTATTTATTTGAGAGAGAGAGAGAAAGAGAAAGAGCACAGCAGCAAGGGGGCAGTGGGAGAGGGAGAAGCAGGCTCTCTGCTGAGCAGGGAGCCCAACCAGGAGATTCCATCCCTGGATCTTAGGATCATGACCTGAGCCAAAGGCAGACGCTTAACCGACTGAGCCACCCACCGCCCGGATCGAGATTTCTTTTAGGCCAGTGATGCTCAGGAAAAAAGCCTGTTAACTTCATTCCAGGCGGGAGCTGAGGATGGGCCCGGCGGCAAGACGTGGTCAGGGCGCCTTAGCCGAGAAATGAATGGCTTTCCTGATGCATTGTCGTCCTCTCCTCGGAAAGCAGACGTGCAGCGGGAGTGTCCTCTTCCTTTAGGACAAAGCTGGGGAATGGGGGTAGGAGTGCTGCAGTCCCTGCACCAAGCCGGCTTTAACAGTGACACTGCCATAGACACACGGAGATGTGAGGAACTGTTGTTTGTGCCGTAACTGTTGATCAGTGGCGTGAAGACTGCAAAATCCTTTTCATGTTAATTTTCTCTCATCTAAAATGCCAGATCATTTACCCTGAAGAGACACACTTGCGGTTGGAATGTGGTGCCTTTCTTCCCCTTAGAATAAAACCCTCTCCTCCACCTCTGTTATGAAACACACAGGAAAGGCCAAATAGTGCAATTTGTTTTTGTTTCCTGTACTGTTAAATATTCAGGCAATCAGAAGATGTTTCCTCATGTTACCTGGAAACAAAACACTAGATCCGGCCGTTAGAATTCTGAGAGCTGGTTTTCTCTGGCAATATTTTTTGTGGGATGTGTTATGCAATCTGGAGATGATTGACATTCAGGCCAGGCCAGTCTGAGTTTCCTTGCTAGCTCTTCTATAAATTATCTGCATGACTTTGGTCAATTTACGTACCTTCTTTGAATTTTTTAAATATATAAAATTAGGGAGATAGTGTTTCTATGTATGTACCGTTTTAAGGATTAAATAAGGTACGTACCTAATGTCTTAGTCTGAAGTAGGCACTTAGCAAATGGCAGCCTCTTTCCGTTTACCTCTTTTATTCTAGAAATCTCCATTTCTCAAAAGATCACCAAAGGATTCTTTCAGTGGCAGGAAGATGCGTTAAGCATTTTTTTTTTTAGATAGTTTTATTAAGTGCCGGGAAAACCCTGGGTAGAATACTGAGTTGAAAAGTATACGACAGCTGTTGGGACAGATGAACACCACACTGTGACTTTATACGTTTCTCTGTCTGATGCCGCAGCCGTAGGAGCTGGCAGCTTGAAGAAGTGGGTCAGTTTGCAAATAGTATCTTTAATTTCTCCAGGAAAGACGGAGACAGGGTTTGAATCACTAAGCAGGGGTGGAATTTTACCACGGCCACACAGTTTTTTAGAAATACTCCAGTAAGCCTTGATGGCAGAATTCACCAGCCTGCAGCCAGATACACAGAGAAGGAGAGGGACAGATAGAACAGCGTGCGTGTGCACGAGCCAGCGAAGGAATTGGAAGCAACATTTCTCTTGATGCCGTAGTCCTCTCAGAATCCTGTTGACTTCAGTTGCTACGAGGCTTCCAGGCTTCACGAGTCTATTACCATGAGGTATAGTGCCCAGAGTTAGAATAATACTGTCCGTGGGTGACCAGCAATGGAGAACATGGGTTTCAGTCATTTTTTTTGTTCCAGTTCTACGATCTTTTCTGCTGTGTTCCATCCATGTTTTCTTTTTAATCCTTCTTAAAATGGGAAGTACACCATTTTGAGACAGATGCTTATAGCTTTTGAGGTCTTGGAAAAGAGAGAAGAGCTAACTAGTAATACCAGTCCTGAGCTAAGTGAACTAACCAAACCATTTATAAACCAGTGTTTGGAGTGGCTGAAAACTAATGAACTGTAGCTCTCTTAGAAGTCTGCGTGTTGCAGTGGAAAGAGCTCATGGCTTTGAAAACTGAAAGACACTAGGTTTAAATCCTGGCTGTTTGTGATCTTGGACACCTAATTTTAACCCTATAAGCCCCAGTGAATCCATCTGTAAATAATAAAATAATGAAAGCATAGTAAGGGCCACTTTTTAGGATTTTTACACAGATTAGATGTGCTCAAGATGAGGGGTAGGGGTGCCTGAGTGGCTCAGTCATTAAGCGTCTGCCTTCAGCTCAGGTCATGATCCCAGGGTCCTGGGATCGAGCCCCACATCTGGCTCCCTGCTCAGCAGGAAGCCTGCTTTTCCCTCTCCCATTCCCTTAGCTTGTGTTCCCTCTCTCACTGTCTCTGTCAAATAAATAAATACAAAGTATTTTTTAAAAAGATGAGGGGTGTATACCGTCTTGGATAAGGTTGGTTAAATCAGGGAATATATAAAGCCACTGAATGGAAAGGTGTACTTCCTGGAACATGAATTACCCTGTGAATTTTGGGAGAACAGAATTTATTACAGAGTTCATTCCCATGCATTGTAAAGCTATAATGTGAGATTTAAAACAAATTTATGCCTGCAGTTATTTGCGCTCAAACCTAGATTCCCTAAAAGTACAGGTTTACTCGTTTCAACATTTAAGAGTTCTCAGAAAGTTGCTGGAGGAGCTCGCAATTTTTATTATATATATAATAATATGTGGTAAATGGGGTCGCCTGGGTGGCTAAGTGAGTTAGGCCTCTGCCTTTGGCTCAGGTCATGATCTCAGGGTCCTGGGATTGAGTCCCATATCAGGCTCTCTGCTCACCAGGGAGCCTGCTCCCCACCCCCGCCCGCCTCTTTGCCTACTTGTGATCTCTCTCTCTGTGTCAAGTAAATAAAATCTTTAAAAAAAAAAAAAAAATGTGGTAAATGTCATCCGTCAGGTTGCCATGAAAGAAACAAGAGACTGTTCTAGGTGACTTAAGCAGAAATGTATTTAAGGAATTAGTTGCTTGCAAAAAATGGGAAGACCTTAGACTAGGTCTCCATTAATGACCCTCAAGAGTCTCTAAAACTGATACAATCAGGAAAATAGAGAACTAGGAGGTTGCCATTGGAACCCTCAAAATGATGCAGGACCAGGGGAGTGATCCAGGAATCAGGGAACTGGGATGAGGGAATTGGCATTTTGGGATTATCTCGTGACACCCAGGCTGCTGAGTGAATGGATGCTGGCAGTTCCGGCTAGCTGCCCTTGCTCCTTGCCTTTGACCCTGACATCCTTGCTCACCACCAGTGGCAGTCTGAACTTCCACCTTCCCAGTCTCCTGCGAGTACATAAAAGATATATTGGGCAGAACCTATTATATTTACAAAACCTTCCCTATAAGGGAATGTGGGAACATGGGTTATTTATTTATTTGTTTACTTACTTTAGAATTCTACATTCTAGAGAGGGTGCGATGAGGTTGAGTTAGCCAACTCACAGTACCCGTTACACAGCCTCGGTTACATGGTAGGAGCTCAAGAAAGGCTAATTCTCTTCCTTTCCCCGCCAAGACTCAAAATAAGAGCTTAAAGGAGACTTGGCACCTTGATATGGTTGGAGGAATTGTGGCAAAGATAGTACCTCTCCTACTGCATCGGTTTTGTTGAGTTTGGGAAATAGGTCGCTGTGGCAGAGAATAGTCCTTTTGTTCCCACAGAGTTTCCCAGTCTTCCTGTAGCTGTGTTGGGCCTTGTGACGAATTCTGGCTAATGAAACATGAGCAGAAATGATGTGTGTGCTTTTGAGGTGAGGCCCTGATGGGCACATGTGCTCTTGGAGCTGCAGCTTTGAAATGGCGGCGTTTCTTTACGCCGGGCGTCCTGAGTGACCTGCTGGAGCAGATCCCCACCCCACTCACGTCAGGGGATGAACATGTTATTTTCATAAACGTTGGTTATGTTAGATGACTGAGATTTCAGCCAGTCTGACACCACAGTGTAAACCTCTTGTGACCAATATGGTCATCATGGAAATGTCCAGACAACTCAGTCAAGCTGATATTTACTGGGAGATAACAGTAATTCTCATGCAGCTGGGTGTCGTTAGTAAATGAAAAATTTCCCCCTCTCTTTCTCACTTTGTATCGTTTTTTCCCCCACATTAAATAGTTTTTAATGTAGAGTCTTAAAGCAATCCATATGGCTTCTTTGTTAGTTGACATTATCCAGGTGAGTGAGCATGACCTAGAGGTACCTGATAAAGGACAACTCGGCCTTTTCACACTAAGAACATGTGAAAAGCATGCTGTGTTCTGCGGTTAGAGGTGTTGCTTTGGGAACTGTTATTATCTGTGGATAATGCTCTTTCCCTGTGAGTTTAGAGAATACCTTTGTCCAAAAGGAAGTCTCGCCTCTGTTGGTTTCAGCAAAAGTAGATGCCACTAGAGTATAGCCAGATTCTGTCCCAGCTGAAATGCTAGGATTTGTGTGTTTGTTTCTGGCCTTTCTTCTGCCTTTCTAGATTATAACGGCTTACATTTGAAGTATTGGCCAAGACCACCGATTTTTGATAAATGAAGAAAAGACTTGAAAATGCTCTCTTCTCTTATTTACCCTCACCTCTACCAGTCTCTTATTTTCAGGCAGATGAGCTTCCCCTGCAATAATTCTCAACCTTTTTTATTTTTTTAAACTCTTTTTTTTTTTTTTTAAGATTTTATTTATTTGAGAGAGAGAGAGAAAGAGAGCACAAGTTGGGGGAGGGCAGGCTGAAGGAGAAGGAAGCCACTGAGCAGGGAGCTCGGTGCAGGACTGGATCCCAGAACCCTGGCATCCTGACCTGAGCTGACGGCAGACGCTTAACTGACTGAGCCACCCAGGCACCCGCAACCTTCTTTTTAAATTCTTGTCATTGCAGCATGGGTATGAAAATAAAATGGTATATGTTGAATTATTTCATAAGGTATGAAGCTGAAGAGTGTAAGAGAAAAATATGCCTCACTAAAGAAGGCTGTACTTCATCACCCCTTCACTGGGACCCAGGAGAAACCCAGGGCTTCCTCAACTTGAGTCCCCCTGTGTCACCCTTTATACCTCTTGCCATGTGGTGGTTTTGACATTTATTTGTATCTTGATTTGACTGACCTCTTACTGTCACTAACTCCATGAGTACAGTGATCTGGTTTGCCCCTGCTTGACATGCTTTCCCAGCCCAGTCAGTGACTGGTTCAGGACAGGCACTGAATGCATAGTCCCTGGACAGAGGTGTGTGCCAAGGAACGGACCGATGAGCGGGTGAGGGAAGGAGAACTCAAGGAAGACCCAGGAGATAGGGCAGAGCTTC
The DNA here is from genome assembly GCF_022355385.1 of Mustela nigripes. NCBI lineage: Eukaryota > Metazoa > Chordata > Mammalia > Carnivora > Mustelidae > Mustela > Mustela nigripes. The sequence continues at coordinate 178,780,095 of NC_081559.1, read as the reverse complement.
TCAGCTTCCCCACTCTGCATTCCTACGGTCTGCCTGTTACCACTGATGGGGCCAAACAGATGTTTAGAATTTCTTCCGCTGTGATCTCTGTGGGGCCTTGGAAGTTCCTCAAGATACTCTTGGTCCCCAGATGGAAAAATCCTTTACCATGATTGCCTCAGTCACTATATTGGGTTGCAAAAGCCCTAGCACACCATTTCTGAGAGAAAAACGACCCTACGTAGAGCGGCATGGGCCTTGACCTCTGTGAGCTTATTTGTAAGAGTTGGGTGGCATTCCTACTGTGATGAGCTCCAGAGAGCTTCCCGACTTCTGTGTGACCAGTGTTCTGATTGCAGGGGCAGACCTGAAGCCTAGAAATGCTTGTGGAGGGGTGCTTGGGTGGCTCAGTCGGTAAAGCGACTGCCTTTGGCTCAGGTCATGGTCCCAGGGTCCAGGGATCGAGCCCCACATCGGGCTCCCTGCTCAGCTGGGAGCCTGCTTCTTCCTCTCCCTCTGTCTGCTGCTCCCCCTGCTTGTGCTCACTCTCTCTCTCTCTCTCTGTCAAATAAATAAATAAAATCTTAAAGAAAGAAAGAAAACAAATAAAGGGAAATGCTTGTGAACTCAAGCCCAGAGGGGCTGGTGGGGAGAAGGGGGTGGCCTTGGGGGCGGCTTGGGGAAGGTCAGCGTCTGTCCCCTGGGTTTCAGGTGCAGGCCCTGGAGCCAAGCACTCTTAGTGGGTCTAGAGGGCCCCAGCTGCAGGCACTTCTGGGACTCTGGCAGATCTGTGCTGTTCCAGACTGTCCAGCTGTCCCCGTGTTGACCTGTGTAGCCCAAGCAGAGAGGATGGCTCACAGCCAGAGGAAATCCACATCCAGCCGGCAGAAGCATTTCCGTCGGCATCCAACCAGGAAAACAGAGTACTCTGGGCATTTTATTTTATTTTTATTTTTATTTGGCTTTTTTTTTGGGGGGGAGGGGGTGCATTTTAAACAGCAAATGGAATGTAGTGAATTGGTTTTAATGGTCAAAGATGAGCTGAGAAGCCAGCTTGAGTTTTCCCTCCCTCTTGCCCTCTGGTCTCCCCCTTTGCTGCAGGCAGAAGCCATGTGACACAGAAGCCTCAAGTATGGATCCCCTCGTGATACTAAGCAAAGTCAGGGAAAGTGCAAGGAATGGATTTGAGGGCCGATAGGCCCAGGACAGGCCCAGGAAGGCACCTGATGCATCTCGATATTTCTAGTGGTTAGCACACAGGAAGTGCCCAAGAAATATTACACTGACCAGAATGAATGATCCCGTGGCTCTCATACTCATGAGGTTACATGTGTGTTACCTGACTTAGGTCAGTTTATCTCTTGGAGTGTGTTCTTGTACATAAAAGAGTGGCAGTTGGGTCCCCCATTTTCATCCTAACAAATACATGATTCTGATCTTCCGTGTCTTGCCAGAATTCTGTGTCACCTTCAAGAGCTTCTGTTCTCATTGTACAAGCGTTGTCACCCTGACCCCCAAGACAGACTCTGGAAGTCACTCTTGAGTAAGCCCTTCATGTCAAATGGCTTTAAAAGGATTTCTTCCTTTGATGGAGAGCCACTTCATGGCTCTGGTCCCAAGTGTGTTGCTTGAGGGCATCACTTTAAAATTGTTAATAATTTATTTATTTGTTCTTTTATTTTTTCAATAGTTAATACATACATCCAGTTTACTATGCACAAAAGGACATTCAGAGAAAAATAACCTTTAATTCCTCTGTCCGTGCCACTTGGTTCTCCTCCCAAGAAGCAACCACTGTTACCAGAATTTCATGTCAGAATGTTAATTTAATACAATTACCCCGAGGCAAATATATTTGTTTCCTAGGCCTGTAATAAGAAATTACTAAAAACGGAAAGTCTTAAAACAACAGAAGTTTACTGTCTCAGAGTTCTGGAGAGATTTAATCTGCTCTTCCCAAAGGATCTAGGAGCTGGTGGGGAGGAGGGGGTGGCCTTGGGGGCGGCTTGCTTCTCACATTTCTAGTGGCTCCCAGCAATCCTTGGCATTCCTCGACTTATAGCTGGTCACAACACTCCAAACTCTGTATGTCTTTTCTAACCTTGCCTTTGTGTGTGTGTATCTCTGTATCGTCTTTTTTTTTCTTTTATTTTTAGAGAGAGAGAGAGAGAGAGAACATGCAGGCATGAATGGGGAGGGAGGGGCAGAGGGGGAGAGAGAATCTTAAGCAGGCTCCGCACCCAGCGTGGAGCCTGACACGGGGCTCGATCTCATAACCCCTGAGATCATGACATGAGCCAAAATCAATAGTCAGATGCTTAACTGACTGAGCCATCCAGGCACCCTGTATCCTTTTCATATAAGAATACTAGTCATTGGGTTTAGGGCTACCCTAATCCTTGATGACCTCGTTTTAACTAATTACATCTGTAAGGACCCAATTTCAAGTAAGGGGTCGCCTTGAGGTTCTAGTAGATAAGAATTTTGGGGGGGGGGGGCATTTTTCAACGAGGTCTCAGTATCTTCCAGCTCCTTGTGACTCAAGCATGCGACAGAGACAACCAGCAGCAAAGCATCACATAAGGACTTGTGAGAAACACTGACTCTCAGGCCCCACTCCAGGCCTGTTGAACCACGATCTGCATTTTAATGATAATCCATCTCATTACCGTTGGAGAGGCACTTTCATTTTGACTCGATCACTGGGCTCTCCCAAAACTAATCTCTCCTCCTTTGGTCAAATGTCCTTTTTTCTGGTTTGTTTTCCAGAGCTGAAATTTAATTTCCTAGTGAATCCACAGGTGTGAGGAATTTATTAAGGAGGGGACGGTGATGGGAAAATTAAATGCACTCAGTGCCTTGGAAATAAAGCTTTAACAAATGATCAGGAAAAGTTCCTTCAGTGCAGATGGGATAACTGATTTCTGGTTTAGAATAGCACCCACCCTGGCTGAGATCCAGGCAAAATGTCAGTTGCTCCAACTCCTGAAAGGTCAACATATTGCTTCGAATGACTTTTATGAAATGCTCATCTCAAAATTGGAAGCACCGTGGAGATGGCTCTATGTAATCCAGCTCCTCGATGTCCTCAACCTTGTACCTTACCCCAGCCTGTTTTGTTCCCTCAGATCCTCGGGGGTGGGGGGAGCATTTACTGCTTTATCTCCTCCTGTCTGAAGTAGAGCCAGCTTTCTGTCCTGGTTACGGGAGCAGAACAGTAGCGTGAACTAGAGAAGTCGACAGCTCATCAGCATAAAGCCTTTCCCTCTAGAGTTTCAACTGCTGCCCCTAAGTTTAAGCCTAAGGGCTGCTTAAAATTAGCAAAATCCTGTGACTCGAGTTTCTTATTCCCTCCAGCTGTCTTTTATGCATAATTAGCGATGGTGTTAGCAGGTGCCATTCAGAAAGAGGGACTGCTAAAAGCATGGATAATATACAAGCCCTATAATTGGTTCCTTCCAAAGTTGTCTGCTGTATCTAGAAACTGGGGCCAGGAAGGCAGAGCCCGTTTTGGGTGGGTTCATCTTTATAAACACAGTAACTACCTAATAAATGCCTTTGAACTGACATGAAGTGAGGACAGTCTAATCTGTTCCTTTATACATCAGTGATGGTGAATGCCATAATGCCTTCATTATGAAGACTATCATGCTGAAAAGACTTTATCGTAAAGGCTTATATTGTTGGGCAAGGTACAAGACTTCCACTCTGAGCAAGACAGAGTAACAGAAAGTTGATTTATCCTCCCTCCTACCTGAAACATCCAAACACAGCCGAAATGTGTGCTCGAGACCTTGGATTTCAGGCAGCAGTTTCTGTGAGATGGGAAACAAGACAGTCCCTGAGATTGCCCTAGCTTTCTGCCTTGAGAGTTTTCAGGCAATGGCACAGCGGCAGAGCACCCCAGTGGAGCTTAAAAGGCCCCCTAAGTTGGGAAGACAAGGAGGAGAGAGTCCAGAAAGATCAACACAGCGAGCCCCCACAAGACAGGTGGTGGAGAGGAGAGAGCTGCACAGAGAGGAATCTGGAGATTTAAACAATCTGGAGATTTTAAAGAGATTTAAAGAGGATCCCCTCAAGGTGAGCGGAGTACTGATCAGCAGGCATGTAAGCAAACTTCAAGAGACCAAGGGGAAAACTACCCCCAAAGGATTAGAGGTAACATTGCTCAGCACTCACGTAAGGCCAGGAATAATGCCTTTCCTGAGGCAGGACTGGAAGATGTCAGGATTCACAGGAGTAGAGAGGGACAGAATTCATTCTAGGTGGAACACCACCCCAGTTCTGCCTAACAAGTCTTGCAAACAACACCTGAAAAGATCAAATGGTTTCCAAGTAACTTAACTGTGTCCTGGGAAAAACAAACAAACAAACAAACACAAAACTCTCAAGAATATTTTTAGGAGTATAAACATAACCAGTGCTCAACAAGGTAAGATTCATAATGTCTGGCATCTACTAAAACATGAACAGACATGCAATGAAGTAGGAAAAATATGTTTCCTGATGAAGACGAGAACCAGTCCATTGAAATTGATCAAGAAGTGACCCGGATATTAGGATTAGCCAACAAGGACATTAAAACAGTTCACGTAACTGTACTCCATGCCTTCAAAAAGCTAACCAAAGACTTGAAAGATACAAAAAAGATCCAAATCAAACTCCTGGAGATGAAAACTACATTGTATGAAATGAAAAACACATTGGATGACATTAATAACAGAAGAGACCCAGTAACAGAAACTGTCCATAGTGAAACAAAGAAGATAATTTTTTAAAGACATGCACAGAGGGACATCTGGATAGCTTATTCCTTAAGCATCTGCCTACAGCTCAGGTCATGATCTCAGGGTCCCGGGATCAAGTCCCATGTCAAGTTCCCTGTTCAACAGGAAACGTGCTTCTCCCTCTCCCACTCCCCCTGCTTGTGTTCCTGCTCTCTGTCTCTCTCTCTGTCAAATAAATAAATAATCTTACAAAAAAATACATAAAGACATGAACAGAGAATCAGTGAGCTATGGTACAAATTCAAGCAGCCTAATATACCTATGGTTGGCTCCTCAAAGTGGGCAGAGGAATAAAAACTTCCAAAGAAAAGCTGATAACTGGCTGGTAATTGTCCCAATATGATAAAAACTACAAACCCACAAATCCATCGAAGCTTGATAAACTCTATACACAAGATACATGGAGAAAGTGACACCATGGCACGTTATTATCAAATTGCTCAACACCAGTGATGAAAAGCTTAAAAGCTGCCAAAAAAAAAAAAAAAAAAAAAAAAAAAAGACACAGTACATAAAAAGCAGCAAAGAAAGGGCAACTTCTCCAGATGAATGTTTGGGTCCCCATCCCTAATTCCCTGTTGGAACCTAATCCTTAGTGTGATGGTGTTAGGTGGTGGGAACTCAGGGAGGTGTTCAGGTGTGAGGTTGGAGCCCTCATGATGGGGTTACTGCCCTTTTAAAGAGATCCTAGAAACTCCTGCTCCCTTCCACTATGTCTTCTCACCAGACATGGAATCTGCAGGATCCTTGACCTTGGACCTCCCAGTATGCAGAACTGTGAGCAGTAAATTCGTGTTTATAAGCCACCCAGTCCATGGTACCCCGTGATAGCAGCATGAGTCAACCAGGACAGCAGCTTATTTCTCTTTAGAAGCAATGCAAATGAGAAAGTCAAGCAAGATCTTCCCATGTACTGAAAGAAAAAAAAAACTGTCAAGTTAGAATTCTATATCTAGTGAAAATACCTTTCCGAAATTAAGGTGAAATAAAGATTTCTCCTGACATACAAAAAAAAAAAAAAAAAAAAAAAACCTAAAAGAACTGGTTACCTGCAGGTGTATGCAACAGTAGCTAAAGAAAGTCCTTCAGGCAGAAAGAAAATGATGGCAAATAGAAATATGGGCCTACAGAAAAGAACGACTGTCTCTTTAAGAAGACCGCTCTCCCCTAATTGATCTGTGGGGGCATCGCCACAGTCATCAAAATCACTATGAGTTTTTCTACAGAAATTGGAAAATTGATTAAAAAATTCATATGGAAATGCAAATAGAATATGCATACAGAAATAGCCAAAGAGCTTTGAAGAAAACCAAGTTGGGTGACTCGCACCATATCATTCAAGAGTTTTTATAAAGCTTACAGTTATCAAAAAAGTGGGATAATGATGTTGAATAGATAATTGGTTGATGAAATGTAATACAAAGTCTGGGAAAAGACTCCTGCATAGGTGCACAACTGATTTTTCAAGAGAACCACAGAGGCAATTCAGTAGAGGAAGAGTAGTCTTCTTTGTGAGTGGTGTAGCAAAAATGGCGTATTCAGATGCCCCCCCCAAAAATGAACTTCCAATCCCCGCCTTATACCCTAAACAAAAACAAGTTTAAATGTGTCATCAATTTAAATGTAAAACCTAAAACTATAAAACTTCTGGAAGAAGACGTAAGAGAAAACTTATGTGGATTTAGATCAGTCAGAGTTCTATATGTCACCTAAATCACAATCCATAAAGAAATGTTGATAAATTAGATTGTATGTAAATTAAAACTTACTCTTCTTTTTTAAAAGATTTTATTTATTATTTATTTGACAGAGCGAGATCACAAGTAGGTAGAGAGGCAGGCAGAGAGAGAGAGGAGGAAACAGGCTCCCTGCTGAGCAGAGAGCCCAATGTGGGACTCGATCCCAGGACCCTGAGATCATGACCTGAGCCGAAGGCAGCGGCTTAACCCACCGAGCCACCCAGGCGCCCTTAAAACTTAAGAGAATGAAAACACAAGCCACAACCTGGGAGAAAATATTGTTCACCACAGAAGATAGCTGAATAGGAAATAAGCACAAGAAAAGATACACATCATCAGTCATTACAGACATGTAAGGTAAAACCGCAGTGTGATACCGCAACACAGTTTAATTTAGCTAGAATTAAAACCCTGATCATATCAAGTGTTGACAAGGATGTGGAAGAATTAGAACATCCATCCACTACTAAATGGGAATGAAAAATTGTACAACCACTTAAAAAAAAAAAAAAAGATTTTACTAGTCATTTGAGAGAGAAAAAGTAAAAGCATGAGGGGGGAGGTGCAGAGGAAGAGGGAAAGAGTGACTCTCAAGCAGCCTCTGACTGAGCCTGGAGCCCACCATGAGACTGGATCCCACGACCCCAAGACCATGACCTTGGCTGAAATCAAGGGCCAGCCACCTAACTGACTGAGCCTTCCAGACATTTTGCTATAACCACTTTGATACACAGTCGTGTAATTCCTTAAAATGTTAAACACAAACCTACCTACAGTATGAATCAGTGATTCTACTCCTAGCTGTTTACCCAAGAGAAATGAAAGCATGTGTCCATAAAAAAAACACATGTTCCCAGCACCATTATTTGTAATAACCTAAAACTAGGAGGAACCCACATGCCTATCCAGAAGTGCACGGAGAAATCAACAGGGGTGTATCGTACATTGGTTACTACTTGGTCACAAAAGGGAATGAACTCCTGATACATGCTACAATATTTATGAATCTCAAAATAATTATACTGTGTATGAAAAAGGAATATATACTAAATGATTCTGTTTATTGAAATTCGAGATCATGCAAACTGAGCTGTAAGAGAAACGGAGGGAAGCAGAGTCATCACGGTGGATGTGCATATGTCTAAACCTATTGCTACTGAAAGTACATTTCACTGTATGTCAGTTAGATCTCAGCAACACTGTTAAAAAAAATACAGTGCAGTTACAGAAATAGTTTTCCAGAAAAACTGGGCTATTTGCTATTCTTAAATACCCTTAGCATCTCTGTCGCTGGTCATGGGTGGTCCCCACAAACCGGAATGCCCCCGCTTCCTTCCCCATCTGTCAAAATCCTCTTATACGAGAGCCCCATCTCAAATGCCTTTCTCTTCCTGAGCTATTTCCTGATCCTTACTCTCCAACATGCCTCCCTTGGATACTGTGTGTTTCTTTAATGGCACACCTGTTGTGCCCTGTATTATAATTATTTTGGTACCATCCCCCTCACTAGGCTATAAATGGCTTGGGTTCCATCCAACTTATCTTTGTATCCCACGGCCTCCTCCCATGCCTCCCAGACTCCTGCATCCATGCCTGGGTATTTTTGAATTCAATATTTGGAGGAAACATTGTCCCAAAGATACAAAGATAAGATTCAGTATTAATTAATTCAATCTTTGTATTAAGTATATCAAAGTATTCATAAATCAGATGATCATAATAGAATAGAATAGAATGCTCTTCTTACTCTGCTATAGTTTAACCTTTAATATCTAAAGTGGTCTTTCCTTTGCATTTCTACTGCTGCCACCCCTTTCCCTTCAAAGATGTCCAAGCAAGTCTCCACGCCTCCAGTCTCTGTCCCCTCCAATCCCATCTTCCCAGCGTGATCTCACTAAAATACAGCTTGATCACGTCCCTTGCTTAAATGAAATTCTGTCGGTGTGTCCTCTCTGGACTCACCCATTTCTGTTCCCACTTCCTTGCCTACCTCTCCCCTAAATTTTGTCTGAGCCTTTCAAGTACTGTACACACTTTCCATAATGTACAATGCAGTTTTCCCCTTCTGCCCTTTGCTCAGGCTGCCCCTCTCCCTGGGATACTCCCCTTGGCTACTCCTCCTTTTTGATTTAGCCAACTTATCCCCTTCCTTGAAAAGGAAGGAAAAATAGAACAAGATAAAAACAGAGAAGGAGGCAAACCATAAGAAACTCCTAACTCTAGAAGACAAACTGAAATTTGTTGGAGGGGAGGTGGGTGGGGGATGGAGTAGCTGGGTGGTGGGCGTTAAGGCGGGTACTTGATGTAACGAGCACTGGGTGTTGTATGCAACTGATGAATCACTCATTTCTGCCCCAAAACTAATAATACACTATATGATAGCTAGATTGAATTTAAATAAAAAATGTTCAAAGTAATTAAGCTTTAGGATTGTCACTGTTCCAGGGGTTGTATTTGTTTAGAACTCAGCCAACTCCTGTTTGTAGATGAAGAAACTAGGATGCAGAGAGGTTGAGGTCTTCACTCAAGGATGCTCAGCTCATAGGCAGTGCACAGACCAAGGTCAACTGACTCCATTAATGACGTTCTAACCACTGTCCCATGTGGCCGCTCCTGAAGGGTGATCACTGGGTTCTTGTCTGCTAGCACATCCCTTCCACCCCATGGACAATAAGCTCCTTGAAGGCCATGGCTATGTTGTTGGACTCAGTGTCCTTGGCACCTAGCAGACTGCCCGGCCGAGAGTAAGTGTTCAATAAATGTTTTTGAATGAGTGATTCAGATGTGATTAAGGTTACCGGAACTTGCCCCACATAAGTATCTGGTTTGTTTTAGGTTTTGTGTGGTTTTTTTTTTTTTTTTGGGGGGGGGGGGGGGGATATACTGAAATCTTGAAATAAATAAATACATAATTAGATCAGTCCAGGCTAATTGATAAGCAGCCCTCGTGCAGATTGCCCAGGGGTACAAAGCCAAAAATAGAAAGTTCAATCAGTTGACTTGCACATCTGGAGGGAACACATACTTGGAATGCTATAGGCAGAGGCAGGCATCTGAGCAGCCCAGAAGCTCATCTGTTCCAGGTACCAACCGCAGAATCAGGGAACTCTCCTCTCCCCTCCATGGCGTGCCCCCTCCCTTTCTTCCTCCCCATGCACCTTCATGTCAAGAAGTAGAAGCTTTAAGTAAATTTCCTTCATGGGTAACAACTTTTCTGTTCTACTGTCTTAACACATATTTTCTTTAAGGGGAAAAAAAAACTAATAAAATAAAAAATAAATTAAACAAACCTAACCCATAGCTTTGCTCCTTCACAGAGAGATTGACTCTCTTCCCAACTTGTTTGGCACCGTGGCATTTACTGTAAGAATGAAGAAGATTGAATTTCATGTAGCGTGACCTTTTGAAACTTGGGATGATCATTAGCAATATTCTGATTTTCACCCTCTCTTGCAACCAGTACAGAATTGCATGACAATTTAAAACTTGTCTAGATAGTTCAGATACAGATTTTTTTTTTAACATAGCAATTTTGTGGGTAGCTGATTTGTTTGTGCTTGTTTAAATCCTTCAAGTAATGAAATGATTATTGCTATCTACAGAAGAGGTGAACATGTCTTTGAGCAAAGACCTCACAGAGAAAATAATTATAAAGCTGTCATTTCTATAAATACTTTGACAGTGAAATATCTACAAAGTATTACAGTGACTGTTTCAAATGCAGAAAGAGGTATTGGCCCCCAATTCAGGACCACCCCTCTGGAAGACTGTAAAGAAATGTAAGGTGGTCTCCAGCGTGTGAGCTCTCTGTGCCCATCCTCTGACCTTGAATAAACATCGTTGTTAGGAATTCTGGATTCCAGGTTCAGTAATTCTACTACCTGCAGGTGTAACCACAGATAAATAAATTACTTCTCCTCCTGGAGATTTTTCACCTTTGAAATTAGTGGTTGGGTTAAATGACCTTTGAATTCTTTCTGGATTGCTAATTCGGTTTTTGATCATTCGTTCGTTCATCCATTTAACTGGCTCATTTTGGTTTCTGCTTCTCTTCCTCTAGTGCTCCCTTGCTAACTAAAATTGCCCGTGGCCCTTTCCACTTTTCCGAACCCCAGTTCCGTGGCTATTCTAGTTCCTTTGGGTGGCGTAGATCCTTTTCAGATCCTTCTCATCTCATCCAGCTTTTCCCTCGTCTTTTCCCTTCTCCTGGGGCCCTCTTCTTTGCTGAGTGGTGGCTACCAAGAATCCTTGTGGGAAGACAGTAACAGCTTCATGGCCTTCCACCAGTGACATCTTTCTCTGTATCGGGGCACTGGAGAGACAGTGCTTTTGTCCTTCTCCCCTTTTCCTCTCCTCCCCACTTAAATAGAAAGACTTAGTAGAAATTAAAACAGAACGGATGAGTGATATTTTGGCTTTGGTGAAGTACTATTACTATGTCTAAGAAGCTGTGGACATCACGGTGGTGAATTACTGCTTAGTTTATTAAGAACTGAATGAAAGATTGTTCCTAAAACAGATACAAATTATTCTCTCATGGTAGGAATTTTGCATGTTATTTGAAAACTTAAAGTGTGTGCTTGTCCAAGATTGCTAGCCTAGAATCTCAGGAACCACAGAAACCATATCTGTGTTCACTTCCCTTCCCCTCGTGTGCCTCGTTCCACGGCTAGGTGCCAGGCACTCAAAATAATTGATTAACGAATGACAATCCGTCTTGTAATTTTGTCCAAACATCCCACAGAAATGACTTAAAGGGCATCCACTCCTGTTCTTACCTCTGAGATAGAAGTATTCCTTGTTGCATTAATTTTGTGTCATCTTTTGACCCTGATTTACACAGTTGCAAGTCTGTCTGCTTTTACATCCAACATGGCAAGGCTGGCAAGATCACAAATCGATTATTATAGCCCAAGAAAATTACGTATGACAAATTGTCTGATAAACAAGGTAATGTGAAATTAACCAAATGCTTCAGAATTGACTGTTGCACATCATCTGTGGAAACTACCCTCCTGGGACATTAAAACATGTTTGACTTTACTTACTTAACTATAGCAAATAAATCTTGTGATTTAAAACTGAAGCACTTTGTACCATAGAATTAAATTTCATTATTCAAGACCGAAAGAGTTCACATGTAGTAAGGCGAAAACACAATATAAAGGGAGGTGGTTGTAGAACCTTAACAAGGAGTTAGAAGTGGGGTGGGGGACGCCTGGGTGGCTCAGTGGGTTAAAGCCTCTGCCTTCAGCTCAGGTCTTGATCTCAGAGTCCCGGGATCGAGCCCCACATCGGACTCTCTGCTCAGTGGGGAGCCTGTTTCCCTTTCTCTCTGCCTGCTGCTCTGCCTACTTGTGATCTCCGTCTGTCAAATAAATAAATAAATGAATAAATGAATAAATAAATCTTTAAAAAAAGAAGAAGAAGAAGTTAGAAAGGGAGCCACCATCGAGTCTGGCAAACTTTTAGTAATAGAGCCGTCCGTTCACTTAGCCCAGGAGAAACTTATGGATTAAAAAATAAATAAATAAAAATAGAGAAAGGAAGAGAAAGAAAGAAAGAAACTTATGGATTATGCCCCTCGTGTGTGTCAGGCAACAGGAGGAGATTAACAGAATTCATATCACACCTTCAGAGAATTTACGGTTTGGAGGGAGAGATACAATCTAAAAGGATAAGCCTTGAAAGAGAAACTGTTGGATGATGGAAAGCCACGACTCTCTCCAAGCTTGGGGTAGTGGGGAACTACATGTGAGAGCTACATTTCAAAACACTTTCTGGAAATATCAACTAGACAGCATGAGTGCTGCCAGTCCCCACTCCCATGTCCATGGCAGATGTCAGTATATGACGATGCTCCTTTTTCTTGTTGAGTCTAGAATGAGTCCTCAGGCTCTCTGATATCATCTCAGGCAGCTGAAAGCTGGCCTACAAAGTAAACCTTACATCCCATCCTAGACAAGCGCTTACCCTTGTTTCGCTGCGAAAACTTGCTAATTTACAGTGTAGCCATCTCTTTTGAAAGGGAGATACCACCACTATAATATTGATAAAACTTGGAGACGGGATGGATCGTGGGAGAAGAGGACTGGAGACATCAAGAATGATTGGGTCATCTAACCTGAGTTATTGGGAAGATGTTGATCCCGTGGAAATAAAATAAACATAGAAGAGACAGACCCTTGGGGGATAGGTGGTCTATGTTTACATTACAAGTTTGAGGTTATTACAAGATACCTAAGTGAAGATGGAGAAATTTACCCAAACTCGTGTTTTTTGCCCAATCTGGACCATTTTCAGTTTTTAATCTTAGTAACAGACAGACACTGTCCTTCATTCAGCTCAGCTGGAAAACTCCGTGACCAACCTCCGTCTTCCCCATCCCTCAGAGCTGATCCATCATGAAGATTATCAGTTTTATTTTCTATGCACTTTCTAATCCCTGTTCTTTATACCACGTCTACCACGCCATATGGCACAAGACGTACCTAACCCTAAAAACCTTTCGTTATTTACTTGCAATTCAAATTTAACTGAGCATTGTATATTTTTATTTACTAACTCCGGCCCCAAATAATCTAATGCGAAGGAAGCAAACATAGATGTTCAGACTGCAAATGCTTTGCTCTGGACCAGGCTCTGGGATGGACTGTTTATGCTGTCAGTGTAGGATATTAAGAATCTAGAGACAAATATAAATTTATTTGACCTGCATAGCACATTGTATATTTAAATGGCTTTAAAAAAAAAACCAGTTGAGCAAGGTCAAATCACAGAATATTCTGAGGTACAGATGAAGTCAGTAGTGGAAAAACAAAATGTTTCTGTAGTTTGACATTAGCTGACTCGTCTCCTAAAACTTTGATAATGATATCATTCCCCTAGGAAAGTCGAAGTGCTGAAATTCTTCACATATTTTGTAAATTTATGTGTTACCGAAAAACTGAAAGCTACCCAACATGAAAGATACCGTCAGGTTCCCTCCGAGCCTAGCAGAATACTACATCATGCATGACCTGTTTTTGAAATGGAATTTTGTGAAAAATAGCAAAACACCTTTTCTGGCTCCTTTTCTCTTTACTGCTCACACTTGACATATTCCTTAGGTGATCTCAGTAGCCCCCATCATGGCAATGAGATTCTGAAATCTGCATTCTTAGCAGGGGATTGTAGTGTCAGGCAATAGAATCAACTCTGGCTGAGGATATGAGAGTGGTCACCTATTTCTCAAAGAGTTCAGAGAGGCAGGCTAAGCTCAATGCCCATTTGCATTGTGAATTCCGTTCTAGAAGAAATCCCACTGCTGTTGCCATCTAACAACCATGCCACAGTTGGGCAACTGCCTCAGCTTGCACCAGTAACAGCTCGCGACTGGCCAAGATCTGCCGCAGCTGCCAGTTAGAGCTGGATGCCGGCGCCGCCATACTTGCCAAAGATGTCTTCCCTCCACAACCACTTTCTCACGGTGCCTCCTTGCCGTTTTGGGTGAGGGGCTCTGAGCCCCACCGGTAGGAAAGATGGGGAACCCGAATTCTGGCTTCTAGCATGGGGAAGCACAACTCATAATTTTGAAAACTTTCCAAATACACAGGAAGGGTGTCTGAAAGATACTGAGTAGCAACGAAGAGGAGAAATGTTCTCTACTCTTGTAAGCAACAAACCACATTTTGCAAACACCCTGCTCAATGGAGCTGATGATTAAGACTCAGGCTGTGTAGTCACATGCTAGGGATTCAGTTCCAGCTTTTCCTCTTACTTACAGGAAGATTGAACAAGTTAGCCCTGCTGTGGGACCATCTTCTCATCTGTAAAGTAGACACACTAATACCATTCATCTCACAGGCTGGTGGAAGAGACAAAATGAGGAAAGGGAATATCCTTTCACTTGGCGGTGATGGAGTTCTCATCCCCACAGGACAGCTTCTCCTCCTCATTATGAATATTGTAAATATAGATCTCTTATCTCTTTCTTTTGAAGTCTTTTTAGTTAACAACCAATTTGAGGATTTAAGAAAAGATTCTAAATTTTTTCTAACTTTTTCTGTCGTGTTTTCTTATTCACCTAAAGATACTTTTCCTAGTGAAAAAGGGATGCCAACATTCCTTTTCTTAAACTTTTTTCCTCTTATCTGTCTGATTATATTGCAAAAAATTTAGAAATGCAGGAAAAGCAGAAAGATGGAGATAAAAAATATCTCAAAATTCAACTATCTAGAGATAGCCAGTATTCATGGCATGCCATATATTTGTCTGTGAGGAAATCTTTTGTATCAGCCTTGGGAATCACAGATTCATGGAGCTGGGAGCAACCATAATGACCAGGAACCACGTGGTTTGAATTCCCCTCCATTCCCAATGGTGGCAGCAAGCCCTCAGGCCTTCTCTTCAGAACTACCTTCATCTGTGTTTTCTCCAGCCTCCCATTGGAGGGGAAAGGTCACGTGAAGCCTTTGTTGCCAGGCTGCAGGTTCTACTCATCAATTTTGTGTTGGGAGGCTTCAAATTTTATGTGGCAGCCTCATGTTTCTGAACAGGGGAGCAGAGAATTCTGGGAAATGTTATTTGTCTCAGCGGGAGCCTTTAAAAGAGTAAGAGGGTAAGAAAATTACTCTTTTATTGCGAGGTTTGCCAAATGATCTCTGAGAAGCTGTGATATCATTCACAGGCTGTGCCAAGCTGGATCGAAACTGCTCATCTTGGCAGACATCTCGAGTGAGCGTGTAATTCCTCGGGGTTGGTATGGGCCTTTATCAGAAATAGTTCCATAGGCAGTATTTACATAACTGTGGTGGAGTGTGAGAATAAACACAGCTGTGGCATTGCCCTAAATATTTCTATTCAGCGGAGAATTAAAAGAACTTTATCGCTGAACTACAGATAAATACAATTCATCAAGCAGTGGTCAGTTCAACTGGGGAACAAAACAGGAGTCGTAAAAGACTGTCCTGCTGAAAATAGCTCCAATCAACTGTCCTAACTTTATTGCTCCTTGAGGTGCTTCCTCCCTCCTCTTTCCCGGCTCCAGAAATGTAGGACTCATCAGCTTGCAAGGAGGTTATCTAGATTTTTTTTTTCTTTTTTCTTCTTTTTTTTTAATGCCAGGAGGGAAGTAGAAGGCACCCTCATTTACTGAGCAGGGGTTACTATGTCCCTCATTTCAGGAGGGTTTCCTTTGTCATTCTGGTTGTAGAATTGAATGTTGGTGGGGGTAAGAGTATTTTTTGGTGTTTTTTGTTTGTTTTGTTTTTGCCAAGGAAAAAACTGTGTAACTCCCACATGCCATTGAAATGGAAGTATGATTGCCGTAGTCCTAAGTGATCTGCATCTTACGAGTTACTTTCAACACCTCCATATTTCACACATTAACGCAGTTCCCATTCAACTATGCGCAAAAAGATGGTTATACCGTGTATGAGTTTTCTAAGACCACCGCGACAAAGTGGGCACTGACCGGGAAGCTTAAAGCAACAGAAATGTACTCTCTCTCCGTTTTGGAGGCCGGACATGTGAAATCAAGGAGTTGGCGGGGCTGTTCCCTCCAGAAGCTTTGAGGGAGAAACCACCCCATGCCTCTGTCCTAGCTTCCGGTACTTGCCGATCTTTGGCAGTTGTTGACTGTGGACGCATCACTCCAGGCTCTATGGCCATCTTCACATTGCCTTTCTTCTCTGTGTCTCCATGTCTTTTCTGTCTCTTACAATGACAGGTCCTTGGATTTAGGACTCACTCTAATTCAGTGGGTAGCTGAGTGAGATAAGAATCTCCTCACCATCCTTGCTCTAATTACTTCACCAAGACTCTGTTTCCGAACCAGTCACATTCTGAGGTTCTGGGCAGTCATGAATTTGGAATGATGCTATTCATCCTGCTATATACATGGTGAGCTTCGTGGGCATAGGGACGCCCAACACATGCTATAAACACCGCGAGTTCTCTTGAAAACTCACGTATAGACACAGCATATCTTTGTGTACATGTATTAAGAAATCACCGCATGTTTCCAGCTCCATTTTGTAACTCAAGAGATTTACTTGGATTTTGTTTCAATGTGCATGCCTTGTCTCTTTATTAATGGTGTAGCTAGGAAAGGACGAACTTGCTCATATGGGCTGACAGTTCAAAAGCATTGTCTTCACTAATATAGTGCCTTTTCCCAGCTACTGAGCCTACAGAAGAGTCTTAAAATGCCAGAAGCATACATGGCACCTGCTAATGTCAGGATTTACAAGTCGCAAAGCACTTTCACAATTATTATCTCATTTGATGCTCTAGTAACCCCGTGAAGGTTTTATTATTATCACTTCCGTTATTATCGTCATTATCACTTCATCATCATTATCATCATCACCATCCCGCCCCTGTTGTCCAGGGGATAAAGAAACTCAAGCCTCATAGAAATTATGTGACCTATTTGTGGTCAGTGAGTCAGCACTCGTAGTTGTATTTGACAATCCAATTCAAATAGGTTTGTGCAAAAAGGGGACCATAGGAGAAAAGTACAAGGATATGCTGTGTGTCAGGTATGGCTGGATCCAGGCCCCTCAGCTTTGTTTTCCTTTGTGTTGGCTTCATTGTAGGCAGACCCTCTCCTTTTGATGGCAAGATGGCCTTCAGTAGATCCATGATTTTCTCTGACCCCACAGTAGATGTGATAAGGAAAAAACATCTCCTTGGCAGTTACTCCTACAGAAATCCTGGGCCAGATCTCCACGAAGCTAATTAGATCACACCTACAACACTCAAACCATTGAGCCCCCAAACCACTGAGGCTGAGAATGGGGGTAAAGCCTTTTGCCAGAAAGGGGAATGGAAACTGGGTAGACAGAATCACAGATGTGATTGTGTCACTCACAAGTGACAGAGCTTGGATTTGAGACAAGGTTGTTGGAACCTACAGCCCGGTCCTCCTGCTCTTCCTCCTCCTCCTCCTTCTCCTCCTCCTCCATCACCATCCCAATACAGTGAATACACAATGGATACCTGGGACAAAATTCAGAAGACAGAATATGAGAGAGCAAAGTCTCCTTTCTAATCTTGTCTTCTTTTCACCCCATTTCCCTCCTCGTCGAACCCTCCTGGATACATTTCCCAGCCTAGTGTCCACATTCACAAGCATTTATAAAAACCAGCTTGACATCAGTGATAGGACACTACTCTCACTGTTCTGTCCCGTGCTTTTTCTTTTTCTAAAAGATTTTATTTTATTTATTATTATTATTTTTTAAGAGAGGCGGGCTGGAGGGAAGGGGGTAGAGAACATCTTAAGCAAACTCCGCCCTCAACACACAGCCCCGTGTGGAGCTCTTGAACTCACAATTCAGAGATCATGGCTTGAGCTAAAACCAAGAGTTGGTCTGCCTGTCTCACTGAGCCCCCCAGACACCCCTGCCCTGTGCTTTCTTTGCTTCCATTGTCTCATGCATTTGGGGTCCCCCGACTTTAATGACTTCAGCTCCCCAGCCACAGTAGCGTTTCCACCCTAGGCCTTTTCTTATTTCCCTTTGTTTCCTGTCCGCACGCCTCACCTCCTCTATTTCTACTTCATTTCTTCATCTCTACCTCCTTCCGTACATTTACAGATGGACGAAGTACTTACTGGAGTTGAAATTGCTTTTGAAAAATGGGCTATGTGAAATATATGAAAATGGTTCTTTTATATATGTTATCAGCAAAATATTTCCAGAAGGTAAAACAACTCCCCATCTCCTTTCACCCTCACCGTTGCCAGTTAGTTCAGCCATTGAGAAAACAAAGGGGCCTTGGCAGATGCTTGTAGCTCCAGTGTTGGCCCAAATTCCTATCAGCATCCTGAACGTGGGTCTCATGGGGCTCTTTTAGATAGAACAGAGGTAAAGGGGATAACAGGGGTTGGATTCTCAAGTTTACCCCAAATCATCCAAGCTCTTGCAGAAGACACTCATGCCTCTCCCCAAAGTTACCCTTCCTTTTCCATCCCAGGATGTTAGGAATAGTCCTTGTTTACTTTTTTTGTTTTTCCTGCATCTGGATTTTCCTTCAAGTCCACACTGGACTTGGGGAAAGAGTTGAACCAAAGCCAATCCTGGAGGACTCTCCCCGCCATGGGGGGGGAGGGTGGTGCTCTCCTTGTGTTGCACGCCTTTGGGAAGACTATCCATTGCAAACCAGAATCGATCAAGACCGGTTGGCATTGTGACAGCTCGTGTACACGTTATCTCATTTGGTCTCTCCAAAAATCTTAAGAGGCAAGGTTACTGAGCCATTTTACAGATAAGGAAATTGAGGCTTCGGGAGGTTAGTGACTTGCGTGATGCCTCACAAGCCAACAAACTTTAGAGCCAGCCTGACCCCAAACCCCACATGCTTCACAGCTTCCATCTGGCACGTGTGCTTTAAATTGGTGAGAAAGTAGGCTGGTGAAGAAGGAAGGATGACACTGCCTGCCTGGGAATGGAATTTTGGACTTTCTTTCTCTAGCTCTTCATACTCTAAAACGTACACTGACAGGATCACATTTTGGTAAAGGGAGCTTCAATGACAAATTAGGCCAAAGTGTGTGTATTTGAGACCAGGTCATAAAAAGAAGAGCAACTCCTTCTTGCTTTCCGGGGGAAACCAGCTACTATGCCATGAAGAAATTCAGTGACCTCTGGGAGAGCTCACATTGCGGGGAACTGAGGCCTCCCCACCAACAGCCAAATGAGTGCACCATCTAAGAAGTGGAGCCCCAAGTAAGCCTTCAGATGCCTGAAGCTGCAGCTGACACCCTGCCCGAAAACTCACAAGAGTCCTTGAACTAGAACCACCCAACTGAGCCACTCTCTAATTCACATGCCACAGAAACTGTGAAATAATAAATGTTTTGCAGCCATTGGCCACTAAATTCAGGGGGAGGCTGTTACTCAGCAGTGGATAGCTGATACATTGCCTGCCCAGAAGCCTTCTGGTAACAGTCAGCTATAGGCGCAGCTTTACAGGGTACTTGAACTTGGGCTCAGAGAGGCCTGCCATGGTCCTTAATCAATATAATTTATGGAACATTTATTTTTTTTATTTTAAAGATTTTATTTATTTATTTGAGAGAGAGAGAGAGAAAGAACAAACAGAGGGTATGGGCAGAAGGAAAGGGAGAAGCAGACTCCCTGCTGAGCAGGGAGCCCCATGCAGAAGCTCGATCCCAGGGGCCTACGATCATGACCTGAACCGAAAACAGACGCTTAATCAACTGAGCCACCCAGGCGCCCCTAATTTATGGAACACTTAAAGTGAATACCCAGGCCTCAACCTCTGGAAATTCCTACTCAGTAGATCTGGAATGGGGTCCAAAGCATCTGTGTTTAGTCAAGTGATTCAAAACAAAAGCAAAAACCTATTCAGGGTTTTCTGAAGAACACTTTTGATTGAGAACTTCTGTCATCTTTTTTCATTTTCCTTTTTTAACTATAAAAAGCCACAGGTCGCTCTATTGTGTCCTCTGAGTTCTTTCTTTGGGGTTGCAAGACTGATTGGAGGAGCTCAGTGCACCTTTCGGCTACGGGAACCCTGGCAACCAACCAAGCTCAGGGCTTCTTATGAACTCCTAGAGCAACCTCCCTCAAACTTGAGTTGCATCAAACTTACCTGGAGGGTGATTCCTGGGTCCCACTCCCAGAATTCCTAATTCCGTGCCTTCAGAGTTAGATCCGAGGATTTGCTTTTCTAGTTAAGTTCCCTAGTTGGTGCTGCTGCCGGTGGGCATCACTTTGAGAACCACCACTAAAAGCACAGGACCTGTTTGCCCTGGAAATAGTCCAAGATCCTCCCTGTATTTCAGGCAACAGCAGCCAGGGAAGACTAAAACAAACAGATTTTGGCTGAGATAAAAGTAATCTCTTGTAATAGAAATCCAAATAGGGGCGATTTGGTTGGGGGTGGGGAGGTAATAACTGGGAAGGGGGCATGAAGGGGACTTCTGGGACCCCGCGTGTCATGTCCCGTTCCTTGATCTGAGTGGTGGTTCCACAAATGTATTCCCTTTGCAAAAGTACATTTGTGCACTGCGATTTGTACACTTTTCTGTCTGCAGGTTATACTTGAAAAGTTTACTTAAAAATTAGTGATGATAAATGCTGTGAGGGCCTGGGAGAAACAGGTCTCTGTATCATTAGCCTGTACCTTTGTTTACAAGTCAGCTTTCCTCTGAGGACAGGCTGGCAACCCAACAAAGATGTTCTTTGTTTCCTTTCTTCCTTGATGGAATATCATTTGTGTCTGTGTATGTGATATCTGGGGAGTGGTGGCTTCCCAAACCATCATTTGTTTAAAAACAAATCCGGATCTTCAAAAGAAAATAGCGTAAATGAAATAGTTGCAGGATTTCAATTTCTAGAATAACGGATCATGTTAGAATAAATTGAAAAACACACTGAGGGGCACCTGGCTGGTTCAGTCAGTGGAGTCCTGCAACTCTCAATCTTGGAGGTTGTGGGTCTGAGCCCCATGTGGGGGTAGGGAGGACTTACAAATAAAATACTGGGGTGCCTGGGTCAGTGAGGTGTCCAACTCTTGATGTCAGCTCAAGTCTTGATCTCAGTGTCGTGAGTTCGAGCCCCACGTTGGGCTCTATGCTGGCCAGGGTGCCTACTTGAAAAAAAAAAATCATTAAAATAAGGAAAAAAGAGAAAAAGAAAAGCGCATGAATGCTTTTTGAGAACCCTGGTTGCTATTTGACTATGTAACTTTACTGAAGAGTGAGATCTGCAAGCAAGAATTACCTCTTGTTTCTTTGAAAAGTGCCCAAAAGGCACGAGATTTTTTTTCTTCTGAGGACAGATGTCACCTGAAGAAGTCCCCGTTTTATCACACACACACACACACACACACACACACACACACACAAGCCAAAAGCCTTTGGAGTCTTTGTGAGGAGCCTCGTTTTGCAAATTTTTGACCCAAAAAAGCGCTAATTTTTGCTAAAACTCCCCCAGAGACATTCTACTTTCTAATTCATTCCTTTTCTACAATTTTAGTTTGTGAGTAAAAAGGTTTACTTGCTCTAAAAGTTTGGTTTCGAATGTTAACGAGGCCAGGTTGTGTTGGGACTTCCGATTTTCAGGGGATCTGCAAATTGTTATTTTGAAACTCGGGACACTACTGAGCATGAGAATGAGACTTCAGACAGCTGTGCAAGAAAACGAGTGCCCCCCTATGGGATGTTGTCCCTTTTAAAGGAGAGACACTGTAATACAGTAGCTAAATTCCTGGGATTTGGAGCCTAACCAACCTAGATTTGAATCCTAACATCGCTGTGTGGCCTTGGGTAACTTCTCTCTCCCTCCAAACTGTAGTTTTTTCCTTCTATTAAATTGGACTAATAATAATCAGTCCTAGAAAAATGAGGAGATCCATAAGTAAATAGTAAACATTCAACGCTTGGTAGCATAATAATTAAGGGACGAAGTAACAAATGGATCATTTTTCTTCAGTTTTGAATTTTCCCAATTCCTCTCTTTCTGGTGCAAACGTCAATGTAAAAATATTTACTTGGATGTATACATGAATGAATAAATGTGGGTTTTTTTTCTCTCCCTGCAATACAAATGAGCTGTGTAAAAAGTACAGGCGTGAAGGACAGGTTAATGGTTGCTGGGGATTTGGGGGTGACAGTGGCGAGGCGAGCATTGTAACTATCAGGAGTGGCTGGAGGGAGGGTTTGTGGGATTGGAATAGTCGTGTGTTCCGAGTGTTGTGATTCACAGGAGACAAAGTGGCACAAAAACACCACACCTACGTTGTACCAATGTCAGTTTCCATATTGTATTCCATAACCTGAGGGAAAAACTGGGAGAAGGTTATAATGGGCAGAGGGTTCCATTATACAGTCCATATATACTGTTTTTGCAATATCTTGTTAATCTAGGAGTACTTAAAAAAAAAATCTATCTAGAACTTCCTTTTACCACAATCACAGTATGCAAATCTCATTTATATCTCAGGTGGTCCCTGTGAACCTCCAGGGTAGGCTTGGTGTTTGACTTTTGCCTGCTTGCTTGCTTGCTTTCCTTCTTTCTTTCTTTCTTTTTTTTTTTTTTTTAAAGATTTTATTTATTTATTTGACAGACAGAGATCACAAGTAGGCAGAGAGGCAGGCAGAGAGAGAGAGAGAGGAGGAAGCAGGCTTCCCGCTGAGCAGAGAGCCTGATGTGGGACTCGATCCCAGGACCCTGAGATCATGACCTGAGCCGAAGGCAGTGGCTTAACCCACTGAGCCACCCAGGCGTCCCTCTTTCTTTCTTTCTTTCTAAAGATTTTCTTTATTTATTTGACAGAGAGAGAGATCACAAGCAGGCAGAGAGGCAGACAGAGAGAGAGAAGGAAGCAGGCTCGCTGCTGAGCAGAGAGCCCGATGTGGGACTCGATCCCGGGACCCCGAGATCATGACCTGAGCTGGCTTAACCCACTGAGCCACCCAGGCGCCCTCTTTCTTTCTCCTTCTGCCTTAAAGAGAGCCCTTAGTGTACCTCTCTCCTCCACTATTACCCCTTCCTAGGCCGATTCATTTCTTCATTACACATGCCCAAGGATTAAATGGTAGGAAGTGTGCCACAGACAGGATTCCGAAGGAATGCAAAGTGTGGTCATCTTTCGTTCTTAAATATTGACAGTTGCCTCTGAACAGTAGGATGAAGCATGTGCTAGCTATTTCCAGTCGCCTTCCTGTGTTAGCAGCAAGCATGTAAGTATATTCTTAAAATCTTGAGGATTGAGAGGGAAAGCAAATTAGTATCAGCTCAAAGTTTGGAAGTCCTGAAATGATACTGTGGATAAGCCAGTCAGCTGAATAACAGGAAAACCAGACATCCTTAATTCAGGTGATCTGGGGGTTGAATAACTGTGTCCCCAGTATCTAGACCAATGCCTTAGCTCTCGGTGGATGTTTGTGGATAAACAAATAAGTGAAGGAATGAATGAATGAATGAGGGGAGCATTAAGATAAACCAGGCAAAGCTGGCAAAGTCCGAAAGCAAGAGCAGAGAATTTAATTCACCTTTGTGTCCCAGGACTTGGCAAAGCATGACCTACTAGGGAGCATTCTAACCCTTCTCTCTCTGTGTCTCTAGGCAGCTTGAAATCCACTCTCCAGATGCAAAGCACACGGTGATCCTAAGGAGCAAGGACTCCGCCACCGCCCAGGCCTGGTTCAGTGCCATCCATTCCAACGTTAGTGACCTGCTGACCCAAGTGATCGCGGAGGTCAGAGAGCAGCTGGGGAAAACGGGCATTGCTGGGAGCCGAGAGATCAGGCATCTCGGCTGGCTTGCAGATAAGGTAAGGAAAAGGCTCCCTCGGGAGTAGATATTCCCGCCCCCTTGCCCCTACCCCTGGGTACGCCCAGCACTTGTGGCAACCATGCTTTCAGTTGCCTTGTTCCATAGGCTGGATCTCTCATTTGCGTACTGTTTGGACTTTCTGTCCAGCTCCAGCAGGCTTGTGTCGTACATGGCGGTGGGTGGGGCGCTGTGTCCTAATCAGCTTTGATTCCCCCACGTAGAGTCCAGTATGTTGCAGATTGCAGGTGTTAGCAAATTGGTGAATGGGTGAGTGAGGGAGTAGATGCGTAGCTTGACTGTCACACACGTGAAGGTGAGGGAAAATAACTCAAACGTGCAATGGACCTTTTGCCTTGTGAGGTGAGGAAGTGGAAAGGTTGCTTAAAAAGGGGGTTCCTGTGAGCTTTCATGAACCTGCTTATTAATAATGTAGATATGAGAGGGCGCCTGGGTGGCTCAGTGGGTTAAAGCCTCTGCCTTCCGCTCAGGTCATGATCTCAGGGTCCTGGGATTGAGCCCCGCATCGGGCTCTCTGCTCAGCGTGGAGCCTGCTTCCCCCTCTCTGTCTCTGCCTGCCTCTCTGTCTGTTTGTGATCTCTGTCTGTCATATAAATAAATAAAATCTTTTAAAAAAATAATGTAGATACGTTCATTTAAAGTAATAGCAATAATAACAAAGAGCCTTAGCAACTACCAGGTGTGGACTCTTTTGATATGTTATCTTATATTTTATCTGTATTCTAAAGCCAGCAGGCCCTGAAGGTCGTCATTTGTGAGCTCCTGTTTTGTGCAGGGCCAGGTACTAGGCAGGAGTAAAGTATTTAAGGATGAATGAAGATTTAATCTTTGTTCTCACGGAGGACAGTAACTGTGGAAAAGGACCTGGGGACATGTTAACACTGTCCCTCTGATTTCTTTTCCCAAGCTACATGATACCTTAAAGACAGTAAAACTCACTTTGCAGCCGTCTGCTGGGAGTTAACCCTTCTCTTCATGTCAAAGCATTCAGCCTTTGCCATTATCTATACCTGACTGCTGTCCCTTGAACTTGACCTGGAGTGCTCAGGAACACTGGGCTTGTGGACCAGTCTGACCTCCCAGTGACTCACATTGTAATAGGCAGTAAATGGGAATGATGATTGTCGCAATAAACAGCTTTCCTGCCGGGGAACCATGTCATCTGAGAAGGCCCAGTCAAACAGCACTTGAAAATAATACTTGAACACAGCATTAGGCTGTTTTTCCACCATTGTTCTTTGTTTGTACCAGTTCATGCCTGGGTCTCAGCCACAAAGTTCAACACAGAGTGGGTTGTTTGATTTGGTGTTGTCCCATCTCAAACAGAGTTCAAAGGATGAAAGGAACAGTGCAGGTGGTGGTAGCACTGAAAGTGTAATAAACAACCCAGGTAGCCTCTCATGACCTGTGTGCTGGGGTTCTCGATGAAAACAATACAGCAGTTGGGGATGGCATCATTTTATAAGTCAACAGTCTCCAATACTCTCTGCTTTTTACTTCCTCCAAATATGTGGGGGGGTCTTTCCATTGAAAATGACAGAAAGCTCAACTCAGCTTGAGCAAAAAAGGGATGTATCACTTTTGAGAACACATAGAGAACAGTACCCAAGGATCAGCTTCAGGCATGGTGGGATCCAGTGATCCAAATAATGTTATTAGGCCTGCTTCTCCATCTTTTTGCACCCTGCCCACTTCATTGGTGTACATGTAGGCAAGCCCTCATCCTTGGCCCGACAGTTCCAGGCCTATGTTTTCCATTACGGCTACTTGTCTACCCGAATAAAAGCCTCTTTGCCCTCATGGTTCCAACAGAAGTCCTGAGATTGAGCCTAATGGAACTGACTTAGATCAGATGTTCACCCTGGGTTGTGCTGAGATCAGTCTCATCCAAACCTTGTGCCCTGAGAAATGAGGAGAGGTGGTTCTCTAATGGAAAGTTTGGCTGTTGTACAAGCAACAGACTGAATGGATTCTGGGGAAGCCAAAGCAACACAGACATTATCTGCTAGAGGAGGAAAAAGGATTGGGATGAAAACATGTCCTCGTCTGCTTAGGGGCCTGAGTAGATGGGCAGATGTTCTGGAGATCTCAGGGTCCTGGCAGGAAGTGGATGGCAAACTCAAAAGTGATTGGAATGGATTTAATGAAGGGATAACTTGTAAACTGTGGCCAAGGTAAGGAAAACCAGGAAGAGATGGAGAAGCACTCCAGCGCTAACAACAGCAAGAGGCCACAGCCACCCCTTAATCTGAAATGGCAAGAAAAGGAGCAGTTACCTGAAACTAGCTAGACTTGTAGCTATAGAAAAGGGCCACCCCTGAGAGCTATGGTCTTTGGGAGGGAAGTACAACCCCTGTGACCCCGCCCACTGATCTCCTGCTGGTGTCTCCCATTGGCTGAGGCTGACCACAGGCCAGAGGCAAGGGAGCCCCTCTGATGCATCTGGATAAGCGGTCTCCAAAGGCATAAGCAGGGGGAAAATGGGTAGAGACTAGACCTGGGGGGGCAAAGGGCGCTGTCGAGCCCACACATCTCTCTACTTCAAAGAGACTGAGATGCTCTCAACTCCTGGAGGTTCTTTTTTTTTTTTCCTTTTTTCCCTCCATCTCTTTTAACACAAACTTCATTACTATTTGTGTAGCTGGAAAATAAAATTGTGTCATTAATAATGTTGAAATTTTCCCCAAAGTTTCCATTTTCTCGCTTATAAGTTGTCTGCTTATACCATATTATCAGTAGAGTCATTATTAGGCATTCCCATGGAGCAGGAATAAAGGCTCATAAAAACTCTTTCTGGTTTTAGAATAGTATTGTTTTTCCAATTTCAGGTAATCATTACAGATGTTTCTTCAAATTGTATTATGTGTTGTATTCCTAAGAGCGATAATGACTTACCATGGACAATTACCAGAAGCAAGAATGTCTTTTATTGCCTTCAGAGCTTCAGAACTTCTGAAAAGATTACCACAGATCAAGTCCTAGGGAAAAAATCCAAGCTGGAATCTTTTTTGATTAAATATTTAATACTGAATCCTAGTGTGGAGGCATACAAATGGTTTTCAGCAAAATGTTACAACGAAAGGCAAATCCCTAATACTGTGGCCTTCTTATATTATCACAAATATCAGAGAATTTGCTTGGTATTTGTAAAGCTATAAAGTGTGATCCTATATATATTCAGCTGTAATTTACCTTAAATTGATGTCCTTTGTCTTTTCTTATGCTGTTAATCTTTGATTTTTGTGATTAATAGCAGCAGCTCTGGGCCATGATTTATACATATTAAATTTAATTTCAGATTTTTAGAACTGGCATTTACATGAGCTAAAACAATACGAAACAACAACAACAACTTCCCTTTTAAAATCCTGTCTGTGGGGCACCTGGGTGGCTCAGATGGTTAAGCATCTGCCTTTGGCTCAGGTCATGATCTCAGGGTCCTAGGATTGAGCTCCACATTGGGGTTCCAGGCCAACAGGGAGTGTGTTTCTCCTTACCCCTCTGCGTCTCCCCCTGTTTGTGTGCTCTGTCTCTGTCTCTCTCTCTCTCTCTTGAATGAATAAATAAAATCTTAAAAATAAATAAATAAGATCCTGCCTATGCCAATCCTAAAATTTCCTCTATAGTACACAGAAGGAAAACTTTGTATTAATGTTATTCTTTCCTCTGAGATGGTCTGAGGACTGGAAGAATGGCTCCCACAAAATGGCTAGTCCTTGAGGCAATGGGGAGAGTTCAGTGGTCTCCAAGAGAGGAGAATGAACATGGAAAAAAGTAGAAGCAATGGATTAATATAGCTTGTAGTGAAGGCATGCTAGAGATTGATTTTAAGGCAGGTGAAGGTTCATCAGACACATGTGATACCTTGGGTGGTATCCAATTATGGAAGACTTTAAAAGCTGGATAGATGATTTGAATTTGATTTGGTGGACAAGAGGGAACCTTTATCTACAGTATCAGAGAGAAGGGACTCAGAGGTAATTGCTAGGGACTGAACATTCCTGTCCTCCCCAAATCCGTATATTGAAGCAGTCATCCTCAATGTGATGGTATTTGAAGGTCAGACCTTTGAGATGTCATGAGGCTTGGATGAGGTCATGAGTGTAGAGTCCCCACGAAGGGACTGGTGCCTTTCTTGGGGATGAAGAGACCAGACCACTCTCTCTCTACCATGTGGGATAGAGCAAGATGGTAGCATTCCAAAGGCCAGGGAGAGGACCCTCACCAGCACCCTGTTCTTACACTTCCCGTCTCCAGAACTATGAGAAACAAGTGCTTGTTGTTTGAGTCACCCAGTCTGTGGTAGTCTGTGATAGCAGCCTGAACTGCGACAGTGACCTGAACTGACCTCTTCTTTGTACAGATGAGAAATCTGGGACCCAGAGAATGGAAAGTGTTTGATCTGAAGTCACACTCTAAATCAAGATACAGGAATAATTAAAGAGTGGAAAATGTGATGATATCCTTATTTCTCTAATTTTTAAAAGAATCCACTGCAGCTTATCCATTGCAGTTGATTTTAGTCTTTCCTTGAACTCTCGTAGCCATTCTCTGGACTTCCTACAGTGTCAAGGTCAGCACTGGGCCAACTGCCCTTGGGCTGGGGCCATTTTTTTTTTCTTTCTCCTTCACTTCCTGGCCTTCTGAACTGTGACAGTAACAGTCCAGGCCCTGTGCTGCTTTCCCTGTGTGCACACTCAGCTGTAGATGGGATAAGTGTACCAGTGTGGTTGCTCCCTTGTTTGTCTTGGTCTTAAACCTCTTACCTCCTTCCAAGCCCTATATCCAAAGGGCCTATCTATACCCAAAGGGCTTATCAATGCTGATCTCTACCTGGAATTGTAAAATATAATATGCCCCAAACACAGTCTTTCAGTCATTGTTCTTTCATGTTTTTGCAGTCATTATTACTGAGGTGTTTCAATGGTCCAGTTTCAAACAAGAGAGAAAGAAGCTAGGTTCTGATTCTTGCTACTTAGATAAACGCTAATCAACAGGGACATGGCAGAATTGTTGGATTTCCTTTTGTGCTCAGTTCTTCATGTGTTGCCTTTGCTTTACTCTGTTTTCTTAGTTTGCAAACTATTTCTTATCGGATTAAAAACACAGAAACAGCACAGGGAAACAACAACAAAAAATCCAGTTGGGAGCTCTGAGATGCAAATTCAGTTCTCAGCTTTCCTCATTTCCACTTCAGATTTTTAAAAATGGGAACATTTATATAGCTGTGCCTCCCCAGGGTGTTATTGGAGGAAGGGAAGTTGGTAATTAGTATTTATTGTGTGCCTAGTCTGTCGCCTGCGATGTGTTTAAATAATTCCTATCCTATGAGGCTAGCCTGCAGTAAATTCACTCCTCCAGCAAGTGGCAGGGACAATGTGAACCCTTCTTTCCACTCAAGTCCAGAATTTTCCACTAAGCTGAGCTCCTACAGGGACCCAGGGAACATGTGTCCGTCTACATGAAACCACCGGAATCCAAAGTTAGAGCATTATCACATACCAAAAGCATTGTTTCCTCATAAAGAGACATATCAAAAGAACTCAAATATTTTATGTGTGTTTATGAAAATAAAGGGGGTCTTCATCCATTCAGGCTGCTGAAACAGAGTACAGTAGATCAGGTAGCTTATACACAGAAGTTTGTTTCCCGCAGTTCCAGAGTCTGGGAGTCTGGGATCAGGACACCCACAGAACTGAATACTGGTAGAGCCCTCTTTCTGATTTATAGACAGCCCTCTCACTGTTGCCTCACTGGGCAGAGAGAAAGGAATGGTAGCTCCCTTCTTCTTTTAAGGACGCTAATCCTATCATGGATTCCACCCTTCTAATCACCTCCCTTGAAGGCCCCACTGCAAATACCATCACATTAGGGCTTCAACCTGTGAATTTGGAAGGGAAGCTATTCAGTCCATAGCAGGGGACATGCTCATATGAGCACAGTGCAACCCTTACTAAAATCTTTTTTTGCTCCTATCCACTTTCATCCTAATCTTGAACTACTTTCATTCCTTTCGCGGTCCTAAAAAAGGAAATCCAAGAGAAAGAGATTATTCTCTGTTCTTCCTGTCACACCTAGCTGGCAGGTCTCAGTCTTTATTGTCCACACAGTGATCCTCTGCCTTTCTCCACTTTCTTCCTGTTTTGTGCTGTAGAAGTCCAATGAACAGGACCGACAAAGACTGAAATGGTCTTTGTTAGGACAGGTTAGGGGAAGACTAAAACACACACACACACACACACACACACACACACACAGAGTTGGCCTTGTTTTGAGTGTTTCCAATATCTATGAATTCAGTTATGTTCCAATTTCAGTATATGTGCTGCTGAAGCGAGCACTATGAATTTGGTTATCATGATTCAAATCAATGCCCACAGTCTCTCAACAACACAGTTCATAGTTCAGTTACTATGGTCTAATAACTGCGAGTAATTTTATAAAGTACAGACCTTGCTGCCAGCTCCTCATTCAGAAAATCATTACGTGAACAGCCAATGTGTGTTGCCTGGTGACCAATCCCGTGATGCTCTCGCAGTCGGTCAGTGACCGGCCACAAACGTGTGTTCATTCACACAGACTGCAAAGCGGGTCTTGGTGTTTCCTCCTTGTTTCCTGGTGATGAATCTATGACGTTTGCTAAGCATGGATAATAGAAAGGGGGAGCTGTCCAAAAAAGATGAAAGTACGGTCAAGTAGAAAGTGATCCTTGTGGAAGTGAGCTTCTGATCAAACGGGAATAGAATTATGGAAGAACTGGTTGACCCTGGGAGCTTGGGGGCCAGTGCTGTTCCAGAGAATCTTGCTTTGCGTGCAGAAGGCAGTGAAGAAAGGATGAAGATGCCCCAGAAGAAGTGAGAAGCTTCCCAGTGTGGGAGCGCTCCGAGACATTTCGCCTCGCTGAAAGTAGAAAGGATAAAATGTTGCCAGCTGATCCAGACTTAGAAAGGAGTAGGATGGCTTGTCAAGGCCTGGAAAAGACGCTCACTGAGAACCTCACTTACGTGATGAGGAGAAGGCAACAAGCACTGTTCACACTGCACTCAAGTTTTCGACAAAGGAATAAAATACATGAATTCTCAATCTTCCTAATGTCTTAAAGGGATAGGTTACTAAGTAAATAGGTTTGACTACTTTTTTCATTTCCCTGTATATCTACAGTTGACAGAAAGACCATTTTTAATGTTTCAATAAAAAATTTTAAGTGTCCAGAGAACAATACTAATTTTTCCACGTGATGGAGAGCACTCAGTATGGTTTCAGCTCGCACAGTCATTTTTATTGGCCAGCACTGCTGTGCCAAGGCAGAACTGTCTCTCTCTCTCTCTCCACCTATCCATCTGGCCCTATACCTGTTCATCCATCCGTGTCGTCCTCCGTCTCTCTCTCATCCCTCTCTCATCCCTCTCTCCATCCATCCGGCTCTCTGTCTGTCCCTATCCATCCGCCTCTATCTACCCGTCTCCCATCTGTCAACATATGTTCCCTATAGCTCACATCATTCCCTAGACCATCATTAATTTTCAGCTCCAACAATAACAATTTATTCATCCACCCAAATGCCACATGAATATCACCAGTTTCATCCTGTGGCTGCACGGCCCAGCTCCCTTAGAGGAATCTCAAATGCAAATGTGCAATAGCCTTGGTCAGAGTGAAACAAGCTGCCGGTAATCAAGATCTTGACAGTGTAATTAAGGGAACGATATTTCTGGAGCCTCTAAATATATCAGCTTCACCATCTGCCTAAAAATCACCTACGTAGGAATTTCCCACCACTTCCCAGAGTGAAAATAGTCTCTGACCTGAGGGAACTCCCATCAGATAAGTAGAAATAGAACTATGGTCCAGGCTACCCCTGATTTGCCTCATCCCTAAGTCAAGTCTGTTTGTTATGCTAGGAAACAGACTGTTAATGCAATTAAGTGCTAATGGGCCTGTTGTGCTGCTTTTAAAAGGCAAGTCATCCAGTTCCGGAGTGATTCACCTCTGAGATGGATCAAGACTGGGGAAAACCGGCAACAGCCTGGTTATCTTCCTGTTAGTCTTCAAAGCTACCGCACACATGTGAATGCAGATTGCGCCCATCTGCCATTCTCTGAGAAATGGGGGCTCTAAAATGGGGGTGGCTAGGTGGGCGGAGAGGCAGCTCTAATGGAAAGATGGAAATATGCCCACTTTGCTGCGTGACTTCACAGCACAATTTGGTAATGGGAGGCCTTGTGGGGCTGATTCCCACCAATTCATATGAGCCCTTCTTGATCTCTTGGGAGACATGTGTAGACCTCAAGATGGAAAGCTCTGTGCCTGGCTGTATGGCCAGCACACTCTGCTCAACTCTATCTTATTGGTCATCACCGATCACCGTGCCTTTATGAAATAGATCTCTTCCAGAAAACCTTCCTCTCTTCAGTAAAGAAAAAAAGGCTTTCCTCTTGATTTCCATTACTTGATTATTCTGATCACCTTCTATTCACCCCCTTGGTGAGGGAGAGAGCCTCACCTTGAACAGCAGGAGACAGCAGATCCCATGACCGCAAACACTGGACAGAGGAGCCTGGCGGCAGCTCATTACTGACATTTACTGAGAGCCTGGGGACAATGCTGCAAGCCTCGCAGGACCCCGTAGGGTTCCTAGGGGGCAGGGGAAACAGCAGGGACTGTGAGACAGGCTTTGTAGTAACTAGAGGGCGAGATGCTCTCTGGATCCAGTGGGAGTATGGAATTGGCTTGTTTGAATCATTTTGCGGGCTGTCAGAGAAGTAAAATCCATTAGGGTTAGGACTAGGGTGAGTGCAGGGAACGGAGGTTGGGAGGCATATCCAATGAGAGCAGGAGCCCTGGGAGGCTCCAAGAGATCAAGACAGCACGTACGGCATGTCCAGTGTCTTAGGATTCTTTAGAAGCCAAGTTGGAGATGGAGATTAGGGACTTACAGAGAGGGCACTCAGGAGAAATCTGTAAGGCAATGGTTAAATCGAGAGAGGTTGAGGAGGAAGCTAATAAAATGTGCTATCAGCTAGAGTCTAGCCTCATCCCAGTCCCACAGGGGGCTCTGGAACAGGATGAGCAGCCCAGACTACCCACCCCCACCTTACACAGAAGAGTTCGGATTTTATGTCCCCATATGAGTCAGCCACTGGCTGTAGGCTACTTTGCAGGTAAAGAGAGGCCACTCCTGTGGGCCAGGGGCAGGTCTGGAGAGGAAGAGAAGGCTTATACTGTGGGCAGTCATTATTCACATACCATGAAGTCTGAGGGCTCTAACCTAGAGAAGGGAATTTTGGCAGAGGACCAAGCGATACCTGCTGTAATCCCTGGTGTGTTCACGCAGGGAAAAAACATTCCAGCCCACATACATAAGATCTTCAGGGGGCAAAGGGATACTGATAGCCAGTTCTGAGACACGCAGGGGGCTCTAGCCACCACCTAGAAGTTTCCTTTTCTTTACAACTATAGTCAAATCCTAGTAACTCACCCTGGCATTTACTCATGACTTTATCCCCCACACCCTGGAAGAATTACTTTCTAATGCTTTGAAATTCCCAGTGTCATTTTCAGAGTCCCTCCACAGCCTTACGTTTTTGGCGTGGGCTTTTTATTAGTTCTGATAGGACTAGGTTGCAATATTACAAATGCAATGCAAATAACCACGTTTCATTTTTCAGCCTGAAACTCCTTCAAGTTGGTATTTTCAGGTTTTGTAAGCTGAATCAGAGTGATTAAATTTGAAGTCCTTTATTGATTTTAGGTAGAATTAGGAACAGGCATGCAGATGTATCTAGAGTTGTAGAATCTGATTTAAGAACACCCATAATATCATAGGGCCTGAGTCAAAATGAAAATGAGGGTCTTTACGGAGCTTCAGAAGGCAAGAGGGATTCTCAGAATTACTCTTACCCATTGCCCTTTCATAAGGATTCAGGGAGAGACCCTAAACTACTTCTTGATCTGTCTTGGTCATGCAAGTACAATCTGGCAGAGAGAAGAGGCAATTTCTTATTGAGGCTTGTTGCTCCAGAGCCTAGACAGTGTCTGTAGCGTCAGATGCGTGATGTGAGTCAGTGGACTAGTGGCAGTAGCCAGAAACGTATTCTCCGTTGCCAGCAGACCCTGCAATAGAGTCCTCTGAGAAGAAATACAGTCTCACTTTGCCTGTTCAACACGGCTTTGTTGGCAGAGGAGAGGAGCAACCCCAGGCACCTGACCCTCATTTCTGTGTTTTAAAAAATCATCTTTCCACATGAGGATTCTTGGACCATAAACTCGGTATGACTTAGGGCTTCCTTTATTTGAAAATGTCAAGCTTCTCAATTTTGAGTGAGATGCAGGAGTGATGAGTGGTGGTCTTTGAGTGCCTTTAATGTTTTATGAATTTATCATCCTTCCTAATGAGAGCAATAGATTTAAAATCAGAAAAGGGGGCGCCTGGGTGGCTCCGTCATTCAGTGTCTGCCTTCGGCT
Source organism: Mustela nigripes (assembly GCF_022355385.1). Classification (NCBI taxonomy): domain Eukaryota; kingdom Metazoa; phylum Chordata; class Mammalia; order Carnivora; family Mustelidae; genus Mustela; species Mustela nigripes. The sequence goes on along the minus strand of NC_081559.1, from coordinate 178,745,817 downwards.
CAGGTCGTGATCCCTGGGGTCCTGGGATCAAGCCCTGCATCAGGCTCCCTGCTCAGTGGGGAGTCTGTTTCTGCCTCTCCCACTTGCCCTGCTTGTGTTCTGTCTCTCTATCAAATAGAAAAATAAAATATTTTTAAAAAATAAAAATAAAAACGGAAAGGAGGTCTCTGGACTCAGGCGGCTCTGGGCTCTCTTGCCCCCAGTAAGTAGCACAATTCAGGTACATGATTTACTTATTCCATGGGTTCTAAGAATCAGAACTTTAGAGCTATAGGAGGGACAGAAAAAAAAAAACAAAAAAAAACAGAATATGAATTGGCAGTGTCATGTCACTTGACCGTAATCATGTAGCTAGTTTACTCGAAATGTGAGACTAAAATTCGTGTATCTCTGACTCTTAGCCCAGGGCGTGATTGGCTCTACCCAGGACACCCCACCATCCACGTGAAGTGTCCTAGGAACGGTTCAGCATTATGCAAATATAAAATCCTTTGATTGCTGTTTTGCCTTTGGGGATCTAGAGGGCCTGCTGGTCTGGAACTTTGGTGAGATGAGAGGTCGGGATAGAGATTGGGAGTACCTTGTAGAGAAGATCAAAGGGTTGAAGAGATCTCTGGGGAAATAGAGAAGGAAAGAGTAAAACGTTGGGGAGTACCAGGAAGAGGAGATAGAGGAATGTAGGTTTCTGGTCATGATGGCTCCTGGGCCAAGGCCCCTCTCTCCCTAATTAATATGGACACCTTCCTCTTGTCCTGAAAGACTTCTAGAGTAGCACCAGCAATGCCTCTTACTGCACTTGTCTAGGAGACTTTGTTTTGGCTTACGAAACATGTCTGTGTAGCTCATCTACCTCTCCAGTCTCCCTCTCCTACCCCCAGCTTCCCCACTCGTCACTTCTTCTTTGCTCCACGTACAGAGAGACTAAGTCTTGTGGGAACCCTACCCTGGTTTCCTCTCAGATGCAGCATCCCTAGAATTTCTTTTCCCTGGTTAGCCGTCTACCTTAGGGCTGCTTTCTGCTCCTTAGAAGTAATGGGTTTGAAAGGGAGAAATGCAAATGAACCCGATCTTTATCAGAGGCAGTGGGGAAAAAAATGTTTCCGGGGACTCTGTCCGTGAAGACGGAGCATGAAGGCCTGTCTGTGTTTCACAAAAACTTCAGATGAACATTCTGTTTTGTGCACGCAGATCTCCCAACACAGACACACAGCACAAAGACAGCCCGAAGTCAGTAGTGTCAGCACTCAGAACACATAAAGTGTCCTTGGTGTGTGTGTGTGTGTGTGTGTGTGTGTGTGTGAGAGAGAGAGAGAGAGAGCACAGTGGGCACTGTTATTGTCTCTGGCTTAGCAGTTGAATTCAGGAACCAAGCATTTTGGCTAAGGTGAATTTAGGGCCTTGAAATGAGGTTGGAGTCAAATGAATCGAGTAAGAACTGACTGAGTGAATGTGTAGGAGGGGTTGTGATGAAGCAGGATCTCGAAGAGGAGCACAGGGCTTTGGACCGGGACCTAACTGCATTTTAATCCCTGCTTTGTTACTTACTGGTTGAATGACTTCAGACAAGTTTTGTTTGTTTTGTTAAGTCTCTGATCCTTTGTGTCTATAAAAAAGACATTAATACTGGGGCACCTGGGTGGCTCAGTGGGTTAAGCTGCTGCCTTCCGCTCAGGTCATGATCCCAGGGTCCTGGGATCGAGCCCCGCATTGGGCTCTCTGCTCCATGGGGAGCCTGCTTCCTCCTCTCTCTCTGCCTGCCTCTGCCTACTTGTGATTTCTGTCTGTCAAATGAATAAATAAGATCTTTAAAAAAAAAAAAAGACATTAATACTTACCTCAAAAGAGAATTTATAGGGTTTAAATGAAATATTTTATGTCGCTGTCTGGCACAGGGCCTGACACACAGCAGGCTGTAGATCGAAAGCAGTCTAAGAAAGCAGTCTACGAAGGCCGACCCGCGTATTTTACTGGAAAGGTAGCTCTCTTTCCAAAGCAGCTGTTTTGAAATGGGATGTCTATAGAGGCCTTTAGAAATCCCCAAATCTGTGAATGCTAATAAAATATATGTATATATATTTTCTTTTATTAAATGTGGTAAAAAGGATTTGCTCTGGTTCTTTCACAAAGTACTGACTTCACGGTGAACTCAGAACTACCAAATCAGTGTTCTAGTGTTTCGTTTGTCTTTAACTTCTGTTCTCTGGCAGGAAACCATCACTTTCATAATCAGTACTATCATTTGCCTTTTTAGGATGTTTTCCAAAAAGAACAGAGTAGAGTGTACACCCATGGTGTGTGTGTGCATTTTTTGTGTGTGTGTGAGGTTTTTGTTTTGTTTTTTTTAAGATTTTATTTATTTGGGGCACCTGGGTGGCTCAGTGGGTTAAAGCCTCTGCCTTCAGCTCAGGTCATGATCCCAGGGTCCTGGGATGGAGCCCCGCATTGGGCTCTCTGCTCAGTGGGGAGCCTGCTTCCTCCTCTCTCTCTGCCTGCCTCTCTGTCTACTTCTGAGCTCTGTCAAATAAATAAATAAATTTAAAAAAAAAAAAGATTTTATTTATTTATTTGAGAGAGAGTCAGTGAGAGAGAGCATGAGAAGAGAGAAGGTTAGAGGGAGAAGTAGACTCTCTGTGGACTGGGAGCCTGATGGAGGACTCGATCCCAGGATTTTGGGATCATGACCTGAGCGGAAGACACTTGCTTCACCAACTGAGCTACCCAGGCACCCAGTGTGTGTGTGTGTGTGTCTTTAATGATGTCACGTATGAAGAGAACAGCAGAGCCAGACAGGTGTGTGGCGGGAAGTCAGCCTGCACCTTTAGAACTGGTCCCTAGCAAAATTACAAATGACTGCAAGCCAGCGGCATTTGGGGTCACGCATGGTAACAACTGTATTAAATCCGTGAAGGCCAAAGATCTGCTGTCTGTGGTGGACTGAAACCTGAATAAAAATATATACCCAACATTAATGCTGCCAAAGTTAGGAAAGGAGAAAGAACAGTATAAATTGTGTTTTCTAGGAGAAGCTTCGTGGCAAAAACCAGACTTGAGTTGGTCCTCAAAAAGTGAAAAGATTTGTACTTCGCCTACTTTTTAATTTCACAGAGAAAGTCCGTAAATAAAGGAGCTTATTACATGATGCCTGGGAAAGAGGTCATAAGTCATAAGTACAATTGATTGATTGTGAATCTGTCTCAATTTCCCTGTAAACACAATATGAAATTCATATATATGTGTAATTTTAACTAAGACCCTATTTATTAAGCTTATAGAGGTAATTCCATATTTAACCAAATATAAATTATAAAAACACCTTTCTAAAGTTTATATAAACTCAATTAAATAAAGCAATAAATAATAAGTATTATAAAGTTTAAATAACTAAACGTGTAAAAATGAATTTCAAGCAAAAGCATACAAAAAGGTATTCATAATCCCTGTTTTTTCTTTTCCCTAGAAGAGATCAGAAGTTGAACAAGTATTTGTTCAAAGTTTAGGTTCTAATACATAAAGTTGTATTTTGTTGTTTTCTCCATTTTATATTTAAGGTTTCTTTTTTTTTTTTGAGAGAGAGAGAGAGAGAGTGCGTGTGGTGAGGGGGTGGGGAAAGGGCAGAGGGAGAGGGAGAGAATCTTAAGCAGACTCTGCGCCCAGCTCAGAGCCTGATGTGGGGCTCCATCTGCCGACCCTGAGATCACAACCTGAGCTAAAAATCAAGAGTCAGACGCTTAACCGACTGAACCACCCAGATGCCCCTGTATTTAAACTTTCTTGGTAGCAAAAGAGAGCCTTAAAAATAATTGCTAGTTATTCAGGTTTCTAAGAACCTCACCCCGTACCCTTATATTATTTTGAGAAAGCAGACCTTAGAATTATAGAAGCCCAACTTTTTATTTTTTTTAAAGGTTTTACTTACTTGAGAGAGGGTGTACAAGCGGAGGGGGGGGGGGGGGTTGGAGGAGGGTGTAGGAGCAGAGGGAGAGGGAGAAGCAGAAGTTGTGGGAATAGAACAGAGAACAAGTGGGCCAAGTTCTCACTGCAGTGGAGCGTGCATTTCGGCAGACGAGATAGAGGACACACAAAAAACAATCCAGATACAAGTGCTAGGAGGGGAATGAGGAATGTGAAGTTAAGGGCCTAGGTGAGTTATTCTAGATAACTGTTTAGAAAGGGCAAGATACCAAGATGTTCTCTGACTCACAGACAAATGAGAACAATAGATGTGGAAACTAAGAATTTTAAATATATCTGCTCTAAATTTCTGTGTTGTAATGGTGCCTAGGAGTGTAAGAACAGTATTAAGTGGAATCTTAACGATGGGGAAAAGAAAGACTTTCTTGGTAGCAGGAATTGCGTGTGCAAAAGGCGCATAATGCATGGCCTCATTTCAGAATGGCCATTAATCTTGGGTGGCTGGAACGCGGAATATATATATTCAGGTGATGCTGCCTTTCTTAGCAACACCCTTAGGCAGTTGTACCTTCACTCCCATGGTGCTGTATTGCATTTTTAGAATTCTTCTTTGGAATTGCCTTTCAAGACCATTTCTTAGTAATGTAAGAAAATCTACTCTACGGTCACGTGGGCATCCCTCCTGGTCGGAACGTGTTCTGTTTTTCACTTTCCCCCTGCTTGGCTCAGCTCAGCACCCTCCATTCCTGTAGACAGTGGTTCCCGCCTCTCAGACCCAGGTGCCTGAAAATTAGTCTTGCCAAGAGCCTTGGAATATAGTTGGGCAATGGTGTGGTGCCAACTGAGGCCGACCATGAGGGACATCACACCCAAAATGCATGATGAAACCGAATGGCATAAATTCTTAAGGAAAATAATTCAACAACATTTATGAGTGCCTACCACTGGGCCGGGTACTCTGTTCTGCTTTGCTCCTAGTTCTAGTGAGCTTTACTTACTAATTTCATCTTCACCCCATAACACAAATCTGCAAGCTCATGACTCTCCTTCTTTTAAAAAGTTAGAAAGCTGTAGAATATTGCTTCTTATGAGATACAGCCTAGGGCCTTGTGTATTGGTCCCAAATCCATTTAGAAGTGAGCACTTCAGTGTCTCTCCCACACCAGTGTTCTTCCTTGGTAACTCAGAACTGCAGAAGTTATAATAAACAATTGTGTTGATCTGTTTGGGCTGCTCTCTATAATAAAATACCATACCATAGACTCGGAAGCTTATAAATAACAGAAATGTATGTCTCACAGTTCTGGAGGCCAGAAGCCCAAGTTCAGGGTGTCAGCAGGGGCAGATAAGGACTGTCTTCTAGACTGTCAACTTTTTGTTGTGTCCTAACAGGGGGAGGAGCCCCAGGGTAAAGGACCTCTGTGGAGTCTCTTGAGCACTAATTCCATTCACGTGGGTTCCACCTTCCTGACTTTATCACCTCCCAGAGCCCACCCCTGCCTCCTAATACTGTCACCTTGGACATTAGCTTTTCAACATATGAATTTGGGGGAGACATAAACATTGAGACCATAGCAACAATGAGATATTTACCTTAGGGCTTTATGAAGTGATTTCATGTCTATTTCCCTTAGCGCTCCTGAGAACGCCCTGTTTCTATGACCCACGACTCCCAGAGAACGCGTGAGCCCATGCCTGTGTGCAGGTGTACCCAGGTTAGAGACGTGAACCTCATTCCTCCTGTGCTCTCGTGCAGAAGCCACATTCCCTTTCAGGAGGGACACAGACACCATCCGAGATGTTATGCCTGCCTCGCGGTTGTCATGGTGCAAAGTGCTTATTGGGATTCTGCCAAGATAGGTGTGATCATGGAGAACAGAAGCTCCTCTTTGAATCGTGCTGACAAGAAGGCTGATTCTCAGTGTTGGAGTGATTAGTTTGACCTTTCATTTTTAAGTGGTTTTATGAAAATGTGAGCCCTGCGTGCTCTGTAATTTTAAACATGGAGGTTTTTTTTTTTTCGTTTGTTTGTTTCTTCTTTTTCAAACCAGGCCTACGAAACTCAAGCTACTCTTAAACACCCATGTGGGTCGGGTAATCATCTCCCCAAATCACCAGCTTCTGGTGATGTCTACTCGTTTTGCCAGCCTTAACAAAAAGGGAAACTGTTAGTAAAAGCATGAGAGTCCTACCCAAAATGACCTAGCAAATCATTGCTTAGAAACATGACAGGCATGGAGATCTGAGGAAGCCCTTCTTTCCTAATAGAATTTTCCGGCTCCTACTAAAATTTTTTGTCCTCCAGAAGGGGTGATAAGAAGCGTTGAGAGCAGGATTTATGTGCCAAATGAGGCATGGCAGGGGGTGATTTGGGAGGCCTCGCTCTGGGGAGAACAGTTAGTTTTTCCTTTAAGATTTATTTGTTTAAGAGAGAGAGTGCATGTGTTTTCGTGTGCAAGTTTGCTGGGGGAGGGTCATAGGGAGAGAGAGAGAATCCTGAAGCAGACTTCCTACTGAGCAGGGATTGAGGAGCTGGATGCAGGGCTCAGTCCCAGGACCCCAAGATCATGACCTGAGCCGAAAGTAAGAGTCCACTGCTTCACTGAGCCACCCAGGCGCCCCAGAATGGTTAGTTTTTTATTTGACAGAGATCACAAGGAGGCAGAGAGGCAGGCAGAGAGAGAGGAGGAAGCAGGCTCCCTGCTCATGCGGGGCTCAGTCCCAGGACCCTGAGATCATGACCTGAGCCAAAGACAGAGGCTTTAACCCACTGAGCCACCCAGGCAGCCCAAGTTTTTTAAAGAGCTATTTATTACTGTCTCGTTAGTAAGAGCTTAAGGAAGAAATTGGTAGGAAGCAAAAAAGAACAGACAAAAGAAAAGAAAGGAAGGGGGAAATAAACAGGAAAAACACATGCCATTATCATTTTACCTCCATTGGATTTAAACCAGTTTACATCAGTTAAAGGATAGAAATAACATTTGGATGTAAGAGACGTGCTATAAATCTTTTCACCCTGACCTTGAGGCTGCTTACTTGGATCCCTGATGAATGGTGTTTGATTCCTGGAAATATGATAATGCCACTTGTTTTCTTATTTTGGGTGATAAACCCAGCACATTCCTCATGTGAGCAGAAAGGCACATCGATAACCACGAAGGCCCATGGGTCCTGCGGAGGGATTTTCCCTCCCCTCAGTATGTAATGCCCCACACTTGCCTTTTCCCCCATGGCTGCTCTGAGCCCAGAATACTCAGAGTGTGCTCTAGAACCAGTGCCAACCCGCTGACTTCTGCGTCTGATGAGGCCTCAGTTGAGGCCTGACCCAAGTTCCAACATATTGTTGGAGCGGTCGGTTTGATTCTTGGCTCCGATGCTAACGGGCAGCTCCTGAGTTGCACGGCGTCCAGAGGAACCCGGGCTCTGGCAACGCTTACACCAGACGCGCGATGAGATGCGCTTGGGAGGAGGGCAGCGAGACGCCCTGTGCAGGGGCATCGTAAGAGACGTGAGCAGTGAGAACAGTGACATTGCCCAATCACCATTTCGTAGCTTAGGGGAGGCCATAAGCAATCAGGAGGTGGAAAAAAACATGCTGTCTTCTAGCTCCTCTTAAATTTAAAAAAAAAAAAAAAAAAAAAAAAATCCCCCCACATCAGAGAGGTGCTTTATGAGCTGTGAAATGGGGAGGAAAGTTGAAATGTTTAAAGAGTCAGGTAATAGCTTTTATCATCAAAGGGAAGCTGACTTCCAGCCCTGCTGGTGAGTCACGGTAGATTTCAAAGCCTCGGGCATGGCCATGTGGCACTAACCACAAGGACACCGGTGATATTTCATTGCAATGCTCTGCTGTCCCTGCTGTCCAGCCCCTCTCCCCCCGGAGGTGGCAGGCCAGAGTCAGGTCACAAGAGGGCATGGTACTCTGGCCTGGGAAGCAATTTTTCAAAAGGCAGCTGCACACAAACATTTCTACCGGCACATTCCGTGAGACCTAATCCTGTGTCAGAAAGGAGCTGTGCCTCTCTCATTGCCGGCAGAGTTCCCGGCATGGTGAGTGCCTCCTAGTTCAAGACAGATCTCTTGGACTCACTAAGGAGCTATGAAAACGGACTGTAAGAGCCTTGCTACTAAAGATAGCTATTTGACTTCGGGTGAGGTACTACTGCTCTTAAGTTTGTTCCAGATGACTCATTGCACAGATGAGAAAACTGAGGCAAGGAAAAGGTAAAGAGCTTTGCACTTTTACTGCTCAGCTTCCCTTAGCGCTAAGGTTATATGGGAAGGAAGCGTGTCTGCATGTGCCCTGGGGAAGCAGTGGACCCCGAGCCCAGGGGCCCAGGTCTGATGCTCGCACTGCATTTGTGAGCTCTTTCTTCTTAAATGAACTCTTGCTAGTCTCTCTGAGCTTCTGCTTCCACCCCTAGAAATGGCGATGGTAGTAATCCATGCGAAGGCACTTTGTAAACTGCAGAGCCCCATGTAAATGTAAGTGATGATTGATTTTCCAAGGCACCGTTCCCCAAACTCTGTCATTACAGTTGTTTTTCTTTTGGCTTTTGTTTTGGTCTTTGTTTGAAGGGGTCACGTAAGAGTAACGGAAGGAGTGGAATCCATGACCAAATGACTGTAAAGTGAGGGTGCTTGGGTGGCTCAGTCAGTGGAGCTTCTGACCCTTGGTTTCGGCTCCCGTCATGACGTTGCGGTTGCAGATTCTCTCTCCCTTCCCCTCTGCTCCCCCCAACCCATGCACATTCTCTCTCTCTCAAATAAATAAATAAATAAATCTTTTAAAAAATTACCTTGAAGCAAATGCTGCATTTTTCCATTAACATTTTGCTTATATTAAAGGCTCTGAGAAGTCCTGATATAAAGAAACCCATTTGAATGTGTTTTTATTTTGTTTTAAGGATTTAGCTATTTATATATTTGAGAGAGAGAGAGAGGGAGCCTGTGAGCCAGGCCGTGGGGCCGGGAGGGTGGGTAGGACGCAGGGCAGGGGGAGGGACAGAGAGACTTTAGCAGACTCTGTGCTGAGCACGGAACCTGACATGGGGCTCGATCTCATGACCTGAGATCATGACCTGAGCTGAAACCAAGAGTCGGCCACTTAACCAGCTGAGCCACCTGGGTGCGTCCATTTGAATATGTTGAATACCATGACTTAAATCAATCTCAACCATTATAGTTTTCCATCTTTACCCACGGAGAGACAGATGTGAAGAATGTCACGTACCTATTTTGTGTGACTGTTGATAACTGTTAAATTCATTCATTCACCATCGCTGATTGAGTGTCTGGTGGGCAAGCAGCAGACTGTAGTGTTTCTCTGTGGGCACTGCCCAGAGAGGGAGTTGTGCTAGTTAAATTGCATCTGGGTCCTGCCCCAGACCTCCTGAATCAGAATAACTCCAGGGTCGGAGCCTGGGAATATGCATTTTCCACCAGTCCCTGGCGACCCTGACCTGCGCTGAGGTTTGATAACCACTCCTGTGTGCTGTGCTAAAGAAGAACTTGGTTTCTTGGGGTTTAGGAGTTACTAGCTGTGTGACCCCGGGCAAGCTACTTCCATGTTTCTGAACTCCTTTGTAAGAAAAGTGAAAAGGGGTATCACCACTTCATGAAGCTTTTGTGAAGATTCAATGCTATAATGTATGCAAAGTGCTAATTACATCTGTATTCGTCTTTCTGGGCAGCTGTTACCCAAATTAACACAGATTGGGTGGCTTATAAACCGCAGAAATGCATTTCTTACAGTTCTGGAGGCTGGGCGTCCAAGACCACAGTGCCAGGTGGGTAGGGCGAAGGCCCTCTTCTGGGCTCTGGATGTCTCCTTGGATCCCCACATGGGGGAAGGGGGTTTCTGGGATCTCTTTCATAAGAGGGCTAATTCCATTCATGAGGCCTCTGCCCTCATGACCTAATCACCTCCCAAAGGCCCCATCTCCAGTACCATCTCTTTGGGGATTAGGACTTCAGCATATGAATTTTGGAGGGACAAAACATTCAGACCATAGCAACATCTGCTGTAGTGAAATCTCATTAATGGTGATAACAGCTGTTGTTGTTGTTGTTGTTGTTGTTGTTAATGTTATTCCTGGGACCACTATACAGGTGGAGACATAAAATAAACATGATCACTGTCCTCCAGTGTTCTGTCCAGCCCTGGAGTGAAATTTTAGCAGTCAACCACAGACACCATGATCTATGTGCTATAGGAGTGAAATCTAATGGAAAGCCAGACATTCACTGTGTAGAGGGGCTCATGGAAGGCTGTACACAGAAGATATTTGAGCTAACCTAGAAGAAGGGGTCATTAGTTAAGAACCAGTCAACCCTGCTAATACATAGAAGAAAAAACCATGAAGAGTCCTTCGAGCCAGGACTCTTGCTAGAAGAGACATCAGAAGGAATGTCACCATGAACTTGGCCTTGCCTTTTTGGTAACTCTGGCAGTTGCCTTCCCACTCATCACTTTGTGTCTCAGAGGTCTTCTTTCTCTGATTTAATTTTCTTCACAGATTGTCATAGGGAATACTTTTTCCTTTAAAAAAAAAAAAAAAACAACTCTGCAAATATTCAGAAATAATTTAAAATAATAATTCTAGTTTCTTTGTTGACTCTTCCCCCGACCCTGAGCTTCTGGTGGTGATTTGATAACTTTTGATTTTGTGGCTTCTCTCTTTTTTGCACTCTTGGTTCTCTTGCCAATAGGTGGCTAAAAATGACCATGAAGAAAGATCTAATTAATTCCAGGCTGAGTGGTGGATAGGACTAATAACAACTGGCATTAATTTCATAAGTGTTCTATTTAGCATTAATAAGAAAATTCAGCCAATTTTAGTTGATTGCCTGCTATAGGATCAGTCTTGCTCAAGGGTGTTAGTAGGCTCTAAATGCATAGTCCCTGTCCTTAGGTAGCTGATTAAAGAAGGAAATGACAAAGTGAGAAGTTTCAGAGTCAAGTAGTGATCCACAGAGAAACTGCAAGGCAAAACATAATCCTATTCAATTCAATAACTGTCAGAGTCTTTCCATGATTAATTATGAAATCAGGTGGGCTAAGTACATTGGTCCAGCCCTGTGCAGTATTCCAAAAGAAAAGATTTGTGTGGAAAATACAAATTTAGTAAATTTCCCTTCTGCCCCTCTGAGGGATGCGTATTTTCTCGTGGGGCAGCTGGTCTGTGCCATGTTTCCAGAGCAGATGGAGCCAATTTTTCAAGTATTTTATGCAAAGATTGGAAAACATCAGGCAAAGCAGTGACCCAGTGTTGCTGCAATGTCCATGCACACAGACAAGTAATAGGAGATAAATTGAGACACATCTCTCTTCCCTCCCCCCAAGCAGAAAAGGAGGAAGAATAAATGAGAGGATTGATTTGGTTTGGCTTTAAGCCATTTTGGTGATTTTTTTAAAACTGATTTTTAAAAATTAATGTGTGCCCATTGTGAACACTATTTTCCATTCATTTTTCAGTGTGATTTTGATATTGCAAGAGTGGCTCCCTTGGGGATGGGAGGTAGGATGGGTTAGAACTGCTCACCTTGCAGAACCAGAGTCTTCTGATGGCTCAGGGAATCCTGCCTGGTGGCGGGACTCTGGCTGGTGGTCATTGATCCCCCGCGTAGGTCTTTGGTGAGAGAAATACCCTAGCACAGAGCTGTATACATGGTCTACCCCGTCATTTCCCTCAGTTTGGAACACGGAACATGAACCACAGAGGAAGGAAGCAGGCAATTTGACACTGAGTTCTTCCTATGTTACGATCTTTGCTTTTTCTGTTGTTTTCTTTCTTTTCTTGCCCATGTCTTATTTTTATTTTGTTCTTCCTCTTATTTTTCCTTTCTGCTCATTTTGGTAATCGTATAGTCTTCACCTGTTGTTTTGATAGTTACCCTTTAATTTTTGGTATGTGTATATGATTTAAAATCGAAACAAAATTATTATCTCTAACCCCTTCTCCTCAAATACAAGGATCTTAGGAAGCTTTCACGCCACTCCTGTCTTCCACGTTATTTTGTTCAGGATCTTACTCACCACCTCCTTTACATTCCCCAGACTGGTCGTCACTCTTGTTACCCAGCAGTGATATTGGCTTGGATTTCATCATAAGTTGACTGGTTTCTTTGTTCCCTGTTGTTCTCCACTCCCACTCCTTCTGTGGGATTCAGTTTCTTTTTCTCCTGAAGCCCTTCTTTAGTGCTTGTTTGGCTTTTCAGCAAGAGTACTTGTCTTATTTTATGAGTATGGCTTCTAATGCTTTAAACAGACTTCTGCTACGTGTCTGTCCTTTCTTGTGTTATAGTGCATCGTATTTGTTTCCCCGGGGCCGCTATAACAAAGTAGGACAGCCTGAGTGGCTTAAACAATGGAAACATACTTTCTCACACTTTCAGAGGTTTGAAGTTTGACAATAGGTGTCCGCTGTGTTAGTTTCTTCTGAGACCTCTCTTTGGCTTGTGGGTGGTCATCTTCTCCCTCTGTCCTCACATGTTCCTCTACCCATGTGTGTCTACCTCCTAACCGCTCTACTTACAAGAACAAACACAAATAGTAGAGTAAGCCCCACTCTAATGACCTCATTTTACCTTAACTGCCTCTTTAAACAACTCTTGTCTCCAAATACAATCACATTCTTAGATACTAGGGGTTAGAACTTCAACATATGGATGTAGGGGCCAACAGAGACACAGTTTAGCCCATACCATAAGGTTGTAGTGGTCTAAGAACCCTCATGTGATGTGTCTGTTGACTCATTCTCATGGAGGATTTTCATCCCATGTGCTTTGAAATTTTGGACTGTGAGCTCATCTCTGCTGGGTGTTTAACCGTGGGAATGTCATATGTGTGGGTGAAAGGTGTGTCCCTATGGAGCAGCTGTATCCAGAAAGATCTAACAGGTGCTGCCAGAGTTTCAGTGGCTCAGGCCAATGTTTATGATAATTACCCTGCTTGGGGTTTCCCCGATCATGTAGGCTATAGAAGTATCAACCCCAGACCCTCTTGAATCCTCTAAGCCTGTGGTTCTAAAGCATCAGAGGAGAACTTTTATCCTATTCAAATTATAAGATGCTATGAAGACAGGTTTTTTTCTCTCTACTCTTTCACTAGCTGTGAAGCCCTTAAAAGGTTCAGATTTATGCAGAGACGTTAATTACAGCCTCTCACCTTGTAAGCGTGGCCACCCACAGAGTTGCCCAGTAAATAATCATACGTGATGCTGAAACCTGTTTGGGGTTATAGAGACTAATTACCTCTCTTTCGTTCTATCCCTGCTTGGTCATAGCATCAACTCAATGCTTCACATCACTTCCCTCTTTTTCTCTTGCACCCAAGGCTTTCACATACTCATTCAAATCCGGTTTTATCTAGCATGTTCAAGTGTTTGGAACATAAGGATTTTCAAGACATCTGGTCTTCCATTACCAGAGCGAAAAGTTAGGTGGTGGGGTTTATTGAGATTGGTTTAAACGTATAGATTAATTTAAGGAGGGGGTGACATCTCTATGATAATGAGTAGTCCCTTCCAAGAAGTGGAGATTTGTTTAGATTTTCTTGGTGTCCCTCCACTAGGTTTTTAAAATTTTCTTTGTGTAGTTTTGTACTTCTGTTTCTTAGTTATCTTTAGCTATTACACATAGGATCTTCTTTCATTTTGATTCTTACTTACTTTGCATATGTGAGGCTATGATCTCCATATGTTAATCTTGTTCCTAGCTAACTTGTTGAATTCTTCTATTGTTTCTCTCAGTTTTCTAATTGCCTCTCTTGGGTTTTTCAGGTATGCAATTATCTCAGCCCTAAAATATGACACTCTTACCACTTGTCCTCCCCATTTTTTATGCCTCTATTTTATTTCTTTTGCTATATTGATAGTACTTTTGTAACAATGTTATGTAATAGTAAGACTAGAGAGCATTTTTTTTTTTTTAAGATTTTATTTATTTTAGGGAGAGGTGCATGCAAGGGAGGGAGAGAGGGAGAGAGAGAATCTCAAGCAGACTTCCCACAGAGCAGGGAGCCTGACTCGGGCCTCAATCTCACTCTACCTTGAGATCCTGACCTGAGCCAAAACCAAGAGTTGGATGCCACCCTAGTGCCCCAAGAGTAGAAAGCATTCTTATATTTTTCCTAATTTAAACAGGAATGCTGCTGTTGGTGTCTTGTTAAGCTTGGCTTTGGCTAACTCACAAATTAAAGTGACTGCCATTTATGTAAGTCTCCAGAATTTAAAAGCACTTTCGTGCACATTGTCATGTTGAATTCTTGCCCCCACCTGGTTTTATAGGACACGGAAAATACTCAGTTTGATCAATTTTTTTTAAAGACAGCTTATTGAAAATTTTCCCTGAGTGGCCAGTGATCTTCAGTTGTCCTGGCAGGTGGGTTTTATCTACTTTTGGTTACCAGGTAGAGTGATAAGACCTACGTAGTCACAAACATCCTATTTTATGTTTTCATATTGAAAACCAAAATCTGGTTTTCTTTTCTTCAACTAAAAAGCACCTAGGAAAAATTTCAAAAAAGCAGTGTAATGTTTTGGACTGAAATATATATGTCTCAATATAAACTTTTAGAGTAGTCTCTCTTGCTTTAAAGGGTATTAAAACCCCGGTCTGGTCTGTTTGTCTTTATGCAGTTGGCATTCACGGAGCTGCTTTGTAAGCCTCCTTGAGCTCCTTGGAGGTGCCCAGCAGTGGGGGCTAGTTGGGGAAAAATCCAGAAAAATCCACTGACATTCTACTTGCTAAGCTTCCTGTTGTAGATGGTGGCTGGAGCCTGACCCCCAGGAGAGGAAAGGGCTCTGTTTTTCAACATAAAGGCTCATTGGTCAGCCCTGCAGGGCTGCGTCCAGAAGAGGGTGCCTTTCCCAATTCTCTTAGAGAGTTCATAAGGCTGATAATTACAACCCATGGATTGAACTGACCCCCCCAAAGCCTAATTCCGTGCAGTCTCTCCTTAGAGCTGTAGCAGGTTTTTTCTCATCCCAACTTTAAGAAATATGGGAGAATCTTCATAGAAGTTTTTGTAACTCTTTTATAACCCTCTCTGCTTTGCAACACAATGCCGTCTCCCTAGCCATCAACTTAGCATCTGTGAAGCAAGGATCCCTAATGAGCACAGGGTAGGAAAGGAGCTGACCACACAGCTTCGCATGGCTACGTAACAAGCACTAGCCAAGGCTGTATGTCATGGGTGGTCTTGTGAATGTACATTACTCCTGGCCAAAGTGAAATTTCTGAAGAAGCACAACCAGACGCAGTAAGGGGCCCTGGGAATTACATAGTCCATTAGCTGTGTAGCTGTTTCCTGGGAGTTTGGCAAGCCTTGTGGAAGAATGAGTAAGTAAACTCTCCTTCCAGAGCCAGTCATGAAGAATGAGGAGCACACTGACTCCTGATAGAGGTCCTGTGCCTCTGTCCATTGTGGAGGACTCAGCCCATCTCTTGCTGTTCCTCCACAGTTTGGAGAAAGGGGGCTGCAGAGTCAGCACTGATGAGTCTGATAAATAGAGAGGTGGAAGGAAGGAATCATATACATTGTCTGTGCTGTACTCCTCAGATATGAGGAATGTGGGTTCGGGAATGTTCTGTACCATCCCAGGAGCATAAGCTTGTCAGTGGGAAAGTAGAGACAAAAATGCAGTGTGGGTGTGCCTGGGTGGCTCAGTGGGTTAAGCATCTGACTATTGATTTCAGCTCAGGTCATGATCTCAGGGTCATAAGATCGAGCCCCGCATCTGGCTCCACACCGGGCATGGAGCCTGCTTAGGATTCTCTCTCTCTGCCCCTCTCCCCCCACACCCTCTCTCTTCTCTGAAAAAAAAAAAAAAAAAAAAAAAATTGCAGTATGGACCTCATCTTTGAGATTCAAGATGTCACTCCTTGTGAGGTTTCAAGCACTTTCACTCCTTCAGTAGAAACTTATGACATACATACTGTGTGCATTCATTGTCTCTGGAATCGCGATAGCTTGAATAAAGAAGCACGTCTTACTAGACACAAGTGCCTGGTTCTGAATCCTGATTTCTAACTTTCTTACCCAGAAATCATTACTGTTGTTCAGTCTTTAGATCTGATGCTTCTATTTGTGGAATCGTTGGATGTATGAATATACGACACAAAAGTTGTAAGCCTTCATAGGCTAATCAGTGGCCTATGACAAGACCACATGAGAAAAGAAGAGTTGATATTTGGGGAGACAGAAGAATGGGACACTTAGCAGTGGAAGCCTAATGGACAGGTGATGGAGACTCAGGTAGGAGAGCTCCTCCATGACCCCTGAGAAAGCTGTGCCCTACGCCATATGCACAGACCGGCGAAGGGAGAGATGGAGAAGTACTCTGCTGGCTTTCCCCTTTTCAGAAGGCCTGGCTCAGCTTCCCCCATGGTCTTTGGGTTCCATGAAGCCTCTGCATCCTCACCTCCTACTCTCTTTATTGGCCCATATGAGTAATTTTTCCTCTTTCACACAGCGTCTCTACCAAAGCAACCTGCCCCTTGCACACTTGGACATGGGCCCTCCAGGGGGGAGCAGGATTCCTTTCCCCAAAGCCCTAGCCTGACCACGCTCTTAGTCCCTCTGGAGAAGGGCAGCAGCCCCTCTTTTTCGTCATTCACACTCAAAACCCACCAGTGGGGAGGTAGGAACTTCACACAAACACGTTCTAATCCTGTTAGAATGAGCTGTTCCTGCAAGTGATTAGTGAATTTTAGGTCTGAACCTGTTGAGATGATTTCTGCATGAAACTTGAATCCCACAGAACCTCTGGGCACTGGGGCACTCAGCGGATGCCCCTTCTCATCCTTGAGCAGAGAACACTCGAGCACATGGGCAAGGGCCCCCCTCCTTTCAGGTCATGTTCCACAGGGCAGGGCTTCTCAGACTTTCCCTTGCAACAGAATCACCTGGAAAGTTTCTTGAATCACCACCTACATGGCTGGGCCCTACCCCAGCAGTTTCTGGTTCAGGAGGTCTGGGTTGAGGGTCCAAGAATTTACATTTTTAACAAGCTCACAGCCAATGCTAATGATGCCAGTTCTGAATCACACTTTGAGAAACACCACTTTAGACAGTGCTTTTCAGAAGACAAGTGATAACTGGAGAATGACCAAGAAAGCATCCAGGGGCTCCTCTGAGGATAACAGAAATATTCTAAAATCAGAATACAGTGGTGGCCATACAATGCTATACATACAGTGAGACTCATTGATCTTTACATTTTAAAACATCGAATGCTAGGGGCACCTGGGTGGCTCGGTGGGTTAAAGCCTCTGCCTTCGGCTCAGGTCATGATCCCAGGTCCTGGGATCGAGCCCCGCATTGGGCTCTCTGCTCAGCGGGGAGCCTACTTCCCCCTCTCTCTCTCTACTTGTCTTTCGGCCCACTTGTGATCTCTGTCAAATAAATAAACAAAATCTTTAAAAAAACAAAAAAAGGGCGAAGTCTGTGGTACATCAATCATGATAATAAAGCTGGTTTTTGAAAGTCATTACTTCCTAGAGTGAATGGCAAACAACATTTTTTTTTCAATGAATTAGAATGAAAGAGAAAATACCCTGTGTTTTACATAATGTATGAGGAACAGAACTGATAGGATACTCACACACACACACACACACACACACACACACACAGAATGAGAGAGACCCAAATCCGCAGGGCAGGCTGGCCGTTCTGGCTTGACTTATATCTGCATTCTTGAGCCCAAAGGCAGCCGAGACCAAATCTTTCCTCTTCGGGGGATCTCAGAGCCCTTCCCACCTATGGAGGGTAATCTGCTGTACTCAGAATGCACTGATTTAAACAATCACATCTAAAAAAAATGCTTTCACAGCA
Organism: Mustela nigripes; assembly: GCF_022355385.1. NCBI lineage: Eukaryota > Metazoa > Chordata > Mammalia > Carnivora > Mustelidae > Mustela > Mustela nigripes. The sequence continues at coordinate 178,728,065 of NC_081559.1, read as the reverse complement.
ACACCTAGACTGTTGGATCAAACAGCTGTGCACCAGAGCCTCGCCGGCCTGACGTAGAATATTCACCATCAGACACAATAAAAATACTGTTGGGCAAAATGGTCATTTCCATTTTCACACACACACACATACACACACACACACACACACACACACATACACAGAGGCACACATCTGGGTGAACTGGCCAGTGGTTTAAAATGTCTTCATCACCGTGAGTCGCTGCTGAAAAAATACCGAGGCCTCTGCTTTAGAACACTTCTTCAGAAAATAGACAAGATGAGCCGGGAACCAAAAGATCGGCTTTTATACTCTTGGTAGAAGCACACTAAATGGAACTCAATGGAATCTTTTTACGCCTTGAGCTTAAAGACTCTGTTGAAAGAAAGTAGTCCCCAGACTCCAGGAGCCCTATCTGGCTATCACCTTTATTACTCTAGACAGCCATATGCTTGTGACTGTCTGAGGGCTCGTAGTGCCAAGTCTGGGTTGATTGAACCAAGTGGAAAACGCGTGTAGGCTGGCAGGCACATCTTGTAGACAGATCCAGATGATTAAGCAGAGCTTCCCTGTGCCATTAACACGTGACCAAAGCAGTTCCTTTGGAGGAGGCTGTTGTGCTCTGCATTCTTAACCAGTTCTGTGCCTGGCTGGTGATCCTGAGTTCCCACTGCATCCCCACACAGGGCTTGCTATACGAGTGGTGGATGGGTTGAGACACAGGAAGTGGATGGTGGATGATGTGAGGAACAGGAAGTGGACAATGGGTGGGGTGAGACGCAGGAAGTGGACGACATGGTTCATGATATACATTACTTTTATTTTTTGTTTTGGAGAGGGCTTCACAATGAGGGTCTTTGCTTTTTAGCTTGAGGGAAATGATGAGGTTAGAGATGGGGTCAGGCTCAGCATGACACTAAGGATGTCTGTGAGATATTTTGGGGAACACCCTTCCAATTTACATTTTTTATGGTAATTTCAGATCGTCTCATCCAAGTAAGATGTCTTCAGATATCAGATATTTTCATCCTCATGTGACTTGAGAAATCTAAATCTAACATCCAAGTTCCCCACGCACCCCGCATGCTGCCTCCCCCTTCCCACCTTGAGACCATCCTAATGATAAGTAGCAGGAGCTGGCCCCATTCTTCGCTGAGATTCAGGATTATTCCCCAGAGTGGGGTGGAAGGACTGGGAGACAGCACCCAGCCTAAATGCTATGACCCTCGTCCTTTGTCTGAGACTCTTGGGCACCAAGCTCTCTCACCTGCTTGAGTGTGGAGAAGTGTTAGCATGTTTTCCCACCCACCTGAACTGTGTGCTTTTTCTTCCAGTTTCAGTCTAACCAAGTCCCTTTTCTCAGTCTGAACCGGACTGGGCCTAGCTATGCTGGGTTCTCATTCTGTCTTCCTCTCTAGTCAGATTTTCCAAGATGGCCCTGCTCTGCGGTGTCTGTTTCTGCCTCCTTCACTCCACAGGCTTGCAGCTGTGGTCCATCCCACTTCCCGAGGACCAACCCCAGTTTTCCCTCCTCTCCTGGCCAGCCCACAACCATAGTGACACAACACTGTGCTGACCAAGACAGTTTGTAGGTGAATTCAATGATGAATTTGTAGATAGAAGAGACAAGTGGAGAATTTCAGCTATCTATTCCTCAGGAATATCTCTACCTATTGATTGCAGTTTGCAGTGGCTTAAAACAATCATTTCTTACCTCTCACAGTTCTGTGAGCTGAGTGGACTTAGCTGAAAAGTACTTCTCCATTTACTATCAGCTGGGGCAGCAGTGTGTGGAGGCTTGACTGAGTCATCCCATCCAAGATGGCGCTCACACATGTCAGGCAGTTGTCAGCTGGGACCTCGGCTGGGATTGTCGACTGGATCACATGGGTTCTCCATGTACCTTCTCCGTATGATCTGGACTCCTTGCAGCATGGCGGCTGGATGCCATGGGGGAAGCAGTCCAAGTGTACAAAAGCAGAAGTTTCCCCCCTCTAGGACCCAGCCTCCAAAGTTAACATAGCATCAAGTCTGCTGCACCCGATAGGCAAAACTAGTCCCAGGACTAGCCTGCCGAAGGGAACTAGATCCCACGTCTAGATGGGTTTGTCTTTAATCTGTCACGTTTTTAATCTATCATCACATCAATACACGTAGATAGATAAAGAATAGCTGAATTGAAACATTCCAACTACAGTTTTCAGGAAATAATGGTGGTGGTTATGTACTTCTTGTTGTTGTACTGCATTTTCTGATTGTTCTGGCAATAAATGAATTGCGGCTTTTTAACTTTGATAAGTATCATACATACATAAATGTGCATATGTTATCAGTATGGTGAGGCGAATGTTAACAAATTGTGCACGCCCTTGTAACTTGCATCTAGATCAGTAGAGAGAACATTATCTGCATTCCAGAGATCTTCTTCAATAGCTGTTACTTTTTGCTAAGACAAGAAGCATTTAATATTTAAAGAGAAGCGTCTATTATAAGAAAAACAGCAGTCCTTACCAATCTTCTATTCTTTACAAGTAAAACACATCTTTGACATTTGCAAAATAACCACAAGCCCTTAATGATTCTTTAAATTATAGATTTCAAGGCTCAATTGGCTAATATCCAATAATTTGCAACAAATGAATAGAAGTGGATTTTCCCAACAGTTGAATGGCTAGTCTGAACATTTAGTGAATTGACCGATGGCCTATATCCTTATCAAAGCTTTTATCATTGTCAACGGTTATTTAATTCTTCAAACTTGTTTTGAAGTGAGGCATAAATAAAGACAAAATCAGGGTTTTTAGCAAAAGCCTCTAACCAGCAATTAGCTTCAGGAACATAGAAAAAACAAATCCTCATATGCACTAGTGTCATTTCTGTCCATCTTACCATTTCAAGAGGCAGTAAGCTTGATTTTCATGAGATAGAAATGACACATTTCTACAGCTCACCATTATGCAGATGATTTGCATAGAATTTTGATTAACTTTTAATGCACATTTATATTTCGAGATGGGCCCTGATGAAGAATCAAGGTCCAAGATTTGTTCTCATTCTTTAATTCTTGACCTAAATGTCCCTCGGGGCATTCACCTTCCCTGGCCATGTCATTCAGAGGCAGTGTCCCTTCTTCCTATCCTGATGGTTTTCCGCAGAGCCCATGTGATCATCTCAGCAACGGCCTCCAGGTGTATTCAGGTCCTAATCCCTGAAACCTGTGAATGTTATCGTCTTTGGAAAAAGGGTCTTTGAATATGTAATTTAAATTAAGGATTTTGTGATGAGTAATCCTGGATTATTTTGGTGGGCCCATGTGCAATCACAATCCCTCTTGTCTTTCTGAGAGGTGGTCAGAGAGAAACTCACAAAAAAGCCGAGGAAAGCATTCAGGGCGAGAAGACACTGTACTCTCTTGACATGGAAGGTGGAGGAAGGAGCCCTTGAGCCAAGGCCTGCAAAAATGCAGCTGTAGGTACTAGAAAGACAAAGAAAAAATTATTCTCTAGGGCCTCAGATGGGCTCGGGTCTGTAGGCACCTAGACTTTAGCTCAATGTCAGTACTTTCAGACTTGAACTTGAACTTCAGACCAGAACTGTAAGAGAATGGATTTTTTAAAAAGGATTTTATTTATTTATTTGAAAGGAAGTGACAGAGAGAGCATGAGCCTGGGGTGGGGGATGGACAGAGGGAGAGAGAGAAGCAGGCTCCCCACTGAGGAGGGAGCCTGATGTGGGGCTCCATCCCAGGACCCCAGGATCATGACCTGAGTCAAAGGCAGATGCTTAACTGACTGAGCCACCCAAGTGTCCCCGGATCTCTGTTGTTTTAAGACACCAAGGTGTGGTAACCATAGGAAACCTATACAGTACCTGTCACAATTTGAATTATTTATTGACTTACCGTTTTTAATTTTTATCTCCCTTGCTGGACACTAAGCTCCTGGAGGTAAAGACCTGGTTTGTCTTCCCTGCTATAGACCCAGTACCGAGTTAGGAGCTTGGCATAGAGTAAGTGTATGCCAAGTGCTTTTGCAGCTAAGGACAAGTTGGAGAGGGTGCATGGACATTAAGGGATGGGGATGGTAAGAAGGGGGGGGAGAGCATTCCAGATGGTTCTGTTGTGAACAAACATGAAAATGTGAGGATGGAGAATTAATGTGGGGTTTGAGGAATCCCAGGAGAAAAAAAGACCAGATAAGCCTGGAAAATCAGAGAGACCCCCGGAAGGAAAACAGGAGGCCAGATTAAGGACTTCGAGGACCATGAGGAGCCGGGAGTAGCAGCAAAGGATGTGGTAAAAGCCGATGGCTTTGGTCCATGTGCAGCTGGCTTACCCGGTGGTCATTTCTAAGCACCAGCAAAGTGGTGCTCTCCAAAAAAGAGAGAGGTTGAGCCCTGGGGAATGAATGAGGAATTTTACAGCTGGAAGGAATCTACCAGGAGACTCTTCCTCCTTCAGCATACAATATATGTTCTATTTTGAAGTGAAGTCTTGATGTTAGTTTGAACTATGTGTAAGTAAGCAGAACCACAACACAACCTTTCTTAGGATTTCAGGCCTCTGCAGATCTCAGGCCTTCAAGACCACAGAATGGGATCGTCCCTGGTAGGAGGCCGGGTCCCGTCGCTGTGCGTGTGGCACGGGGTACCGCACGGTTCCCAGTCAGCCCAGTCAGCAGAGATCAGCAAATGAGCTCGCTCTGCTTCCTTCTTGGAGGTGCTCCGGCACCCTCGCTTTGCATAATTAGCTGCTGACTTAGTCTTCATTAAGGGCTTACCAGTGAAAGTGGTGATCAGTTAGCGAACTCATTCATTAGGATCTTTCTTTGTGGCTCTGTTGTGAAGGATACTCTTTTTTCTTTTCTTTTCTTTTTTAAACTGGTACTCCTGAAAACTGTCATTCTGTTAAAAAAAAAAAAAAAAAAAGCCAGTGTAGCAAGAGCACTGGCTATTCAGCAGATGTGTGCAAATCACACACACTTATAAAAATCCTTCACACTACTTGTGGGAGGCAAATTAATGCCCCATCCCACATGGGGTACTACTTTCTGATGGCTGCTGTAACAAATTACCGCAAACGTTAAGGTTTGAAATTCTACACAAATATCACAATCATTTGAGGTTCCTACATCAAGACATGAGCTCTTTAGAAGAGACCCCCCTCCCACACACACACATGTACTTTGTGAGTGACAGAAATCATAAAGACTCATTAAAAACTCAAACAATACAGAATTGGGTAAAATAAACAGTGAAAGGCCCTCCTCCCTTCCTGCGTGATCCTAAGAAGAAACGCCTTGAACAGTTCCATATTTATCCCCTTCTAGACAAGGACTTTTTTTTGTATCTGTGAATTCGGGCAAGCTTTAAAAATAGGCTCCCCGGATGGTTTCCTAGATGAGGTGATTTATGGGATTAGGAAAAACCCCTGTCTGATGTGCCGTCTGTCTCTCCAAATAACTTTCTCATTATGCCATTTTATGGCTGAAATCCCATCATTAACGATTCATTTCTTTGGCTTAGTGGTTTGTCCCTTCTGAAGATGCAAATACTTCGTACAAGACTAACCCTGTAAGCCCTAACAATCCTTGTAAGAAGGAGCGTGTTTAAATGGAGCCGTTCCCTCTCTCTGACCCCTCATCTTGTCTTTGGTCACGATCACAGTTCGCAACTTTGGGGGTCCCCTTGCCTTTTTCTTCTTCGTCTTCTTCTTCTTATTATTATTATTTTTAAGATTTTATTTATTTATTTGACAGACGGAGATCACAAGCAGGTAGAGAGGCAGGCAGAGAGAGAGAGGGAAGCAGGTGCCCTGCTGAGCAGATCCTGATGCGGGGCTCAATCCCAGGACCCTGGGATCATGACCTGAGCTGAAGGCAAGGGCTTTAACCTACTGAGCCACCCAGGCGCCCCATTGCCTTTTCCTTCTGTCACCACCACTGACTCGAGTCCCGTGAGGACAGGGAGTGCTTGTGCCTTCTTCCCAACCACTTACCGGGCAACAGTGACATAGGCTGTGATCTGTCAGCATTTGATTGGATGAAAAACCTTGGACTACAGGACTCAGGCATGGGTGCTGGAACTCAATGGAAGGCCAGAAAAGTGCCATGTGAGCTGGTGAGGCTGCCTCCCAGGTGGCCCCGAGGCTGGTGCCTCCCGCTTGGGACCCAGGGTTTGCTTCCATGCTCCCCGCCCCTCTTCGATTGGTGGCTGTGCTCTTGTTAAATAGTTAGACTGTCACTCCTGGTGTCAGAGCGAAATGTTACTGACCTCACAGTGCTTGCCATTCTCCACCCTACAAATCAAAACCCTCTGGAACTGATTGTTTAAAGTCTGAGAAGGTGGAAAAATCAAAGCAGGAGAGGAGTATCTATTTTGGTTGGATATTGTGTGTTGTTTTATTGAGTGAGTCCCAAAAGCTGATTCTTCCCCCCTTTTTCTTTTTAACAGCTGTATAAACATTCGCCCAAAAAAAAAAAAAAAAAAAAAGAAAGAAAGAAAGAAAAAGAAAAAGCCATGGGAACAGGGTGTGGGTGAAGGATCTGTTATTTGCAAAAATACATCCAGAAAGCTGGCAACACCCGTGTCCCCTGTATTCCAAGTGGCATATCGGATTCACTGACCTGGCTAACACTTGCCATTAATGGCGATCAATGCAGGGGGAACGGCAGAATGAAGAATAGCAAAGCTTTGTACATGAGAAACGAGCATAACCTGGCATCATCTGTTCTTCAATAAAAATTAAAACAAAATAGGGGCGCCTGGGTGGCTCAGCCAGTTAAGCTTCTGCCTTCTGCTCAGGTCATGGTCTCAAGATCCTGGGACCGAGCCCCGCATCGGGCTCTCTGCTCAGCAGGGAGCCTGCTTCCTCCTCTCTCTCTGCCTGTCTCTCTGCCTACTTGTGATCCCTCTCTGTCAAATAAATGAATAAAATCTTAAAAAAAAAAAAAAAAAAAAGAACAAAGCAAGAGAATAGCAAAGCATCCAGAGTAGGAGAAAGTGGGCTTGACTCAGTTGCACTCCTACTGTGTAAGCCTCGTAAGTGGCAGCAGTTAGTACCGCGTGTAATTGTATATTTATTGTTTGTTTGATGCTTTATGGAGCATCTGTCCCCCCTTCCAGCCTAGAAGCTCCATTTGGGGAGCTCTGTCTGGTTCTGCTCGTCACGACTTGCCCAGTTGCTCGCACAGCACTTGGCATACAGCGTGTGCTCGGGAATCTCTGTCCCGTGACTGAATACGTATCACCTCATTTAGCTGGGATGGCTTGTTCCACTGTGAATGGATTTGTAAAAATTGCTCCACATCTTAGTTTGACATAGGACTCTTCATATTTTTTTTGTCTAGGTAGCTTTCTAGCAAGGCTTTCAGCCTTTTTTTTTTCACACTTAAAAAAAAAATCTATGTTTATAGATAACTTCGTTGTTCTCATGCATGGGGTCAACTGTAGATAATTAGTGACTGTTATAATAGAAGTAGTAAGAAGAGATTGTTCCCTAATATCCTCTTAATGAGAAAGTAGTGAAGCTAAACTCAAGTGGTCTGTTGTTTGTGGGTTGTTTTTTTTCTTGTATCGTGTCTTGTCAACTGGATGATCCCTTCTTCAATTTAATTTAATGAGAATGGATCTTTGCAGCCACTGAAACCAAAATGCTTGCTGATCAAGTAAAGCACTTCTTTAACCTAAGTTACACCTCTTTGCACAAAATGCAAATGACAGAGAACTGAGCTCTTATGGGGGCGGGAGAGAAAGAGCGGATAGAACTGTGTGGGACACTCAGGAGGACAGGGAGGAAAGGACTCCAGAATTCGTTGGAGGTGAGGCTTGTCTCAGGCCAAAAAGGTCCAAAGGAGTGTATTGACAGACTCATAAAACTGAGAGCGGTAGGTAAGCAGCTGCCGTACATCAGGGAGCCATGATGCTGTCATTTGGTTAATGTGTTTTCCACCCAAAACCTACTCCCCACATTGTGAATCTAAAGCCAGAGTTGTTCTGAGATACTCCTTCCTGGGAGAGAGTGAGGAGGTCCCAGAGTTGCTGTGCATCTCTGGCCAATCTATCAAGAATGGCATGAATGCCTTTTGAGCCTTTTGATCCTCAGGTCTTAAGATGGCTCGAGGGAAAAAGTGAGTATAATGGAAAAGGTCACCAATTCTCTAAGGCAGAGATGAAGTAGACTAAATCCAACAGCGTGGTAAATGAGAAGCACATCAGAAGACGCTGTAGGAAGAAATAAACGGTTGGAAGCGAAAGATGAAAAGACGGAAAGTGTGTTCTTGAGTTTGAAATGGCTAATTTTCAGGACTTACTGATGATCCAAGAACCCAGGACGGAAGTGTGTTTGCGACTCCATGATGCTGAGTGCCAGGCGGCTTAGGGTCTAGGTTTTGTGCGTTACCCTCCCCTACAGAGGCTTCCTTCAGGGAAGTAGGATGCCTTGCAGACAACCCATTCCAGGCAATCAGAAGGCCTGTCGTTAAAACACGTGATTAGCACTGGGTAGCGGGGATCAGACTTGGTTAGGGGTGTGCCGATAGGACAGTGATGTCATTTCCTATCTGATGAGTCCTGCAAGGCCAGCAGAGGAACCATGGTTGATAACGTTTGACCTCATGTACTCCTCCTGTTAACACTCCATGTAATACTTAATCGTGCTTGCTCCTTTTCGTATGATACTTCATTTGATTTTCAGTTATCCTGTGAAGTAGATACTGTTACCTACTTAACTTAGGCCAGTGTGAGGCACAGGTAGAAATTGGAGGGCAGGAGCATGGAGGAGCAGAGGTATTTCTTCCCTCTCTCTGCTTGGAGGACCATCTCCTAGAGCAGCTATGCCTCGTCTCATTCTAGCTTCTTCCTGACAGTCCCTTCTTCCATGGGCCAGCTCCCTGTCATCCCACCATGGTTCTGTTTCCTTTTCTGGTCCTCAAAAGCTCCCCCTCCTGAGCTATTCTCTTGTTACTACCCTTTCTCCGTCCTGTTCGCTGTACCATGGGAAGAGCTTCAAGCCTTGGCTGGCCTAGGGTTGATCCTTCATTCCAGGATCTTGACTTTGACTTTTTGACTTTTCAGCTGTTCCAAAGACTTTGTAACCAGCTCCATAGAATCTGTCCTCTGGACTACCAGACAGTGCTCTGTTTTCTTGACTGGACCCCGAGTAATACATCGTAGACTGATTTTTATTACATTCAAGGTAAATACTACTTTCCAGATGACTTTTGAGTGTCAGGGAGCACAGGTGTTTACCTACGTTTCTGAAGCCAGAGAAAGAGACAGAAAGAGAAATTGATTTAGTTCAAGGAATTGGCTTGTGTGATTGTGGGCGTTGGCAGATCTGAAATCAATAGGGTAGACTGTTGAGAAGGACAGGCTGGACACTGAGAGACTTAGAGGACTTATGGGTGGACCCGAAGCTGTCTTCCACAGGTGAACCCTCTTTTTCCTCAAAGAAATTTCAGTTTTGCTGATAAGACTTTCGGACTGATTAGATGGGGTCCTCAGATTATCTAGGATAATCTCCTTTTTAAAAAAAAAAATCTATCATGGGAAATGCTCATGGCCCAGGGCATAGTCCAAGTGGGTGTAGTGTAGGATTTCCCAGGAAGGGAAGCAGGACATGCTGGAGGCCTCAGGTGTGATTCTAGGTGGTTCTGGGTGTGTTGGGGAGAATAAGTTTGGGTCCAGATGGAGGGGCAGGCAGAGTATGCCCCGCGATATTCTGAGCATCAGAGGGACTTCAGAGGACCGACCGTGGAGTATAATATAAACAACTGATTATAGATATAAGCCACATCTACACATACGTTCCCAGCAATACCTTGATTAGTGTTTAATCGAGTAAGTGGATAGCATAACCCAGCCACATTGACACATGAAACTAACCATCTCACTGGAGGAGAGCAAGAAATGGAACAGAGAGCAAACAGACAAACGAGTGATTCACTGTCTGGTTGAAGACACACACACTATTACAAAAACACAATAGAGCACAGGTATGCTTACAGCAGTGATGGCAGTCTCAACCATTTGGTAGAGTCCTAACCCTGTTTGTGAAGTCTACAAGTATCTACCTCCTTAGGTCACTCCCTTTGAGACCAGTGCCCCCTTGTCTAGTAGTCTTGGTAATAGCCAAGGGCTCTTTTGTGGTTTCCTGAACATTCTAGACTCTCCTGCCTTCAATCTAATTTGAGCTTCTTGCCAAAAATTTAGAGTCTCTTGAGTAAGTCATTGGCTTCTTCTTCAAGTTAATCTTTCATTAAGCCAACAATACACACACACACACACACACACACACACACACATAAATATACATTGTAGCTCCTCCCATCATCCATGGGATGTGATCCCCCTCCCCTCACTAGATGTCTAAAACTACAGATAGTACCAAACGCTATATAAACTTTGTTTTTTCCTATAAATATCTATATGGTAACATTTAATTTAAAAATTAGGCACGGTAAGAGATTAATAACAACTAAGAACAAAGTAGAACAATTACAACACTGTACTATAACAAAAGTTCCGTGAATGTGGTTTCTTTCTCTCAAAATATCTTATTGCCCTGTACCCCTATCATATGATACTATATCCCTCTTCTTCTGATAAAACACCCATGTGATGAGGTGAAGTGGGCGGAATGATGGGGACTGGGTGGCTCAGTGGGTTAAGCCTCTGCCTTCATTCAGCTCAGGTCATGATCTCAGGGTCCTGGGATCGAGCCCTGTATTGGGCTCTCTGCTCAGCGGAGAGCCTGCTTCCTCCTCTCTCTCTCTCTCTCTCTGCATGCCTCTCTGCCTGCCTCTCTGCCTACTTGTGATCTCTGTCTGTCAAATAAATAAATAAAATCTTTAAAAAAAGGTATTAAGAATTCCAGGACAGCAATAGAAGGCATTAAACCAAGTGTGAGACCCTTCTAAACACAGGGCGTTTGCCTCTGAAGCTAGCGTAGATTCCAGTGATCTGGCCTTGACCAGTTACCCAACAGAAGTAGGTATTTCTGGTCCTCTTCTTCCAGTGGGAGTAAAACGTAGAGGAAAACTATTCTGTAACTGTGGTCCTCTTCCTCAGGGAGGGATTTCCCTGTTGGCCTTCTATAGACAATAGCGAGCGTCTCTTATATGCTAGGCACTGTTAAGTGTTGGGGTCAGGCATCCTTTGTGTGTCCATCAATAATAAACCACAGAATATTGTGTCACAATAAACAATAAAGTAGAGTTGTATAAACTGGGTATGGGATTCGAGATCTCTGAGCAACAGCTTGCCTAATTTTATAACGAGGATGGTAATTGTATACCTCACAGGATTGTTTTAAGGTTAAATGAGATATGCTTATAAAGTAATGCCTGGTGTTTGGTAAATACTAAAAAAAGTATTATTATTATTATTATTATTATTATTATTATTATACCAACTTAACTAGACTAAAGTGGTAAGAAACTGCAGAGTCTGTTGCCTAAATACATACTCAGGAACTACCGTGGAGATAGTTTACCGTATGTTTAAATTAAAACTCAAATAAATTCTCACAAAGGAAACTCCTTCTGCCGCAGTGTTGGAATGCTCATTCAGTAAAACAGGGGTGGTACCACAGAAGGAAGTTGGGGCTGAAGGAGAAGAGCTAAATGAAAACATGTAGCTCATTCTAGTAGGAATAAGGCTGAGTCAGGCAGTAGGGCTTCATTTGAGGGGTAGCGCTAGGTCCAGTCTATAAAAATTATTTACGATACCAAGAAAAGCGAAGTGGAATGAGCTACGCAGTTGGGGTACATGCAGAAGTCCAGGGTGTTGCCTGAGTGGGAAGCACCGGCTAAGCTCTGCAAGCGTCCCCTGAAAGTAGCTCAAGAGATAGAGAGCCAGCTCCCTGACTCTGCCTCGGCAAGATGTCCTAAGGGATTCCTGCTGCCAGTTGAGCAAGGCATACAGAGGGAGTGAGGGGTGCAGGAGGAGAGGGGAGAGGAGTCAAAATGATGTAGATTAGATCTTGCTACAGGGCTGGCCTCTCAGCCAGCATCACCAATCAGGTGGCTAGCCAGATGCCTTCCCCGCCTTTCTTCTGCCCATCTTCTGCTTCCGCCACCCCACGTGGCCAAAAAAACCAAGGGCTCAGATAGTTTCATGGCGCCCAACCCTGTATGAAGCACGAATTCATGGCTGTGTTATGAGAAAGGTTTAGGGTGGTTCCTAGTCACGTGTCCGGTATAACCAGGGCACAGAATCTCAACCTGTTGAGGTAATGGAGCTGCCAAAAGGGTTCTGATGAGGGGGTTCCACACTGCAGGGGAGCAGGCGTTATTGATGGTGCCTGGTTCCACCATTGGTGCGGTCTTTGTGCTCCAGGTTCAAGAGAGACAACTCTCACCAAAACTATCCCAAGGACCTACTCACTCACCGCAACACTGCCTAGCTTAAAAGGCGAGACCCTGCACCAAGAGTATGTTGTAAGCACAGAACATGTGGGTTTGGGGAAGTTAAGTCATGTTTTGTAAAAAAAAAACCTTAGTGGTTTTGTAACCCCTCAGATTTGCTGCTGTCTTTCCTGTGTCATCTCTTCTCCTCTTCAACAAACATGCCTGCCCCGTAGAACTGGCGACCATTCTCTGGATACATTATTTCTCTTCCTAAGCTTCCCCTACACCACTAACTGTACTCTTGGACCTTCCTCCTCCTCTTCTGTGTCTAGAAGAGTCCCAGCTGTCGCTTCAGAATAGATGACTTCTCTTCCATTCTAACCCTCATCTTATGAGGCAGGACCAGTGTCTTCCTACTTGGAACACACTGAACGTTTCCTCTTCCAGCCCTTCGGGTCTCCTCCTGCTTGTGTTCCTGAGATGATGATCCCCTTAGATGTAAGGGTGAAGTCGTACTCATTGTTTAGTCCCTGAAGCCTGGCCCAGGGCTTGGCTTGTAGTAGAAATTTGGTAAGGACTCCTTACGTAATTGAATGAATGGATGGATAACCATCTATTATTATAAGAGTTACCATAATATTTTGTAGATTTCATATCTTAAAAATACTTGGTCGACTTCAGACTTGCTGTGTAAATACCCTCAAAGACTATAGATTATTAAATCAAAGTAAAGATAGTCCTTTTAAAAGTGTTTATCCCTATTTTGGAAACATGAAAAAAATCCTTAGTACTTTTGCAAGTGACACTAATGGATGATTAATATCACGGAAGCCAAAATTTAGATTTAGAAAAATTCTCCACAGAGCTAGAGCATTGAACTGTCAGAGGACAGCAACTGAACTGTTCCTAAGAGAAAATTTCTGTTACACTTTATAGCGTATTCAAATCATATTAGCCTGTTTGTTTCTTTGTAACACTTGCCTCAGTTACTTTTTTATATTTCTGCTTATTTACTCTTTCCTGGCTTGTCTGCCTTATACCTCCTTTCGGTGGCAGTGAGGCATTGAGCAGAGGACCCAGCACACCTATATGCTATAGAAATGTTCACTGAGGGACATCTGGGTTGAGCATCTGCCTTCTGTTCAGGTCGTGATCCCAGGGTCCTGGAATAGAGTCCCACATTGGGTTCCTTGCTCAGTGGGGAGCCTGCTTCTCCTTCTGCCTGCTGCTCCCCCTGCTTGCTCTGTCTCTCAATAAACAAAGTCTTTTTTAAAAAATGTTTATTGAATCAATGAATGTGTTTGGAAAGCCGGACAGGGAAAAAAAAAATGACAAAGTGTTCTTTATTCAGAAAACCACGTTTTCTAGTTTAGTTTAGTTTTTTTTTTTTTAATTAAGATTTTATTTATTTATTTGACAGAGAGAGAGGGAAAACAAGTAGGGGGAGTGGGAGACGGAGAAGCAGGCTTCCCACTGAGCAGGGAGCCCCATGCGGGTCTTGATCTCAGGACTCTGGGATCATGACCTGAGCCAAAGGCAGGTGCTTAATGATTGAGCCACCCAGGCACCCCATTTTTTAGGTTCTTAATAGTGTACTGCATTTACAGTTTGAGCAGGGAGTCTGATGCAGGCTGATCCCAGGATTATGACCTGAGCTGAAGGCAGATACTTAACGACTGAGCCATCCAGCACCCTGTTTTTTAGATTCTTAACAGTGTACTTCATTTACAGTTTTATAAATCTGAAGTTGGATCTACTATTTAAATAGTATAAAGGTAATTTTGTATGAAACTTGTAATTATAAGTCTTTGGAGAGGTCCAAGATCATCCAGAAAAATGTTTATGCCTGGAACGATCTCCATACTGACATGGTACTACATTCACTGCCTTCTTATGTCTCGTTTGCTGCTGTTGGGCTTCCATAGAATGTTCGAATGCCCTTGGAATTTTCCTTGTGGTTCTTTTACTCCAGAAGGGGACATGTCGGCCACAAATAGGTTGTGTGTTGCAGAAAGGCAATCTGAGGAAGAGAATGCAAGGCTGGAAAAGGAGGGAGAACACGTCACCCTGTTTTCACAGTTACTTTACTGCTCAGAAATAACATTTATATCGTCTCTCGTTGGACGGCTACAAAGAGCATGCCAATGGACTTGAAAGAGGCGTGAGGGATGTGTCTGTGCATATGGTCCAACCCAATGAGTGTCAGGTTGGATATAGAAACAAGCCTACTGGGTGAAGACAGAAGACGTCAGTGTTGGGATTGTTGGATAGGGGGACAGGAAGTATAATTGGGATCTGGGAAATAGAATTTTGTAACTGGACATATTGTCACTTCTAATAATCTTGGAGTCCTTTTACTTAAAAGAAGAAGAAAATAGATACTGGGTGAGCAGCTAGTGGTGAATCCCATTAATGGTATAAGTGAAGTGAACAAAAATCATGAAAATGGTACCTAAATGACTAGGGTTTGGAAAAACTATGCAGGAATCAAATGTTCATGGATGTCACATTAGGAAGAAATAGGGAGGGGTTCCTCTTCTAAGAGCCCATGGTCGCTCAGAGGTATACTCGGGCAGATACACCTCTATTCAGATCACCTCGCACGGACGCCTGACAGATTTTTTAAAAAAGATTTTATTGACTTATTTGAGAGAGAGAGAGAGCACATGAGAGGAGAGAGGTCAGCTGGAGATGCAGACTCCCCGCTGAGCAGGGAGTCTGACGTAGGACTCGATCCTGGGACTCCAGTATCATGACCTAAGCCAAAGGCAGTTGCTTAACCAACTGAGCCCCCCAGGCGCCCCACAGGTCAGCTGATTTTAACAATAGGCATTTTCATAGCATCATGGACACTGGCTAAATGGTTTAAAAAATGAAGGACTAAGAGCCGGTATCACAATGAGTTATATGAGCCAGGGAATCCCAAAGCAGGCTGTGTATCACAGTCTCCAGAGGAGTCGCAGAAACAGAGATGTGTAGTTTCAATCCTTGATACCAGCATTCAGCGGATTTGGGGTTCAAGAATTGGTCTTTCCATCAAGTGCCTCAATGATATAGAGGCAGGGAATCCGAGGGGACTGGTCTTTGGAAAATGAGTTCTATATACATTATAATCATGGTGACCATAATTAACATTCATTGTAGGTGTTCTCGAAGAGTCGCACACACCAGACTTATCCAGGGCCTTTGCTGTAAGTGCAAGTTCCTGATACTACCTCTAGCACTTCCCCCCCGCCCCTTCTGCCTTTTCTTTTTTCAACCCCTAGCACTTTTGAATAATTGGGTCTTGGAAGGTGCAGACATCAGAATGTGTAACTCGCAGCCTCGCTGATTCCATGCAAGTTATCTGTAGACCAGATTTCGAGAAACACTCGTTTTTGAAAACTTGATCTTTGCTGGGCACTGTACTATAAGCCATTTATACACATTATGTGATTCCATCTTCCTAATGGTCTTACGGGAGAGGGACTTTTATTACCCCCATTTTACAGATGAGGAAATTGAAGCGTGGAGGAGATAAGTAACTCATTCAAGATCACACTGCAGATAGCTGAGCTGACTTGCAGACCAGAACTGTCTGACAGCAAGATTTATGGTCTTAATACTACATTGCATCTTTGCTTCCAGGAGGTCAGAGGGGGGGTGGGGGAAAAGAATCTTCCTAGTTGGGGCAGGTTTTATGAAGGCATTTAAACTAAAAGTAGGATAAGTGGACTTTGGAAGTTGTCACTGGGATCTTGGTCATGCGAATGTTGAGCTATCTCTAAGAAATGAATTATTTTTTGCTTCTGTTTGTTTAGTTTTAAAAATCTGCCAACTGGAAGCGAACATGTTGGTATTTCTTTCATACAGTAAATAGTGTTATGGTGGCTGACATTACTGGAGAGCCGTAAGACCACAGCATGACTTCAGAAAATGCTGACATGGTGTTGAGAAGCTAGATACTCCCTACATTTTAATAGTTTTCCTCCTTCAAAGCACCCTTCCTTTCTCCTTTGAAGGAGAAATAAAATTCTCCACAGACACACCCATTGAGAACAAAACAAGATGCTGAAAGAGAGACTTTTTTTTTTAAGAACTCGCTCCTTTCGGATTTAATGATAATGTCAACTGCCTTTCAAAAGATAACTTTTTACCAAATTATGAATTTCTGCTGCACATCAGCATCCCTGTAAAGGGCATGTTTCCTGGGTGTTAGAGAAGGAAAGGCTGTTAGTCAAAGATAACTTGTTTACCAAACAGGGTCTGTAATTGAAAAGGCCCTTTGGAGTTAATGAAAATATAAAATAGCTTTCCCCAGACTGAGAAGAGTCTAATTTAATTATCTGTGAGGGTCACAGATTAGAAGCAGCTTTTCATCCATTTCTGGAAGCTGAGTCTGGACAGCTCACTCCTTGTGAAAGAAACAGGGAATTGGAGCCCTGGCTGGTTGAAGAAAGCCCATGAGAGACACAGAGGTCACGGACGCCTGGGCTCTTTAAACAGGACTGGATGGTGACGGTTTCCTATTATCTGGGTATGACTTCCGTCCTTCAGAGTTCAGCTGGAGTCTGTTGAACACCCCCTAGATCCCAGGCATTAGGCACGTACCATGGACACCTCGCAAAAATACAGAACCAAGAGCCCATAGGGACAGTCATCCCACCCAAGATGAGAATTTCCGGAGGCAGTGTTTTCAAAAGTTAGAAGGAATGAGTAAGGGGCAGAAATCGGTAGCATGTTAGGGCCAGAGGATTATTTTGGAGAATCCCCAGATCTTGAAGCCGCTGTATAGGAATTTCTCCAATAAACTTCAGTTTTGCAAGATTGCTAACTTACATCTTTCCCTGACCCTTCCCTTGATCCCCTGCACTAGATGGCGACTTTTTTTGGTATCCATTTTCATGTAGAGACAGAGGAGGTACTTCTACAAGGGAGCCACGAGCTCGGCCACGATGAATAAACACACGCGTGCGCATGCGTACACACACACACACACACAGATTTTGAGGATGGAGGCTGCTCTTAGCCAATCTGTCTCAACAGCTTATACACCTGTTATACCTCAGCCTTCAGATAATTCAGATCACACTTGTACTTCAGTGGACTGCTGCGGGCCCTTGAGGAACACAAGGCACTCAGGGGAACCCTGCCTGTGAGTTCTGCAAATCTGTTTGCCAGGATTGTGCACCTGTGCATTGTGTATTTCTCAAGTAGGTGTCTTTACTTAACAGCAGGTTGGCAGTCCGTGGGCCATGCCTGGCTGCCTTGCAGGGGTATTTTCTCAGTCCCCATATTATTTAGTTATTTTAATTTTTATTAAAGGAACTTTTTTTCATTTAAAAAGAAAAAAAACAATAATGAACCTCCAGGTGCACATTACCCAATTTTTTTAATTTTATTTTTATTTATTTATTTGACGGAGATTACAAGTAGGCAGAGAGGCAGGCGGGGAGTGGGGGGAAGCTGGCTCCCCACTGAGCAGGGAGCCCGATGCGGGGCTCGATCCCAGGACCCTGAGATCATGACCTGAGCCGAAGGCAGAGGCTTAATCCTCTGAGCCACTCAGGTGCCTCACACATAACCCAATTTTTACGGCTGCCTAGAGTCTGTTTATCTTGTTTTCTCCATTTACCCATTTTGGCGGTGGAATGGAGGGAATAGGACATGCTGGAGATTCTTAAAGAAGTGCCGGGCTTCCTACGACTTCACTTCATATTACTGTTCTTCTAATTTGAATTAGTTGCCAACTGATAAGCAGAATAATGCTTCCCCAGAGATGTTCGCATCCTAATCCTCAAAACCTATAGATACATTGTCTCACATAGGAAGAAGGACTTTGCAGATGTAATTAAGGATCTCAAGATGGTGAAACTATCTCGGGTTGTCCCAGAGGGAGGGGCAGTTTGGTCACATGGGTCCTTCAATGAGGAAGGTGGGAAGGTCAGAGTCAAGGGTAGGTGATGGAAGCAAAGGATGAAAAGGCAGATTGATGGGGAGTCATGCACCAAAGGAATTAGGGAAGCTTCTAGAGGTTGGAAATGACAAGGAAATGGATTGTTCCTTAGAGCCTCCAGAAGTAGCAGACCTGCCGACACCTTGATTTTAGGACTTAAAATTTCCACAACTATAAGAGAATTAATACCACTGTTTTTATGGTGATTTCTTAGAGCAGCAATAGGAAACTCATATATGAACTTCTAAAACTAGGGAGAATTCACATTAAAAAATACAAACTCTCTTGAAATGCTTCTTTTGGCAATACTGTGTCTACTGCCTTCCCTGGTAATGAATGATTGGCCAATGCTAAAAAGAATCTCCCCCATAAATGGGGTGTGGGTTGTCTTTTTTCTTTCCTTTTATTTTCTTTTTTCATTTTTACATCTGGTTCTCTGTAGTCTCTAAATTTGTGACTCCTTGTCTAGAATATTCTATGGTTAATACAGCCACTATAACATTGCTGAAAGCATGTACTTTGAATCTGGAGTTTTCTCAGCCAGGAGCTAGAAGGGCCAGGAACCGCTTCACTTCCTAGTGATTCAAATATCTAGGAATGTATGGTAGCTACAAATATCCAAATTTCATAGCCTACTGTGCTCTGTTCTGTGTTGCTGAACATAGGATACATGGTTGATTGAGAACTGCACAGCTCATTAATTTGGACTTAAAACTGGCAGACGTTTGTACCAGAGTGAACACCACCAGCAAAGAATAAGGTGTGCTAAAATAACAAAAACATGCAAATTAAATTTATAGTATAATAGAATATTTCACTGCCTTTAGAAAACAGACATGGTTCATTGACTAGCCGTTCAATTGTGCAATGAAGAATAAACACGGGAGACTAATTTTGTCCCAGCTACTCATTATAAATAGAAATATCCCTCAGTGGAAAGACGTATTAAGGGTTATGAGTCATTTACAACTTAGTCTTGAATTACTTTAATCAGATGTGAGACTTGGGGAATAAAGAGCTTTGATTACTCAGAGGAACTTGTGCTGAGCCGACGTCTGGCCGGAGTGGAGCCCCGTGTGCCAGGAGGTGGGAAAGAAGGAAGGAGGAGTGTGTTGCCGAGTTGCACAGAGCTGGACCCCGTGCACCCCAGTCCGTGGGAGACACTACAGCCGAGTTCCCAGCTGGTCTTCTTCCCTCCTGCCTTTTCCTCCCGTCCCCACATCACCCCCCTTTTCCTTTCTTCTGAGAGGCAGCTTTGTGATCTGAAAATATCACAGTTTTGAAGTCAGGAAGGCACGTAAGTGGCTTTGTAACTATCATTGCGGAACTTCGGCTAGTGTGGGACCTCTCTGAGCCACAGTTTCTCCTTCTGTAAAACACAGATAATAATGCACGCCTCAAGGTGTCGAAGGGACTGAGGGAGGGGAAGCTGAGCGCGGCGCTTGTATTGTTTCCTAAGGCCGCCATAAGGAGCTACAGCAATCGGACGACACCAATGGATTGTCTCGAGGTTCCGGATGCCAGCAACTCACCAGTCGGGCACTGGCAGGCTTCCTTGCTCCTGAGGGCTGTGAGGGAGTATCCGCTCCATGCCTGTCTCCTCCCTGCTGGCCAGCTTTGGCATCCTGGGGCTTGATCACTACTGTCTTCATGTTCACATGTCCCCAAGTCCACATTTCCCCTCTTATCAGCACATCAGCCATATTGGTTTAGGGTCTGTTGTCTTCCAGTATGACTTCGTCTTAATGAACTACATCTGCAATGGCCATCTTTCCCAAAATGGTCACATTCGGTGGTTTTGGGGGTTCGGGCTTCGACATCTGAATTTGGAGGCGAGAGGGACACCATGTAACCCACAGCACACGGCCGGTTCTTAATACACATTTACCCCTTTAGTCTAGCCCCCCTTAATAAAAGAATTATCTTCCTGGGATGTAGATTTTGAAACCATCAGATTGAAAGGCTCAGAATCCAACATGTCACGTTCTCTCTAAACCTTTCTCTCCTAAGTGCCCCTTCTAACTTACTTCTACTCTTGAGGTCCGAAGATAGAGCAAATCTCAAACAATTCCGACACTGCTCAATTACAGTATTGTATAATTCAGGCAGGGCACAGCGTTGAAATTTACTTTTGGACTTCCCTCAGAAAAGGTTGAGCTGAGCACACAAGTAAACAAGATGAAAGGGAATGTTTACAAGTTTCAAAGAACAAACCCATACGAAGCCGTGTAAGGAATTCATTTTCGTAGCAGCAGCGGTCTCCACTTCGAACAGCTGGTGTTTGGACGTGTCCAAAGGAAGTTGCCAGGTCCTGGGGGGAAACTCGGGTTGTTCCCAGTTGAGCCAAGACACCGAGTGGAGAGGCAAATATATTCTGACTCTAAATGGAATGGTTGGTGAGATAGGCTCCCAGGAGTTGGGGCTCCCTAATGAGAGAAGGAATTGACAGGTCGGGCAAGTCAAGATTCAAGAAGCTGGGAGAGGGAGGTGAAAACAGGTAATGGCCACGGAGCCAGAGCATCTCTGGAAGGAAGGAGAGAATCAACTGTCTAGTGATAAAAACTAATGTGGGCAGGGGAGAAAAAAAAAAAAAGACAGGCAGAATTATTCAAAATGGGCATGACAAGGGAACACACAGCAGAATCCAGTTTGGAGTGTCCAAGTTCATGGCCAGATTTTCTTCCAGAATGCGGAGTGTTAGGTGGTTCAGAGTAGAATTTAGGTAGTGTGACCACACACCCGTTCTCCTTTCTGGGATTCCCAGCTGAGAGTGAGAGGGAATGATGTACTAATGAGAAACAAGAAAAGAAAACCCCACATTTATTAGTAGCTAAGCAAGTGCCCAATAAACCCTAATTAATACCAAGCTCAGGTAAACGCTGCATCCTGTAGAACATGGCTGAAGTGATGTGTCTTTCCTCCTGTGGCCTCTTTTGAATCTAGGATGCTTGGGTATTGAAGTGAGTGAACGGTGTGGACCAAAAAGAACAGTCTGCCCTAGGACCAGTCCAGCATGTGTTCCCGTCATGCAAATATGATGATGTGCAGTGAGTGGGTAGTGACCACAGTCACTCACTTGTGATGAAGATGACAATGCCCGCTGTTAAAAAAAAAAAAAAAAAAAGACCCCATGACAGGTCTAGATCCAAACAATTAGAGTCACAGCCCCTCTTTCCTTAGAGGGGAAGTTAGTTAGACTAAGAGAGACGATGGGCAAAAGGAGGGTGGCAGAGAGCTCCTCTCCCCCTTCCTGTGGTTGGATTCTCCGGTAAGGTTGTCTTTCTGCTTTTCAAAAGGCAGAGAAGAGTGTAGGGTAGAAAATCAGACCCAACTTAACAAGACAGCGGCTTGGGTGGCTGGTCTGGTTCTTCCAACTTGTTAGTCCGAAATGATTGTGCGTAGCCTGAGCTGGGAGTGACAGAGATACAGAGTCACCCGAGTAGAGTCCAGCAGTCTTTAGGAAGCAAGAAGAGACCTCGGAATCACTTCCTGGAACATATCTTAGAATACATCCGTCTCATTAGCAGTAAGCAAAATGAGACAGAACAGTGGAAAGGCCAGATTCACGTGGTTGAAGTGCTCTGTGCCTTCTGTCTCCTCTTTCCATGATGCTGTATGACGAAAGAAGATATAAAACCCAGGCTCTGCACTCATCTCCTTGGATATGTGCCATCTGCCCTTAGATTGGCTTCATTGTGAAATCCCGGGGACCAAAGCATTACTTTTAACAGAGCCATCAAAGGCTCCTGTTAGAGTACATTAGCATCTGACCTTCTGCGTACTCAGTAGACAAGATAACTTTCAAAAAACATACTCCATGTTGCCAGATGTTCCAAGAGAGAACTGGAAAACTAACAAAATGTTGTGGGTTCTTGCTGTTGTCTTAGGATTAATGTCTTGGCTTTACCCGCCCCTTCCCAATTCATGTCCACTCGGGACCTCAGCATGTGACCTGACTTGGAAATAGGGTCTTTGCTGATCTAATTAGTTGAGTTCATGCTGGAATTGGGGGGGAGGAGGTTCTGAATCCAGTGGCAGGTGTCTTGATGAGAAGCTCACGAGAAGACACAGAAGGTCTATGTGACAATGGAAACAGAGATGGGGCTGACACAGCTTCGAGGAACACCAGTGGCGACCAGAAGCTGGGAGAGGCAGGGGAGAATTCTTCCTTCTAGAGCCTTGAGAGGGAGCCCAGAAGCTGGGAGAGGCAGGGGAGAATTCTTTCTTCTAGAGCCTTGAGAGGGAGCGTGGTCCTGTCCCCGCCCCCCGGGAGTGACTTATCTACGATCCTACTGTGCTAATTCGTTCGTTGACTCTAGTGCAAGTCCTACTTACGAACCCTGAATCTGGGGCTTTACTGCAGACAGCTTACAGAATTGCAGAGCCAGTTTCAGAATTTGGCAGGAGGAAGCATGTTGGAAATTGGGGAGTGCTGCTGTTGGGAACGCTGACATGCAAAAATGATACCCTCCTGAAACGTCCCGCAGCCAAACCATGTTTTCTTTTCCTTATTTTCATTCTGCTTGCTCTAACATTTTTCAGCATTGTCTTGACATCTAGTGAACTGGACACATTCATCCCATGTGCCCCCCAATGTCATCCGTCTGTGGATTCAGCCTGTGGTCCAGGTGCCAACAGTTTGGGAGCTGGGCGAGAAGAGAGAAGCAAACCCAGTAGTGAGGCCAGTGGAGCTGAGGCGCCCACAGAGCCCCGTTTCCGAGCCTGCTGGCTGCTCCCGCTCCCGCTCCCGTTCTCTGCCCTCTCTTCCTTCCCACTCGGCTCCGCATCCCGGTGTGGAGGTCCCCCCTGGCTCCCAACCGCTGGGTCCCAGGGATGTTGGGGACCAGCTAGAAGAGGGCTGCAGACCGCGGCCTGTTCGCGTGTTGCCCTGTTCCCATGGCCACTCTGAGACGTATTCCTCTCCCTTCGGTAAAGGGGAGGGGGTCTCCATCGGCCTCTTGGAGAGCTGGTGCAAGATTAATTATCTCCTGTTTGTAAAGCATTTGGAACTTGATAACCGCTCATTATTATTACCCTGCTATCTCATCCTTTGTTCTACATTCCTCCGCCATCGGAGGTGAAAAGATTTAAATTAAAAAGTTGCCGAGATAGCCGTGAGTTCCCAAACCCAAGCTGCGATTGACCTTCTTTCTCCATGAACTTTTCTTGATTCTGCCATTAGCCACTCGCCTCGCATCCAGACCTTCCTCCCGGAGCCGGGGAGCTGGAAGCAAGCGTGCACGGGAGCCGTGTGATGGGGATAGTTGAGCACCTCCAGTGTCTGCCATATGGGAGACTTTGTATACGCGGTCTCATTTAATCCTCATAATACATGCACAAGAGGCCGTTTCGGGTGTGTTACCCATCGGTGAACAAGTGCTTACAGCAGTTAAGAAATCTCTTCAGATCCCTTAGCTGAGCAGTTACAAAGCCAGATTTCCCAGACGTTGTGGTTTGGCTCCAAAGCCTCGGAGCTGTACCTCCACCCTGTGCTCAAGTAGAAGGCAGAAAATCGCAGTGTTAGGAAGAGTGGGTTGGCCTGGGTGGGGGGAAAAGAATCCATACATTGGGGTTTTTGCCCTGTAAACAGAGTCCACAGAACAAAGAAGAGATAATAAAGCAAGAGTCCTATAAAGCAGTCCAAGCCTGGGAGCGGGGCGTTTTAAACTGAAAAAGACGGTCTGACTTTTAAGTTGGAAGGCTGTCCGCAATAACTTTGTCTTACCCTTTTTTTTTTTAAGATTTATTTATTTATTTTGGTGGGGGGGTGGGAGGCACAGAGAGAGAGGTAGAGAGAGTCTTAAACAGACTCCGCGCTGAGCTTGGTCTGACTCGGGGCTCGATCTCAGGACCCTGAAATCACTCCCTGAGCCAAAACCCAGAGTTGGACACTTAACTGACAGCCCCCTCCCCCAGGCGCCCCTGTCTTACCACATTCTTTGGCCAAGGAGGACATTAGACCCAGAAAGGCAAGGATTCATGCCCACGTTTATTCAGATCCTTTGTTTGATCACTTACTCCTACTTTGATGTGGTAGTAGAATATCTAGCATTTTCTTCTAAATTAATGTATAGTCGACAACATACAATTCTGTATTAGTTACAGATATGTAGCATAGTGATTGGACAGTTACATATATTACAAAATTATCACCACGGTAAGTGCCATTACTGTCAGTCACCATAGAAAGTTACTACATTATTGACTATCTTCCCAGTGCTGTGCTTTTCATCCCTATGACTTATTTATAACCAAAGTTTTTATCTTTTACTCCCCTTTACCTATTTCCTCATTCTCCCATCCCCCCTCACCTGACAACCACAGGTTTATTGTCTATATTTAAGTCTGCTTCTGTATTTTTTAACATTGTTTTGTATTTTAGATTCCACATATAAGTGAAATCTTACATTATTTGTCTTTCTCCGTCTGACTTATTTCATTTTACATAATACTCTTTAGGTCCAACCAAGTTGTCACAAATGACAAGATCTCATTCTTCTATATGGCTGAGTAATATTCCATCTTATATATGTGTGTATACACACGCATGTATCTTCTTGACCCATTCATCTGGCAATGGACGCTTAGATTGCTTCCATATCTTTGCTTTTGTAAATAATGCTGCTATAAATATAGGGGTGTCTATCTTTTAGAATTTGGAATAACTACTATTTTAAAAGGTTTGCTTGCTTACTGTATGCGAGACACTTTTCTAAGCTTTCCATATGTATTATTGATTGTATCATTACAACTTTGTCTAGGCAACTGCAGTAGTATTCTTTTTTTGGAAATAACCACAGAAAAGGTAGGGAGAGGTTTTGGCGCAACAGTCTCTTTAAAAGTGATCTGCAGATTCTAGATATTTTAGGGAAAACGAGGTCAGAAATTTTCCAGCTGTATCCCAGTGGTTGCTAGGAAGCTCGCTCAGAGGTGTGGCTGGCGTGTGGCTGGCGGTAGGACAAAGAAAGACATGAAGTCTCAGATCTCCGCCAGGCTGTAACCTCATATAGAGCCTCTTTCAAATGTCCTATATTTTGCTCTTTGACCAGTGATTGAATCTGATCAGAGCGATCAAAGACTTTTAAATGTTTGAAAGCTGCTGATGTAGATGATGTATGAGACCTGTCTCAAATAGGGGATTTAATGATTCTACTTCCCTTCATTTTTTTTAATTGAAATAGAATTGACATGTAACATTTTGTAAGTTTGAGAGATAAAATGTGCTGATTTCCTACCTTTATTTCTACTTCCCTCAGTTGTTACCAGTGACTTCTTCCCACTCTCTCAAATTATTCTTATCATTTTTTTAAAGATTTTATTTATTTATTTGACAGAGAAAGATCACAAGCAGGCAGAGATGGGGGGGGGACGCAGGCTCCTCGCTGAGCAGAGAGCCCGATGCGGTGCTCGATCTCAGGACCATGAGATCATGACCGGAGCTGAAAACAGAGGCTTTAACCCACTGAGCCACCCAGGCGCCCCACCTTCTTCTTGTCGTTTTGTAAACAGGCTCTGCCAAAGGGACTGAGGGGACAGCATTCAGCTCACCCCGGTTGTGCTTCAGGGTCATTTCAGAACAGTGTGTCTGTTTCCGTGTCTTCTCCTTCGCCTTCTTCATGAGAAGCACGATCGATTCGTAAGATACTGCCGCGGCAGGTGGCTGGGATCGAGATGGGAGTTGTCACATCTGTTTCAGGAGTCACGTTTTAATAAAATGTAGGCACATCCCAGAATGGTTGCATTCATGCTGGAGAATCTTTGGGTGCCTGGAAATTGGGATTTGTCATGGAAGTTGTCAACGAACAATAGCACAAATGCTCCAGCCTGAAAAAGAAAGTGTTCTTGGAAGGCTTTGCAGTGTAAGCTCACAGAGCACAAAAAATGGTATTAAAACCCCATTTTCAGCATAACATTTTTCTCCTTGCAAAGTCGGTTGTCCTCATGGGCAGATTTCGAGCATTCACATAGTATTAAAATGAAAGCTCTGCACACAGAAGCTGTGGAAAATGCTCACTGAGTATTCTCACAGCACAGGTAACAAATCCATGAAGCTCTCTTGAACGACAAAAAATGTTATAGGGCTTTAGAATTACTCATACCTATATATACTATTTGACATGTGGTTGAGCTGGTGATTTCACCATTAGAAAGGTCTGCATTTTACTCTTGGCATTCACTGTTAGGGTTTGTTTTGCAAACTTAAAATTGTTTCTGAAGAATGATACTTAGTTGTGTTCACATTTAAATGATCCCAAAGTTAATGGATCAGATCTGACTAGGTAAGAAAGGTACTTTGGGAGGATCATTTGTATCTTTTTCAGTCCAATTTAATGAACTGGAAAAGAAATTTACTAAGTGTAACAAAGTGACTGGAAAAATTTTATTCCAAACCCCCCAGATACTATGCCTTGAGAACATAGCTTGGTTACCTTGTGAGGTCTAGTACATTGTCTGCTGTAACAATTCATTTTGATCTCTTTAAAGATGCTGTTGTTCTGTTGGAAAAAGCACTAGGCTAAAACTACATTTTTAAAATTATGTATCAAATGCTTAATGGGAGAAATGAATCAGGTTAGTCATTCACATTCTAGTATAAATAACTTTACAGTGGTTTCTTCTTTCTAGAAAGGGAGGCCTTTTTTTTTTAAGATTTTATTTATTTGAGAGAGGTAATGAAAGAAAGCATAAGCAGGGGAGAGGAGCAGAGAGAGAGAGAGAGAGAGAGAGAGAGAGAGGCAGACTTGCCCCTGAACAGGGAGCCCAATGTGGGGCTTGATCCCAGGACCCCGGGATCATGACCTGAGCTAAAGGCAGGCACTTAACTGACTGAACCACTCAGGTGCCCCTGAAGGGGAGTTTTATTGAAATTGTTGGAAGGGATGCATGGTCATTGTGTTATGGATTCTTCCTGGAAGAAACTTTGGGATGGATGGGAAAAGCATGAGTAGAAATTATATAGCACCAAAGATATTCTTGGTTTTCCTTATATGTTTTTTTCCAAGGAAAGTCTGTACTTTGACATATTGTTGCCATATCCAAAGAATTCCTTTTGACAAGTTTAGAAACCAGTGAGTCAGTTTCCCACCCTCTGGTTCACTGAGGGCCTTACCATCTGCCAGATGTTATGCTAAGCACACTATAGACTTACTTTTTTTTCTTTCTTTCTTTCTTTCTTTCTTTCTTTCTTTCTTTCTTTCTAATTAGGCTTCTCACCCAACTGGGGGCTTGCATTTGCCACCTTGAGACTGAGTCACATGCTCTACTGACTGAGCTAGCCCGGCACCCCCGTGTACCGTCTCATTTAATCTCCCCTCTAGCATTATGAGGTAGACGCTACTAAGAGGTAGGCATTTTCTGCATGTGAGAAGCATTTTAGACATTTTAACTCAACCTTCGCCACAATCTTCTCATATGCATACTGTTATTTCCCCGTTTTACAGGTGTAGAAACTGAGGTACAAAGAGATGAGCTGACTTGGCCGAGATCCCCCAGCTAGTAAATTGGAGAGAGCTATGATTTATGTTCAGGCATTCGGCTCCAGAAGCAACATTCTAAACCACTGTTGTGTATGATACTATCGTTATCGGTGAAGAAATAGAAGGACAGAGAATAATAAGTCTCCCAGAGTTACCCGGGCAATAAATAATGGAGCAGGGACCCAGATTCAGGCAGCCCATAAAAACCACGGATCCTTCCACAACCCCCCTCTGCCATCCTGCCCATCTTCTCTGCTTTGATCGTTCTGTCTTAAAGCCACTTCAATACAGATGTCACTGTGGCACTTAAGAAAAGTAACGATAAGAATACAAAGAGAAGAAATTAGCTTTATCACTTAGGCAACTTGCTGCCTAGCTTAATTTTGAATAGATTTTGGACTGTGGTTTGTCATGAAAGGGTGGAATCTTCACTGAATCGCCAGCGTCAAAGACAACCTTGATCTCATCTGGAGCAGTGATTCTTAATCTTTAATGAGCCACCCCGAGGTCTTGCTAAAATGCAGATTTGATTCAATATGTCTGCAATGGGCCTGAGACTCTGCATTTCTAGCAGGCTCCCAAGTGAGTCTCCTGCTTCTGCCGTAGGATCTGAGCTTCGAGTCACAAGGTTAACACACTGAGTGTGTTCAGACGGAGCATAAAGACTTATCACAGGGCTCAGAGTTCACATTGGAAAGAGGGAATTTTCATAGATGAAAAACATGTACAGAGTTTGGGATGATCAATACCGGGGTGGGGTGGGGGTTGACTCATAAGACCGAGCTACCTGACTCCCAGAATGGGAAGGGGCCTTAAAGGTCACCTGCTCCAAACACCCAACTAGACGTTTGAATCCTCTCCTATCCCCACCGGCTCATTTCACCCCCAGAGTTAAGGAGTTTTCTGTGCCAAGTGGAACTAAAAGAATTTTAAGATGCTGCCTGAGTTGCAGAAACAGTGTCAATGAAAGGCTGTGATGTCTCCTACCTCTCCAGACAGACAGACATTTGCCTCCATAATACATTTTTGGAGCCTTTGGATAGTTCTTCAAAAGCTTTCAAACCTCACCGTTTCCTAATAAAAACAATGCACTCTACCAGAGAACCATCTGGGCCTGCTTATTCCCCCAAGCATCTGCATCCCACTCTGAAATAATGATTTCAGTGCTGACTGGCAGGTGAGAAACAGTGACAGATGTTCGGCAGCTGGGCTCCTTCTTGCTGTACTGAGGATCCATGCCAGGGCCCTGGAGAAAACATCTTTTCCGGAATCAAGCATGGTTTCTTTTTTTATTTCATGACCTGAACACAAGGCTCCTGTGGTCGGGTCTTCTGACTGGTGTTGGGGGAGTGGGGGCAGGCAGCTTCTCCTCTCCAGTCCCCCCTCCTTTCAGGCTGTGACTCAGCAGCACCCTGCTTTCTGTTCCAGGTGCCCGGGGAGAGCGAGAAGCAGTGGAAGCCAGCCCTGGTGGTGCTGACCGAGAAGGACCTTCTAATCTATGACAGCATGCCGCGGAGGAAGGAAGCCTGGTTCAGCCCAGTTCACACGTACCCTCTTCTTGCCACCAGGTAGCCTTGTCCTTGTGTGTGAGTCTGATGTCTTTTCCGTTTGAAACCCTTCTAGTCAATTACGAGTATATCAGCATGTTACCTTCCCGCTTCCTGTTGCGTTGGGAACGGAGAACTCGTCCAGAATATAACCGCACATTTCTACCCAGATAGGTGAATTACCCTTTATGGCCCAGCGTGGGGTCACACGGGGCCACAGAACAAAATGCTTGTCCATCGTGAAGGAGCGGTGACATCTGGGAGATGGCCTGCGCCTTGTCACCTTCCCCGGTTCCTTTGAGACGAACTATGCCCCTGTGTTCGCAGTCTTGAGATTCAGGTAGCATGGTCAAGCAAGGGTCTTCAAACGTGGGGCGCAGAGGTTGTCACGCGGGAGTGTGCCGGGACTGGGCTTTCTACGGTTTACTCGGCACAAGATCCCACAGCTTCTGGTTGGTGGTGCTGCTGCGTCTGTCTGTTTCATAAGACCTTCAGTGCCTATTTATTGTTCATGAGACATACTGTCTTAATGCACCATGGGCTCACCCTCTTTTTGAAGGTCTGTATTCTGAGCACAAAGCACATCAGATCTGAGTCTTGGTCCAAGCAGTTGACCGCTCCTGGCTCCTGTTGCCGGCTCTTTCCGTATGTGCTTTAGGATAATGGGCATAGCTTTCATTACCCCTCTATCTCTCCTTCTTGACCTAGAAGGCAGGCATGCTAACGTGACGCTTATGGCCTCCCCGGTATTGGGCTTGGCGATATAGGGCCCTAAAATGTCTGTGGAATGAATTACTGTGTGGGACAGATTCTAGAAGGAGTTTGGTCCGACAGACAGAGAACATAGCAGATGGAGGTTTGGGGGCATCAGTCCCAAGCAAGAGAGAGAGATAGAAGCAAGGTGGGTTCTCCAGTTCTGAAGGGACTGAGTTGTGCCACACGGGATATAGCCAAGGCTTGGGCGCAGGGAGCAGAATGAGACCCAGGGGCAGAACATGAGGGGACAGGAGAGTAAAATGGCAATGATGTGTGGAGCCGAAACGCCTTTCACAGCCCTCTTACTTCCACTTACGGTGATTATGGAGAACAGCTAGGGTGACCCGAAGAAGGCGATTATTGGCCCCAGAGGTGAGTAGAGGAGGAGGCCTTCAAGGGGGCAGGGGTCGGGGCCACACCTAGATCATTCAGATATTAATGAAATGAAATGAAATGAAGTGAAACAGTAATTAAATTTTGAGTATCCTAAGCCTGAAAATCTTTGTCGGGATAGCTACGAAAACACTCTGGATGCTTACAATAAAATCACAACAGTCAGAGTCCAGACATCGTAAAATGTTCCTCTGGAGCTTTGGGCTGTGTCTTGGGGTCCGTTAAAATTCAGCCCAACCACCAGCACTTTCCATAGCCCTCACCTACGGGCACTGATGTGCAGATTCTGAGACATTCTCCCAACTGGAACCAAAGAAAGATCAGACCTTAGTCACTGTCTTCCAGGTACTAAGAAGAGAAACTGGCCTCATGCCTCCTAGACTGATTTTCAGGAACAGAAGTCTGAGAAAGGTAAAGTTTCTCTGTAACTCTCAGGCAACTTGAAGATAAAACTTACCCTCAGGCATAGCTTTCTCCTCGAAGTTTCTAGGCATTCTGACACGGAGGCTGCCTTTTTTATTCAGGCAGGTTTGCATTCGGGATTTTAAAAATCCAATGCCTCAGTCCACACTAGCCACATTCCAGGCACTCAGTAGTTGTGGCTGGTGGCTACTCTGTTGGACAACACTGATCTTAGAACATATCCATCCCCACAGAAAGTTCTGATGGACAGCACCACCCTGCAGCCTCTGTTGACTACCTCTGAATTTGTCCTGATTCAGGCGAGTGACTGGACTGACTCACTCCAGCGACCGTATGTCTAGAGCTCAGGCTGCCTGACGGGAGGTCGTCTTGCAGGGTCTTCTGGCCATCCACAGAGCAGACCATCAGTGTCTCCAGGGGGAGGGGTGCACAGGTACAGCCAATGGCATCTGAGGAGGTCCGGCTGGGGGCACCGAAAGTAGCTATGACAGGCTCAGGAGCCACGAGCATGCCAGGTATGTCTGGGCTGTGAGCAAAGCACAGGAGTAGCCTGAAACCAGGAGCCTGCATCCACCGTGGAGATAAAAATGGAAACCCTTTCAGTGCCACCTGGGCTTGTCTAGAACAAGAGGCATCATAAGAAATCGGCGCCTACCGTCTAAATGCAAAGGAGATGCAGCGAGGGTAACTGACCTCTCAGTGTACTGTCTCTTTCCCTCATCACCCTGCCTCGCCGCTGAACTGCAGAATAAGACTGTGTTGTTGGCACGTATGAGCCCTGTGGGCAATGGGGAGCTTAGGCTTATCGACATGCCCCTGACCTCCAGCTGTAGCCCGGGAGGCAGAGGACATCCAAGTTGCTATGGCGGCCCTGGTGGTTCCCTCTTATTTCGTCCCTTCGAGTTAGTGGCGGACTTGCAGCCTGCAGGAGCTGGAGTTTCCATCTTTGTTTTCCTCCGGCCAGGAGAGTGCTTCCCCCTGGGCTGTTGGAGATGGGAGGCTGGGCTGAAGCTGTTCGCTTCCGGCAGAGAACTCACTGCCAGAGGAAGTAGAAGTCAAAGGGAAATTCTGGATCCTTCCATTACCACGTTACCCCAGTACTTCCACTGGCTGCTTCCCAAAACCACATATTTAAGTCCATCGAGTGACTCATTTACTTGCCGTGTTCCATGCGGTCGCACGGGGCAGTGTGTCCTGCACAGATGAGCATTCAGACACGTCGCCTGTCTAGTAGCGTGATTTGTCTTTGCGTGCATTTTTCTTCTTTTTTTAAAGGTTTTATTTATTCATTTGACAGAGAGAGTGAGAGAGATTGGCAGAGGGAGAAGCAGGCTCCCTGCTGAGCAAGGAGCCTAATGTGGGCTCAGTCCCAGGACCCCTGGGGTCATGATCCGAGCCGAACAGACGCTTAACTGATTGAGCCACCCAGGCACCCCGAGTGCATTTTTCAAATGACTTTTTAAAATTTCCTTTTAAAACCTTTTGTTAATGTATGACTTATAGGGACACCTGGGTGGCTCAGAGGGTTAAGTATCCAGCTTTAGTTTCTGCTCAGGTCATGATCTCAGGGTCGTGGGAACAAGCCCTGCGTCCCGCCCCACATGGAGCCCCCATTGAGCCCCTTATCAGGCTCCCAGCTCAGTGCAGCATCTGCTAGAGATTATCTCCCTCTCCTTCTCCCTACAGGTGAACTCTCTTTCTCTAAAATAAAATCTTTTTAAAAAAAATATGATTTGTAGGGGCGCCTGAGTGGTTCAGTGTTAAGTGTCTGCCTTTGCTCAGGTTCTGATCCCAGGGTCCCGGGTTCGAGCCCCACATCGGGCTTCCTGCTCAGCGGGGAGCCTGCTTCTCCCTCTCCCACTCCCTCTGCTTGGGTTCCTGCTCTCCCTGTGTCTCTGTCTAGTAAAATCTTTTAAAAGGAAATATGATTTGTAAATAGTAATGTACACAAATCTAAAATGTATACTTCAAGTAATTTTTATTTATGGAAATAGAGCTATGTTTTCTAAAATTTTATTACAGAGTATCTACTAATTAATCATGCTGAGTGACATTATCAAGAAGGCCGTGGTGAGACTACTTGCAAACAGGCCCAGGTGCTAATCAGCCAGTGGCTGACCTTCATAGAAGGAGGCTACGTACAGGCGTGGTGCTTTACATGGATTCAATTCAATTTTGCAAAACATGACCAATTTAAGACCCTTCCCTGGAGATGTGGCTCAGTAGGCGAGGTTCAGGAGCAAGTGTTCTCCGAAAGCATCAGGCAAATAGCCGCATTTAACCGACCCTCCACCCCTTGCCCTCTCAGGTGTAGGTTTTATTCCTGTTTCACAGATAAGTAAACTGACGAGCTAAGAGGCTAAGTCATAAGCTAGTAAGAGATAGACGTAAGATTCGGAACGCACCTTTTTTTTTTTTTTTAAAGATGTTATTTATTGGACACAGAGAAAGCGAGTGAGAGAAAGAGAGCAGGAGGGACAGAGGGAGAAGCACGTTCCCCGCTGAGCGCGTTCACGATCCCCTAGGGCCCTGGGATCAGGAGCTGAGGGCAGATGCTTAACCCACTGAGCCACCGAGGCGCCCCAAACTGAGCAAACTTTTTTTAACCACTGTTCCCTGCAGCCTCCCAAAAGAGCACGTTCTTATTCCCTGGAGTTTTAGTGGCTCTTTGAAGTAGCTGAGGAGAGCTATGTAGATCTTTCCTCCACCCTCCTGACAACTGTGTCATGCACAAGGTAGCCACCCAGATCACACGACAGAGTGAGGACAGGGCTGTAGATGCCATCGGAGACCTGGGCTGTGACCAGTTCTCAGCATGGGCACGAGCACCACCTGGGAGCTCGTTAGGGGTGCAGATGTCCCCCCACCCCAGCCGGGGCTCTAGACCAGTGGATTCAGGCACTGGAGGCGGGGCCCAGCCTCGCTGCGAGTCGAGGCCCCCCCAGGTGTTTCCGGCCCAGGCTCCATTTCGAGAGCCTCCGGTCGGAAGACCCTGAGCAGGGACGTGGATCTTCCTTCCCTGCGGTCCTGCAGAAGCACCGTCTCGCCCCTCGTAGTGTCGACCGCCGATGCATGCGTTCAGAGGCTGTCCTGGATCCAGTGCTCGCCGAGTCATCGGAAGCTCCTCAAATGTGCCGTTTGCTCGCCCTGCTTTTTCACTTGACATAATCCTGTAGGAATTTTCCACTGATATTTTGTACTCTGCCGTAGCTTTCTTTGACACCCTGCCTCGCGTTCCATTGCACGGATGCTCCCGGGTACAGATTCTGGAAACTTCGAGCATGGCTCCAAATCCCAGCTACGTACCAGCTGCGGAAACTTGGGCAAATTTTGTAATCTCTTACTGCCCCATGTCCCTCATCTGTGACGGGCATAATATCTGTACCTACCTTGGTAGGGTGTTAGAAGGTTACATTAGATAACGTAAAGGCATAAGGTAATGCTTGTTGCGTGCTAAGTGCTAAATAAATTTAGTTATTATTACTCTTGCTTTTAAACCCTTTCTCTATTTTGGGGAGTTAACAGTACAATGGCCACATTTGAAAAACAACTTCATCACACTAAAAACTTGGGAGCAACTGAAATGCACAGATTATCATTGGAGCACTTTGGAAGAAACCTTTTAAAGCCCATCCTAGCAATCAATCAGTCAGTCAGTCAGCAAGCAAGCAAACAGAAAGCCTGGAAAAACAGCTCCTTAAAAAGTAAAAACGGCAACTTAACTTGCTGGTGGGGAGGAGAGGTCACAGTATTGGGTTTGACAGCCCGGGCTTCACGTTCCAGGCTCGCCCGGTCAAGCCCCAGAGTTTACAGGCTGTGTGACCGTGAGCAAATCCTGTCGCCCCTCGGATCCTGCTTCCTCCCCTGAAAACTAGGATCAGAACCCCTACTGCAGTGATCAGGAAAATGACGGAATTGATGACTGCGTCTGAAGCAACTGGTAATTCTTTTCTCACAGTCCCGGAGGCGAAGGAGGCTAAGACCACAGCGCCGGCATGGTTGGTTTCCGGAGCGAGCCCTCTCCTCGGGACATAGGTGGCTGCCCCCTTGCTGTGTGCCTCTGTGACTTCTTTGCCCTGGAGCTGGGCCACACCCTTACGACCTCATTTAACCTTCATGATCACCTTGTCGGCCCTGTCTTGAAACATAGACGCACCGAGGGTTAGGGCCTCAACCTACGAGCCGACGGGGTGACAGCGGGAAAGGATTCAGTCCACAGCCATGACAGGAGAACCGCCTTATTTAGCATCACGGGGCCCAGCAGTGATGGGCAACCTCCAGTCCCCTTCCCTCCCCCTTAGCAGGGCTGGGCAGCCTCGTTCAGAAGGTCAGACATGGTCTTTCCTCTTGTACAAGAACCGGCAGGGCCAGAGCCAGAAGGAAACAGGGTTCTTCGAAAATCGAGTTATTCCCTCAGACAGTTCATAGTTGATTTGTTTAGTTTGTTTGGGTTTTTTTGTTTGTTTGTTTTGTTTTTTTTTTGGTAGTCCCAGGCACATCTAATTTATATTTTTCTGGAAGAGAGAAAATTTGATTGTGTTTCATAAGAGGGGCACTAGCCTTGCTCGTGATGTGTTCTTGGTGTCCACACCTATGTGGAGAAGTTTCCAAGCCGTCACCTCTCCTGCCGGAAAACAGGGATGGCACCTGTGTGCCTCAGTAGCTCAATTATTGGTAACAATGCGCTTGGGAAGTCTTCAAACACTAATTTTAGCTGTTCTCATCCCTCAGTTTTTATGAGTCCTTGGGAAAACATTTTTTTGCTTAGCCAAAGCTGCTTTGATGTTGCTGAACATTTAAAAAAAAAAAGGTACTCTTGCCCATATGGAGGAAGCTTATTGTTTTTGTCACCGTCAGAATTGGCGAGTGAGCTAGGCCTACAGAGAATAAGGATTAAGGTCGCAGTGCTTCTGAAATGCTAGAGGAGATGCAACCAGAAATTCTGCCACACCCGGTCCCGGTGGCCCACAGAGAACTTGCGGGGGTGGGGGGCGGTGGTGGGGATGCTGCTCTGTGCCTGGTTCTCCCACCTGGGGGCCCCAGAGAAGGCTGGGGTCGCTGGGGACCAGAGTGGATGAATGTGCCCTTCTCTGCTCTGACTCCACGGGGAGCCAAAGACGCTGGCCTTTCCTTTCGCTTAACCAGGCTGGGTTATCTTCGGTGCCTCAGGAACTAACCCTTTTCTGAGTGCTAAAAGTAGTTTCTGCCTCAGGCCAGCCTAGAAATTTCAGGAATGCTTTCTTTACACCAGGGGAAGTTGGGCCAGTTGTGTGGGTCAGACATTAAATTACAATCAGCTTGTGGTTTTCACGCTAAACCTGGGAGGCCTCTTCTGTTAGGGAGGGAAGGTGGACAAGCGTACACCATGGGCACTCCCTAGGGTAGCATGCCCGTGGGTCCACACTCTGTCACACTGAGAAGTGCAGAGGCCGCCTTTACATCTGCCCATCCCGTTGGCCCCGGGATCCTGGGGTTCACACTAGCTGCCGGCCTCCTGTCTTGCCTCCTATTAATCCAGCAGCTTCTTCGAGTTGGGTGAGTGAGGAGTGGGGGAGATAAGTAGAGAGGTGAGTAGGGAGACTGGAACTCCTCACCCCCGCTGCTCCGGAAAGCCAGCTCTGAATGATGCTTGTAACAACACGGCCGGCCTGTTGATGGCTTCTTCCTTGGAGCAGGGATGTCCGGTTCAATTTAAGAAATGTTTAAGAGTCTCCTGTGAGGGGCCAGCATTGTACCAAGTGCCGATGGTAAGGGGATTTAAAAGAGTGCTGAATATGAGAGCTAAAAGCCAAGAGTTATAAAAGTTCATTGTTCAGGTTATCCGCTCGTGGTTTCATTTTCCCAGTAAAAGAGAACAGATTTTAATTGTCATTCTCTTCCATGGAGTTCTTGAAGGGCTTTCTATAATACATATTCAGTACTCATGGTGATATTCGTTGAGGTAATTAAAACATGGATGGGATAAGGGAATATGGAAGAGATAACCAGAAAACTCAAAGAATATATTTAAAAATTAAAGTTCTAAGATCGCAGGATACCTGGGTGGCTCCGTTGGTTAAGCATCTGCTTTTCAGCTCAGGTCATGGTCCCAGGGTCCTGGGATCAAGTCCCGCATCAGGCTCCTTGCTCAGCAGGAAGTCTGCTTCTCCCTCTCCCTCTGTCTGCTGCTCCCCCTGCTTCTTCCTCTCCTTCCACCTGCTGCTCCCCCCCCCAAAAAAGGTTCTAAGATTGCTAAATGATAAAAAAAAAAGCTATTAACTTAAAATGATAAAAAGACCATGGACGGTCACGATGTGAGATGACCCATCAGATGGTAACCCTTGTTCATTTCTAGACATAGCACGTGTGTGGGTGTGGAGGTGAATTAAATCTGTGGGTGACCTGAAGAGCTCATTATTGTCTCTCACTGTAATTTCCTTTCTGCATATAGTTGACAAGCTGGAGTGTGGCCCCTCTTCCTGGTATCGTGGGCTTTTTAGTGACTCTCCCCTCACCTGCCTAGACACCCTCTTGATTGCTGGGTCCCACTGGGGTGGCCAACGGATAGAAGTATTCAAGAGTACCTGAACCATTTACGAGATCGGACCAGTTGTTTTCCTTTCTTTCTTTCTTTCTTTTTGTGTGTGTGTGTGTGTGTGGCTTGCATTGTGACATCTGCCGGGAGATGCTAATTACAGCAATTAAGTAAAATGAGAATGTAATATTGCTTAGCAACCCAGTTACCTAATATGTAATTTCACTAATTTGGCGGAATCTGTGTGCTGCAACTGTTTTTGTTTTAATTAAGGATATTAATAATAATGTTTTTGTATGGAACATTTTATGCAACACTCTCTAACACCCATCCAGAATTAGATTAGTGCATGAGCATCCTTTGTGAGACAGGTTTTTTTTGTTTCTGTTTTTCTCAAAACCAGTCAGGCAGAGGGATATATCTGAAGAGGCAGAAACCGTGTGCAGTCTAGTACCTCAGTTATTGGTAGAGATGCATTTTGCCTGGCCTTCTGTGGGAATGAGAGGATTTCCTACTGCCAAGTTCCCACAAGTCTCAGACAAAGAATTTGACCAGTGAATGGGTTTATCCCACAGCCACACTGAGCCATGTAGAATCCTCCTTGGGAGCCACTTTGGGCCATTGCAGTAATTTAGAAACATTTCACCCCTTTTTTTTTTTTTAATGTGGGTGAGGGACCCATTTATATTTAAATGTAGGTGGCTTGGATCCAGTTAACCATGAATGTGAAATCTTAAGGACTTGTTTGTTTTTGTTTTTGTTTTTGACAAAATGGTCACCTTCTACTCCGAGACCAAAAAAGAAGAAAAGAAGATAACTCTGACTCCCTAAACAACCAAGTCACTGCTGAAAACACTAGTTGCTAAAGGTAGATTGGAAGGAAGGAATAGGAAATGAATGTTAGGCTAATCCCATAAAACATCACATCCCAGTTACCTTTCTAGATCCCTTTCGCCAGGATTGAATTAATCTGGAAACGAGCATATCGTGGATCAAAATCCAAGTCTTTGGATCCAGCATCAGCTACTGTTTCACGTGGATGGAAGACCCAGGGTGGGAGAGAAGTCAGGGTATCTCATGGCAGCCCTTAATCACAGACTTCTTGGAAAAGAGTCCACCTTGTATTCTGGCTACTCATTTCGCAAATATTTACTGAGTGTTTGCCACGGACCTGGAATTGTTTTGGGTTGTACACGTACAGCACGGAACAACCCAATAAAAATCGCTTCCCTGATCAAGCTAATGGTAACAGTTGCTTCACCTGTGTATTCTGTTCCAGGTGCTGTTCCATGCAGTGTTCACATAACTCATTTCATCCTTAGCAACAACACAATGAGGTAGGCATACAGCTATCCCCAGTTTGCATTCGAGGAATCCAAGGCATGGAGGGTGTAGGTAACTTGCCAAGGTCCCCCCGGTTGGCAGAGAGCCGGGTTGGGCTCTCTGACTCTGCTCTGTCCCCTCACATCCAAGTCTTCATTCTCCTGCCCCACTCATGTTATATGGGCCTTTCAGTGGTTCAGTAACTCATATACCCAGATAATAGGAAATGTAGAGTCTTGCTGGAGTCTGTGGCTTTGGTTTCAACCATGGGAACGTGTGTTTGAATTCGATAACCAGGGAACAAAGCATGTCCTTGGGCTTCTCACGCAGGTTCCGATAAAACTTAGAAACTGGGTGTGAATTGCGACTTGAAAGCCTGTCCCGGGCTGCCTGCCCGTGTCTTCTTCCAACTGAGTAAGAAAGTTATCTTCTCTGGGGAGAGAGCATTTTCTTGGTTGCTGTTGCTTTGTCCCTGCCACAGATAAGAGACACATGGTCGTATTTTTAAACTACACAAATAGCTTAAAATGTAAAATAATTGAAACATAAATAATAGCTATTTCAGAGTCTCCCTTGAGACTGCAGATCAGAAAAAAATCTTTGGGAAGAATCTTGAGAGGAACGTCAAAAGGCTGTTCCCGGCAGAATGGAACAAATTCTGGCAGACGCCCTGCCTTTCTAAATGGGCACCTGATGACTTTAAAAAATCTTAATGTCCGCCTGACCTTCACCTGCTATTTAGTGTCCAGAATCCAGCTACAGTGATGTGTTCCCCAGTATGGCCTGCAAACGAAGACCCCATGAGGGGGGCATTTTCGCTGCCCCGTGTTTCATAGCATTTCAGAATAGGTCGGTGTGTGTGTGTGTGTGTGTTTTCCTTTCCAAAATTGAACTCACATTTTTATTTTGTATTTTTAAGATTTTATTTATTTGAGAGAGAACACCCATGAGCAGAGGCAGAGGCAGACTTCCCTCCCTCCTGAGCAGGGAGCCCGAGGCGGGCCTCGAGTCCAGGATCCTGGGATCATGACCTGGGCTGGAGGAAGAGGCTTAACGGGCTGAGCCACCCAGGTGCCCCTGAACTCATCACATATTTAGAACGTTTTTGAAAACTTGTATTCGTGGAGTTACTCAGCCAACAGAATCAGGGAGAGATGCCGTAAGTCTACTTACTAAAGGCTACTTTAGAGGAATCCATTACTGAATTTGGCCTGGGAATGAGGTCTAAGAATCTACTTTATTCCATGCTCTGAAAATCAGGATATCGTTTTCACTTTTCCAGTCTTGGAACCTCTGACTTGTTCTCCCTGAGTTCCTAATGATCACTGCCCTGCCCCGGCCCGAGTTTCCCGTCTGCAGCGTGTGAGCCCTTACAGTTAGTTCCTTGGTGTATATAAGCCTCCCCGCAAGGACTCGAGTTCATTGGAAGCAGCAGGCAGCTCTTTTCCAAGTGCCGCTCCATTCTCCGCTTCTGTGTCACTTCACT
Organism: Mustela nigripes; assembly: GCF_022355385.1. NCBI lineage: Eukaryota > Metazoa > Chordata > Mammalia > Carnivora > Mustelidae > Mustela > Mustela nigripes. The sequence goes on along the minus strand of NC_081559.1, from coordinate 178,687,865 downwards.
CAGGCTCCCATCTCAAAAGCATTCTTTTCATTAAAGCAGCAAAGCAAGGATCTTCAAGTCCTATATTCCCTCAGGCATCTGTCAATGTCACTGTTAGCCTGGAGAGGCCAGCTGCGTCTCCCTTATCGTCGCACACCACCGACATCTAAACGGAGCGACTCGAGTCATCCTTGCCAACGTCAGGAAACCCTCCCTTGCGTGGAGCCTCCATCTCCCCTCTGCATGACTGTTTCTTTTGAATAGCGGTTTGACTCCCAGTGAAAACAACCTGTCCTTCGCAGTGGACGTGGTGCTTGTGGGTCCTGGTGTTTCTTCATTTGGAACCCAGGTATTGGGTTCTTAAGATCTCAAGGAACTTGGGCAATGTGGCTTCAGCCTCTGTTGATTGGAGGTGCCTGCAAGCCCTGAGTGGTGATGCTCAGGGAACAGTTGGACAATACAGTATCCACTGTTGTACAGCTGGTTATTATTTAATTGGTTGGATTCGGATGCCAATACAAATTCATCTAGCGAAAGATTTCACGGAACATTTATAAATGTCATCAGGCCACTGTTTTCCTCTATATCTTCCTTGTAGCTGCCACTTCTACTCCCATGGCAGCCCACATGACTAAATAGAGGGAAGAGAAAGGATCTTGGTCTTACCTTGTCAGGTGGCCTTGTCTCGTTTCTGCACTGCCATGATTTATAAAACCTCTCTGTTTGGACTTCTCAAGATAGCGTAGCAGTACACGTCCACATCTCTGTGGCTTGTCTCCGGCTTACTACTCTTGACAGAAGCAATTAGTTGGGAGTGATATAAAGAGCAAAGAAATCTATACTTCCAACACCTTGATAGGAATGAAATGACAAATATGTTGACAAATGTAGGGTTCTTCTCTGTCCTTGTGCCAGAATCCACTGCTCTTCATTGTTGGGATGGGACGGCTCTTACTCCAGGTTCAGGTTCACCCTCTGGAGAAAGACCTTCATAGTAATCAGGTTGCCCCACTGAAGAGGAATAATTCTCCACCCGGCCACCTGACCCTGGTTCGTTTCTTCCACTTGACATCTGCCAGAGGCTGTTTCCGACTTTCTTCCATGTTCTAGGAGTGAGACTCCCAAGAACGGGGACAGAACCTGGAGTGACGCGTCTATGAGAATCAGGGGGAAGAGGGCACTTCTCCTCTTGAACTCCGACTCATCTTTTCTACTCACACCATGGCTAGCCTTGGGTTTGCATAGAGTAGGTGCTTTTACTGTTGGCTAGGACGCCATAACAAAATACTACAAAGCAGGTGGCACACACAACAGAAATTTATTTTCTCACAATTCTGGAGACTAGAAGTCCAAGATCAAGGTGCTATCAGGGTTGGTTTCTGGCGAGCGTTTCCTTGCTGTCTTATAGACAGCTGCCTTCTTGCTCTGTCCTCACCTGCCCTTTCCACTGTGTGTGTATGGAGGGAGAAAGATCTCTGGCATCTCTTTCTTTTCTCATAAAAAGCCTCCCTCCTACTGGTTGAGGCCCTGCCCCATCCCTGTGCCTTCACTTAACCTTTATTAGCTCATTATAGGCCCTATTTCCAAATATAGTCAACACTCGGGGTCAGGGCTTCAACCTATGAGTTTTAGGGGGACACAATTCAGTCCATAGCAGTGTCCCATAAATGCAGGTAGGATATATCAGTGGGCGAATGGCAAAATCTTTATTGATTGAATGAATGAATGACTTTGGGACTTTTTTAGTGGTCATTTGAACAGAAAAGTCTTGAACAGAGCAGGAAGCTCTTCTAAGGCCCCCCAAATCCAAAAGTGCCCTGTAACTTCAACTGGCAGGTCTCAGCATCTCTTCTGTCTCATTTGCTGGAGGCCCGTTGGTTTGTGTAAGGGATTAATGAGGTGTAGGTTTCATCCCACGTGGCTCAGTTAGCTTCACGTTGAGATAGGCATTTCCACTGCATGTGTTAAGTCTGAAGAGCTAGACGGGGATCATTTAGATCCACCCTGACATAAGCACATGCAGGAGAACATAGAAGAGCTCATCTGGTATTCCAACCCCGACTTGACACCAGTGTTAAACAAATGACAGACAAAACACGTATGATGCTCGGTGTTGGAACGTATGTATTTTTCAGCGGAGTGGAAATTTTCAGTGGAATGGAAAACTTTATAGAAGAAATGAACTCACCTAGTAAATCGCTCAACGTTTTCATGGATTTATTTCCAAGTTTTTCTTGTACATATTTGAATTGCATACCCAGAGATTTTCCATCGATCTATATACATTTCCCCACACTGGTCATATGTGTTTATAAAATAATTTTCAAGGTCTGTGTAATACTCCACACAGAGGAGTGTACCCATACGCATTGTGTGAATATTGGGTGTAGTTCACCTGATATTTTTTAAAGATTTAGTTATTTATTTGAGGGGGGAATAGGGAGGAGCAGAGGGAGAAGGAGAGAGAAGCCCAGGCTGACTCCGTGCTGAGTGTAGAGCCCGATGCAAGGCTTGATCCCAGGACCTTGATATCCAGACCTGAGTTGAAATCGAGAGTCTGATGCTTAGCCAAATGCGCCACCCAGGTGTGCCTGTAGATCACTCGATTTTAATCTAGAAAAGTATCTTTTTGTTACCAATATGCACGTTAGGTAGCGGAAAAGGAAATTTGCTTTCTCCGATTGTTTACAGACAGCGCTGCACGCTTCATTAACTGGTGCTGGTGTATTCAAAGGAACGCGTTATTCAGATACCAAATCAACTTGTTCTTTGACCGAGAGACTATATAATCCATGCTTGATTAGTGGAAAAATCCATTTCTCCTCTTCTCTTTCATTTTCACTGAGTGAAATTTGGTGATGAGACGAATACTACGGCAGCAGTCTTCCTTCCGACGGCTCTTTCCTCATCATTGCTGCCTGTAACACCCCGAGTTTCCCTGTCAAGGACTCCCTGTGCCCTGTACCCAACAGCTGGATACAGGCCTTTCTCATACCTTGTTTCACTGGGTTAATAATTTCATTCCCTATACCCAGATCTGCCAACAGCAAGTTTTCCAATAAATCGCATTTTTCCAGTTATTGGCTTCAATTTTATAGTCTGCCTGGAGGAAAATTAATATTGGTAGGAAATTCACAAACAAGTGACATTCTCCACGAGGACAGTGTATCTTCTTCTCCCTTCACTTGTGCCTCTGTGTTACATTTCTGCTGGCCCTGGGTTGTGGCAGAGCTGACGTCCCCTCGGTGGAAATTTAGGGGTGGAAAGCGAGAACATGCCAGGCTAGAGAAGGCATAAGGGAACTATTGTTTACGGAATGCTTCTTATGATCACTAAACACTGGATGAAGGGCTTAATGTATTTTATGTTATTGAATCCCAAGCGTGGGGGCAGGAATTGCATTTTTAAAAATAAGGATTCTGAAGGTGGAGGCACGAAGGGTAGGGAAAGGGTTATGGGAGTGATACTTAGTACAAACCGTACGCTAGGTCTGTGCCAAACGTGGACAGTTTACAGTATTATTAATACTGTTATTTCATAGAGTTCGCAAATTATTTCAGTTATTTAAGTAATCTGTACACCCCACGTGGGGCTCGATCTCACCACCCTGAGGTCAAGAGCTGCGTGTTCTTCGGACTGAGCCAGCCAGGCGCCCCCAACTGATACAGATTTTAAGATTTTAAAAAAGGAAGAACTAGGTGTATTTCCTGAAGCAACTAAAACGTAAACACCATTGAGTATAAAAGCACTTCTGAGCAACTCAGAAAACACTGTAAACTCTCAGTTTTTTATACCTGTTCTTAATGATTTTTTACCCGGCCCTCAGTCCCTTTAAAACCTATGGCAGGTTTTTGAGAAATGCTTTACTTCTCCTTTAGTCTCTCCTAGATTTTGGAAACCACGTCAGCACACCATCCCAGATTTTTCTCTCCATGAGATTCGTGGACCTTCTCTTTTATTATTATTTTGTGTTGAGGTGTAATCGATAAAATTTAAAATACATAAAATAATCATTTCATATACATATATAGTGAAATGATTACTGCAGTCAAGTTAATTAATACACCTAGCACCTTACCTAGTTACTTTTGGGGCATGTATGTGTGGGGAGAGGCTTAAGATCTACTCTCTTAGCAAATTTCAAGTATGTAATACAGTATTATCATTAAGTACAGTCATCATGCTGTACATTAGATCCTCAGGACTTACTTCTCTTATAACTAAAAGTTTATAGCCTTTGACCAACATCTCCCTCATTTCTCCCACCTTCCAGCGGCTGGCAGCCACCATTCTGCTCTGTTTCTATGAGCCGGACCTTTTTCAGATTCCACATTTGAATGGTCACACCCAACATTGTCTTTCTCTGTCTGCCTTATTTTGCTTAGCCATAATGCCCTCGAGGCTCATCCATCCTGTTGCAAATGGCAGGATTTCCTTTCTTTTTAAGGCTGACTAGTACATGTCGTGTGTGTGCGCGGGTGAGCATGCTTGGGCACACGTGCCCCTTTTACCCATTTACCCATCAGTGGTCATGTAGGTTGTTTCCGTAACTTTTCTGTATCTTGGATCTTGTGAATAGTGCTGCGGAGAACATGGTGTTGTAGATATGTCTTTCAGATACTGATTTTGCCTCCTTCAGACATAGTCCCAGAGGTGGCATTGGGGGATCTGGTAGTGCTAATTCTAATTTTGTTTTTGCAGAACCTCCATACTGTTTTCCAATCTGGTTGCACCGATTTCCATGCCCACCGGCAGTGTGCAGGGGGTCCCTTTTCTCCCTATTCTTGCCCACATTCGTTGTCTCTTGGATACTTCTCTATCCTCAATGAATTTTGCAACCAAAAAGCTTTTCAGCGAACCTTTTTCTTCAGGTCAGCATTGCCAAACAACCCTCCCACCAATTTGTGGACAAAAGAAAGCTCCTCGGAGTTATACCACAAGCTCGTTGCTAGAAACTCAACAGCACGCAATGTTTTATTTCACCAGTACATTTGCTTTACAATATTTAAGCTTACGAGAGAAAATAAGCTTTTGGGTTTCCTTTGTGCAGTTCTTAATCTGGAGAGAATAAGCCCTTTGCCTAAGAAAGTACCTCTCCCGTGCACCAAGTGAATAGACACCTGGAATTCCTCTAACAAATCATTGTGTTTCTTTCTGTATTAAAAGATAAGGCTGGAAATGCAAATATCCTGGGGAGAGGTAACATTTACTAAATTATACTCGTGCCAGCCTGCAAATTATTGATAGCGGCATTTCTCTCCAAAGGAGGTTGAGATACCAAGGAGCAGGAGAGAGCAGGAGAGACCCAGGGGGCTCAAGGGGACACGTGAGAAGTAGGAGCCGGTGGCTGCTCAGAAGGGTAGCACTTGGAATCTGAGAGTCCTCTTTTCTTCCGTCTGGCCTCTCGGAAAATATCTACTGCGCGAGTCACATTTTATGCTGGGCGTGTTTTAAAGCCAGCGTGAACATCACGCGGTAAAGATCACCCTCGGAATCCCCTGAAATCTCCTATAAAGCACAGTTCTCTTGCTTCTCTTTCTTTTTCTTTTTTTTTTTTTTTAATAAAGGTTTACTTATTTATTTGACAGACAGAGATTACAAGTAGGCAGAGAGGCAGAGAGAGAGGGGGAAGCAGGCTCCCTGCCGAGCAGAGAGCCCGATGCGGGGCTCGATCCCAGGACTCTGGGATCATGACCTGAGCCGAAGGCAGAGGCTTTAACCCACTGAGCCACCCAGGTGCCCCACTTCTCTCCTTTTCTCAGGAAGCCCAGTATCACCAGCTCTTCTTGGACACAGGATCGCTTCGCACAAGGGCACAGATCGCTGCTTCCTCCGAGTCTCCTGCTGGTTTGCTTGTATTTGGACGCTGTGCGCCCATTGGACATGTCCCCAGAAGGACAATGGGCGCAGCCAGATGCTCTAACCACAAGGAACACAGGGGAAGGCCGTCTGATGCAGGAAACAGTGTCACGCTCGCCCTGGGACATACACATGCCCAGGAATGGAACAGAGGAAGGAACTAACACGTTCTTCCAATTGTTCTCTTTTGCGCTTTCTTAATTCTCTTTTTGACAGAGCAAGCATAGTTGAATTTGTCTCGTTAAAAGCATGTCATTCAACAACTCTGCATGTGTCACCAGAAGCAGGCCCCCTGGGCACCTTTAAGTCCCATTCTAGTCCTGGGGACAAGCTGGCTCCGCAGAAGGCAGAAAAACCACGAGGAACACTAGCACGAGACCAGACCCTCTGGGTTTAGGGCGGAAAACCGAGAGCCAATCACCAATCTGGGAGCTTTTTACCAGGTGACAAGTCAGGGGAACACAGTGGTTTTCGGTTTGATGATTTTCTCTCTCTCTCTCTCTTTATCTGTTTCTGTCTCAACAGGCTGGTCCATTCAGGTCCGGGCAAAGGCTCGCCCCAGGCTGGTGTGGATCTGTCCTTCGCGACGCGAACGGGCACCAGGCAGGGGATTGAAACGCACCTGTTCAGGGCCGAGACCAGCAGGGACCTCTCCCACTGGACGAGGACCATCGTGCAGGGCTGCCACAACTCGGCGGAACTGGTCACCGAAGTCACCACAGGTGAGTCCCACCGGCTCTCAGGGCACCAGCGCGCCCCGTTCTCCACCCCTCCTCAGTGTAGTTCCAGGCTTGGCCTTCTGGGCTGTTTGGAATTCTAGAAGTGACCTTAAATGCTTTCAGATTAGGGCACCGTGTGCCCTATTCAAATGCCAGTCTTTTCCCATCTCCATTCAAAAAAGAGTTGGTCACCTAGAGAGTCAGAGGTCATTTTCCTACCTATAACCCCCCGGGGGGCTTCCTGCAGGCACCAGCTTTGAGGCACTCAGACCGACAAGCAGGGTTCTTGTTTTTAACAGCGGAGACTGACTCTGAGTCATTTATCACAGAGTAAAATTCTTGGAAATAATAATTCTGCTAGCTCACGGAGTTGATGGGGGAAACTGGGGCACCAGTGTCTGAAAAAGAGCAGAAAGCAGAGGCGTGGGTTGGGGTGGGGGTTGGGTTTCAACAGCAAAGAGCAGAGCCTTGAGAAGAGACACCGGTGCCCCTGGTCTGAGTGTTGACGCCGGGGCGGGACAGAAGGAGCGCACAGCAGCCCCGTGCATGCCGAGCTCTGAGAAAGGACTATTTACATGGATTACATGTTTGTAGAAGGAAGACATATATATATATACATATATATACGCATATATATATGTATACACACACACATTTTTTTTTTAAAGATTTTGGTTTTTTATTTGACAGAGAGCGACATAGTGAGAAAGGCAACACAAGCAGAGGGAGTGGGAGAGGGAGAAGCAGCTTCCCGCTGAGCAGGGAGCCTGATGTGGGGCTCTGTCCCACAACGTTGGAATCATGACCCAAGCCAAAGGCAGGCTCTTCAGGACTGAGCCACGCAGGCGCCCCAGGAAGACTCCTTCTATACCATCCTATTTATTGAGTGTTCTCAGGACATGCCAGGCATTTCATATAATGTCTCTTGGTGTTTTCCACACTATGAGAAACAACCCTATTATGGGTCCAGAACTCAATGAGTCGAAGCAAGACCAACATTTAAAAAATTAAATTAAATGGAATGCACATATCAGTGTAAATACTGCTTAGATTTGTGGAACTTTGGGTTCAGGGTTGCGTGTGTCCCGCGACACAAATCATTGCCTTCTCTCATCGAATCCTCCCAATTCCCTTGCCAATCTGACTTTACCGAATCTGGAAGCAAATCCTTAAGAAAGGTTAAGTAACTTGTCCAGGATCTCACAACTAATAAATGTCAGGACCAACTTGAACACTACGTTGTGTCCTTCTAAAGCCCATTCTTCATTGACTCCAGGGCCTACTGAGGCCTGGATGCACTGCTGTAGCACTGGTTAAAACCCAGCAGTTCTGTTCAGGCATGAACAGAATGATTTTCATGCCACTCTCCAGATCAGATGATTGATAGGTGATTGATAGGTGACAGACAGATAGATTGAAATGCATCTGTATGTAAATATATAGATAATTTAATTTTTTACTGGCCAAAGATAAAATTAGAGACTAGAAACTAATACGAATTTCAGCTAAAGTGAGTAAGCTAAGTATATACTGTAAAATATTGGACATTGGGGCACCCAGGTGGTGGCTCAGTTCGTTAAACATCCAACTCTTGGTTTTGGCTCAGGTCGTGATCTTGGGGCCATGAGATCAAGCCCCACATCGGGCTCCACAGTCAGCACAGGGTCTGCTTGAGATTCTCTCTCCCTCTCTCTCGGGTCCTCCCCACCTCTCTAAAATAAATAAATAAATTTTTTTTTTTTAAGAAATGGTGTATATTTGCTAAGGTGGAGTCCACGTGAACCCGGTGATTTTCAGTAGCCCCCACCATGTACAGTTAACAGTGTCGTTGATGCTGTTGCTCCTGGTCCTGAGATCTAGGATTGTTTCTGGTTCTGAGATTGAAGGCCAACCTCTCTTCCACGTCTCCTGCCGTCACTCATAACAAGGGCGTATGTGACAGAGTAGCTGCTCTCCTCAGCAGCAGTCTTCCAGAAAATCCACCTTTCAGTCTCACCAGCTGCTTCTTACAATACTGTCCCCTTTCCCTCTTCTGTCATGTTTTCTCCTGTGCTTTCACTTCTCTTTGTCTCTGGGGAATCAGTACAAGGAAACAGCCATGGTGTGGGATGTAAGCCAGAAAGCCCTGGATTCAAATTCCAGTCCTATCTCTTTCTTTCTTTCTTTCTTTCTTTCTTTCTTTCTTTCTTTCTTTCTTTCTTTCTTTTTTTTAAGATTTTATTTACTTATTCATGACAAACAGAGAGAAAGGCAGAGGGAGAAGTAGGCTCCCCACTGATCGGGGATCCCAATGTGGGGCTCGATCCCAGGACCCTGGGATCATAACCTGAGCCAAAGGCAGACACATACAACCCGAGCCACCCAGGGATGCCTCCTATTTCTTTCTTAATCTCTTACTTACTCTTACTCGAATATCTTGTTTTCTTCATCTGTAAAAAGAAGGAAATAATAGTACCCACCTCACAGAGTTGTTGTCGAGAACGAAGAGAAATAACCCACATGAATCTCCTGGTCCAGTGCTTGACACATAAGCTCTCTCTATGTATTATTATTAACAATTAGTTGTTACCCTGTCATTATGTCCCCAAACCTGTGCTGTCCAGTATGCTAGCTTTTGGTCCTGTGTGTCTATTTCAATGTAATTAATTAAAACTAAATGAATTGAAACTAAATGAATTCCTTAATCATTTGAGCCCCATTTCCAGGGCTCAGTCACCCCCTGTGCCTACCTAACGGCTCCCATGAAAGGTGGTGCCGATCTAGAACATTTCCATCATGGCCCAGAGTGCTACTGTACTGCTGTGCTCTAGAGGAACAGATTTCCCGTAAGACATCTTAGGTGCAGCAATTCCAAACAACAGAAGTAAAGTTCTTTTTGGTTTACTCCTAAAACTCAGATTGCTGTGATTCAGCCGTTTGGGGTTGGGGCCTGAGAATTTGTACCTGGTAACATCCCAGGTGGTACGGCTGCTCCTGGGCCATGGGGCCCTCTGGGAGCAGCACCACCCCAGGGAGCAGCCTCCCCCAGGAGCAACTCCCACTCAGGAGTAGTCGAAAAGACGGGACACGCGTCAGTGTGTGGCGGGGTTTCTCCACATTCCCTCTACGCTTGCAAACATGAAAAACCAGATGTTTTGTAGACTGTCTGCTGCAGAAACTCCAACAAAATGGCTGTCTTTTTGTAATTACCCTGAAACTGATTGGTGCCCCCCGCCATTTCCCGTCATTGCTGGAAACCTTTTGAGAGTGTCCCCAAAGCTCTTACTCTTATGCTGCATCTGTACAGCAAGAAAAATTAGAGCTTTGGACCTGAGAGTTGGAAACCCAGAAAACTAGACCTAATGAACTGATACGTGAAAATGCTGGAGAAGTTCCACGCCCCTTGCCACAAATTCAGGAGTGTTCTAGGAAAGCATGGAAAAGGCCAAGTGGATTTGGTTTAGTTTCCATTCCGCAGATTTTGCAAAATCTTTCTTTCTCAGTATGCTGAACTCTACTTAGACAGGAAAGCCACGGAGCGGTTGGTGGACTAGCCAAAGGAAACAACAAAGCACTGTGTGCACTGAGCTAGCCCGGTGGTGGGAGAGAAGAAATTTTCCGCCGTGACCGCAGGTGCATCCCTGTTACAGATAGAAAGATGCCTTGTGGGAGTGGAGGAATGGGCCTTGTGTTTTAATCAGAGCGTCAATTAACTTGCTAATGTGTTCGATTCGTCCTGTGCGGATTGAGAACATCTTCAGATAATCAGGTCCATTACAGGAAGGCCGTGAACACCAGCTGAGGTCAACTAGAATTGAAAGTAACCACAATCAGTTGATTCTGAATGTCTGAGGGCATAGCTTTAAAGTTCAAATACAGAGGCAGAAAAAAGAAAAACCTGTTGAAAGCTCATTCGCGCACTTATTCTATAGGTAGTAGAAGTAAAGAGGGTTGGAAATAAGGATTCAAGATGGGAAACCATACCTAGACCCATGCCACTGTCTCTGGCCATCCCGGGACGGCAGGGATGGCAGAGGTCTGGGGACTTCTGAGATGAGATTTGTGGAGGGGCTCTGCTCAGAAGGACTCAGAACTCTAGTAGAGAATGTAGTGGACCTTTGGGAAATAGTAACCCTTAGTTACAAATTGAAAGATGCCTGTGGGAAGTCGGAGGAGGGGGTACACTTTTAACCAGAGCTCCAATTAAAGGCCACCTTATTCTGTGAGCAGATAGAGTCCCCTGTCCCTTTCCCCCAAACCTGGAAGGTCCCCCAGCCGTTACAGTTGTCCCCAAAGGTCAACTCTCAAGGTCCCTCTCCACCCCGACTGCCAGAGTCTGAGAAAGATACATGACACAGAGTGGAAAGAACTTGAATTTCGAATTCTAAGCCACCTCAATTGGGCCACATTTCACCTATAATATATTAGCTAAGGTCCTGCTTTAGAAGTTTGTGGTAAGGTGGTAAGGTGAGGTTTAAAAAGCTGAGTTGAGCTAAGGATGGGACAGAGCAGTCTTACTGCTCCACTACTGCTCCCATCCTCCCCCCGCCCCCCCCCCCCCCCCCCCCCCTCCCTGACTCGGTTCCCCTCCCAGAAAAACGTCTGGTTGCCCTAAAGAGCTTTCAGATGTATATGAAGGTCTCAGCCAATTTACTTGCCTGCTGGGGTCTGTTAAATGCGTTGTTCTGTGAGAGGAAAAAATCCAACCTGATATTTAATAACCTTTTCCAGAACTCTTTGATCAAAGGTTTAAACCTTTGCAAGTCTTCCTAAATAGGAACTAGGATTCTGGGGCAGTCCCCCGTCAGCTCAGACACTTCGAGCACTGATATCTTTTCCTAAACGCAGTGAGGACCACACATAAAAGCGGACGGCTGTTCTGATCAAGAGGTGTTAGTTTTGTTCCTCGGGATCAGAGGGTCCCCTGTGACCACCCCCTGAGCAGAGACGGGAAGCAGCCTCCTCCGTGGAAGGGGCCCCGTCTGAGAATCGCTCTGCAGTCCAGCTTCCCCAGGACCCACGATCCTCAGATCGCCAGGGGACCTTCTGAAACACTCATTTCTATTTATAAGATGAGATTTGTTGGACTTTTTTATAAAAAATAAAAATGGGATGATTTTTAAGCTGCTCACTCCCGACTTCTTCGGTGGGTCGCATTAGTCACAGGATGGAGGAATGCGCATTCCTTTCACCAGGTGGGGGCGTGGCAATGGGAGGTGCGTGCGTGCGTGCGTGCGTGCGTGCCTGCGTGCGTGCCTGCGTGTGTGTGTGGGTGATGACGCTGAGGACTCAGAGCTGGCTCGCCCTCTATCAGATGTCAGGTCTTCCCTGACAAGGCCAGCAGAAGGTAAGTACCCTCGTACGGTCAGAGAAAGGCAAGAGCCCAGGTAAAATTCAGTAAATCCCAGCAAAAGGCATTCTTTCAGCTTATTTCCCTTGGTTTCATGGTTCAAGTTAAATGACAGTATCCAAATCAGTCCAAGGAGAATATTTTCGTGAGCAACGATTCATTTTCAACTTGGGGAGAAAAGTGTGGCCGGTCCCGGGACCGAGGAGACGGGCCGGGGTAAGTGCGTAGGAAACTGGACGGACCTGGCTGTGGCTACTGCACTCTCTCCTCTCTCCCCTGCAGCTTGCACCTACAAAAACCAGGAGTGCCGCCTGACCGTACATTATGAGAACGGATTTTCCATTACCACTGAGCCACAGGAGGGTTCCTTTCCCAAGACAATCATCCAGTCTCCCTATGAAAAGCTGAAAATGTCTTCAGACGATGGAATCAGGATGCTTTATCTAGATTTTGGAGGCAAGGATGGAGAGATTGTAAGTGTGTTTCTACAGGCAGCCTGAGTTCCTATGTTACTCATTGGGCAGCACATCCGTGAGGGCTTGTGAATGCACCATGGCCTTATTATTTATGTGGCCATTGACTGTTTATGAAGTACTTGCAAGTTCATGTCTTCTTTGATCCTTGAAAAACTATGATGAGATCCAATTATTCCAAAGTTCCTTACTGCGGTCTTGTTTTCCACTAGCATACCACCTAAATATTTGAACCAAGGAATCTTTTAGAAAGTTAGAATTAAATTCTGATCAGATGGGGTCCCACCGGCTTCAAAATGCACCATTCTTTTTTTTTTTTTCTTTTAAAGATTGATTTATTTTTTTTTTTTGAGAGACAGAGCACACAGAAGGCAGAGGGAGAAGCAGACTCCCCACCGAGCAGGGGCCCCGACGTGGGGCTCGATCCCATGACTCCCGGATCATGACCTGAGCTGAAGCCAGATGCTTATCTGACTGAGCCACCCAGGCGCCCCTGCACCATTCATTTTTAAAAAGTATCAAGTCTCTAATCTAGCTGTGGCGTTGTGCTCATGTCGGGAATATAAGGATGGAAGCTGAGCAGGGCCAGCCCCGGGGCAGGTCTCCGAGGAGCACAGCACATGGAGAACAGAGGTGGACGGCTGGAAACAGGGGCGGAGCAGAAGGAGCAGCGGGGAACAAAGAGAAACTTGGTCAGTGATACCCGCGTGCTGAGAAGGCCAGACGAGGGCCCAGAAGTTTCGGGCTAATGGCAAATAATGCCTAACAAAATTAGCAAATTTGTCAGTTAAGGTAGCTTTTAGAGTTCTATCAATAATATGCACATAGCCAGGATATTTAAATTCATGATTTCCTGCGATCGATCGTCACTGCCTATTACAATAAAAAAAGTGTATTTCTTCAGTTCCGTGAAGGGTGAGAATTACCTGTTCTTTCCAGCCAGCGCAGCTGTTGACATTCTCAGGAAGACCTAGCATCTCATTTAAGCTGTCAAATGCTGGACTTTTAAGAGGACCTTGATTCTGTAATAACTAGGTTCTCTTTAAGTCCTTCCTAAGTCACTAGGTTAGTCAACAAATATTCATTGACTCCTGTTGATTACAGAGATGGGGAATATATAAAATGCAGGTAAACCTCAATTTCAAAGTAATTTCAGTGAAACTTGTGGCCTTCCACAATCCCTCCCTCCGCCTCCAGCCCCTTCAGTGGTTTCTCCAGTGGGACTGGACTGGGACTTCTCTGGAAAGAATTCAGGGGCTGATGGAAGCGTGGAACCGAGACCACACTCGAGAGCATGAGGCCTTCATTTCAAAGTCTGAGCAGGGCTGTTGTGGAAGGGGCGCCTCACAGCAACCCCCCCATCAGAACTTGCTTTCGGAAAACACTTCCCAGCCCATCATCTTCCTTTTAAAATGGATCTGTGGGGGACCTGGGTGGCTCAGTGAGTTAAACCTCTGCCTTCAGGTCAGGTCATGATCTCAGTGAGGGCCCTGGGATGGAGCCCCGCATCGGGCTCTCTGTGCATCAGGGAGGCAGCTTCCTCCTCTCTCTGCCTGCTTCTCTCCCTTTATCTGTCAAATAAATAAAAAAATATATTTTAAAAAATAGATCTGCAGGGCTTTACAGGATTTTTGCCTTATTGTTTGTATTTCAGTAAGTTCAGCCTGAAGCAGCAGTTTGGAAAGACACAAGTGATCTGAAAGTCCATTTTACTCGAAATACTTTTAATTCAGTTGCTGCTCTATCCATTGTTCGACCCAGTGCTCTTTCCTGAAGGTGACGGCTCCCTAGCAAAACAAAAACAAGAACAAAACAACCAAAAAAACAAAAGGCTCTTGGCCTTAGCCTTGGCTTGAAAAACCAAGGTTCTTTTTGCCAGTGAAGAAAATCACTTATGTCTAAATTTCTGCCTTTCTGAAGCCTGTAATTACAACCTGACTTGGAAGATGTAGGCAGGACTGCGTGTTTGCCACCAGTCCATCCCGCTGAGAAGGGCAAGTTCACACACAGCTTCCCCAGGCCTGGTTCTCCAGCCCCAGGAGGCAGGCCCCGCCAGGCCTTCCCTCTCCCTTTCTGGAGAAGGGAGCAGACATGGGCTGCAGGAAATGGAATAAATTGTTCTCTTTCTGTCTCTGTAACTAATTCACCAAATGTCTTGGGCACGTCCTTTTATGTCTTTGGAGCTGGGTCTCAGTCCATAAAATTAGATTCCTTCCAAAAGTTGGGTTCCGTGTTAGTGAAACAGAACACTGTGGTTCTCCCCAACTTTGGCATCACAGAAAGTCTTAGAACTTCTTCAGATCTCAGTTTCCCCTATAAAATGTGCAGATAATGGCCATTAGCTCATAATGGTTTTGTGAGAATTAAATAAGATGATGTAGAGGAAATACTCAGCCTGATTCATAATTAATACAACCCTAACTTTGCTAGGTGTTATTACACACTCAGGTGGCTGTCCCCCAACAGTGTCGTCAGCAGAAGAGGACTGGGGACAACTCCTCTCTCTCATTCTCTCTGATCACAGGTTGGGCCACATGTAGGAACTGCTAAGAAAGGAAAGACTTTAGTGGGGTTTTAATGGACAGGCGACACACATGTTACAACAGTCCAAGGGCACAGGACACTGGGGACACAGCCGCTGAGCGGTGTGGCTTCCCCATTCTGAGGGTTCACACGCTATCTCATTGAATACTCTAATTACGCTGTGAATTAGATAGGACTAGGAAAAATTTTAAGTGACTTGTTCAAGATTACATATCTCAAAAGCTTTTTTATTTTTTTTTTTCCCTAAAATGTTAAAACCGGGACTCGAACTGAATCCTCTGATGTGACATTGAGTCCTGCTTCAAGCTTACCTCTCACTATTGGGATACCAAAAACAAACAGTTTCGATAGTCAAGAAAGGCAACATCAACATTTATGCTATTGGTATATGTAAATTTCACAGAACCTATTTCGGGAACAAAGATGGATATAAAAAAATAAGTTCACAGAGTTATTTTTTTAAACCTCACTGGGGGGCGAGGCAAGGATTTAAAAACCATAATTCTGCATCAAGCATTGATTTAGAATAGCTCACATGCTCTCTTCTTTTGGGATTTCAGCAACTGGACCTTCATTCCTGCCCCAAGCCAATTGTTTTCATCATTCACTCCTTCCTGTCGGCGAAGATCACAAGATTGGGCTTGGTGGCCTGAACCAAGGGGGGATTTGCCTTCGAGAAAAGGAGGGCGGCTGCGCCCCCGGCGGGTGCCATCAGACACCATGAACGGCGCACCAGGTGTGGCATGCCATGGTCGGCTTTGGATCCCCGAGTCCTCTCCAATGCCCCAGACTTCTCTATCCGCTTCGCCAACAATAGGGGTGTGGGAGGGGAGGGCGAGAAAACACCACAAGGAATATCAGAAGAAAAGTGGCTTTCTAGAACAGTAGAAGGGTAACAAGGTGAGGGCGAATGGGAATAAATACACAACCTGGTTTTGAACTAATGACAGTCAAGGCTATCATGACCATGAGAACTCGTCTACCAGTCCTAGGCAACTGGTTCACCCAGCTAAGCAAGAACTCCGTGGATGAAGAATGGACATTTCACCTCTCTGTCCCCAGTGACAGTGATCTTTTGTTTTATTGTGATTTACTGCCTCCTTCCAATTGAGTTGACTTTCGCTTGTAATGAAAGAGCAGTGCTTCAAAGGGAAACCCACCTTTTCAATTTTAAGTATGAAGCGGCTATAATTCTCTTCCTAATGACTTACCTTTCAGTGACGTGGAATGACCCTGCGGTATTCTCATTAGCGTATGCTGAGTGGGAATTAAATAAAGCCTCAGCTACTGATCTGAGCTGGAAGCTGGTGGAATCTGAGCCGAAGTAGACTGTTTATGTCGCAAAGCTTTGCGGTGCAGAAAGGTGGTGTGCCTGAGAAGTGGTTCAGCGGGGGACTGCACTCAGACCAACACGTGCTGTCTCCGAGCCAAGATGGATAGCTTTACTTAGAGAAAGGAAATTACGGATATTTTTTTAAAAGATTGTCACTTGAGATATATGTGGCATATATATCTCATATATATAACATATTATATATATACATATATATATAAACAATTCACATGAGGTTAACTAATTATCCCCATTTTGTGGTTTTCAGCAGAAGTACTGAGCAGTTGATTGACCCTTGTTTCTGCCTGTGCTCGCTTGCATGTGTTTTCAGACCAGTCCTAGAGTAGCCTCATAGAATTCTGACAGCTTCCACAGCTCTTGGGAATTGCAGGGAAATAATATAATGACCTGGTATTTTTCTACAAGAATATTTTCAGACAACATAGAGTGTATTGCTGATTTAATGCTTTTATTTTTACCTTTCAATTCAAATTCACTCAAAAGACACCTGTATTATTTGATTTTGGAGTCGCCTTCCTCGAACTTAAAAATTAGCTCTAGAGTTTCTGTAAGCATTTGTAACTCTCCTTTTCCCTTGTACTTTACGTAAACGAATGCTCTGGATTCGATCTGTGTGTTTTTTCAGAATTGTCTTTCAGCAACTACCTATGCAAAGAGCTTTTAAAGTCAAAACTGTTTTAAAGGAATGTAATTTTGCCCACGGAGACCCATACGTTTATTGAGTTACAAAGCAGCATCCAAAGTGTGTATCAAGTAATACTAGTTCCAAAGGGCATTAACTGAGTGGTGTTTTGTTGTGTTTTGTTGGGGAAGGGGGGCAGTGAGAATAAGAGGTTTGATGATCAAAAATGTGTTGAATAATAGAGGTAAGAAAGTGAAACAGATATCATGACTGTGGGCCTCCTCAAAAACGTCAGTGTATACATTGTGATTCTTCAAGGGGGGACCCCCTGTACCATTCCTACACTTTAAAGCTTACAGAGCTCCTTTCTGACAGCATTTTGGGAAGCAAGTGTTTTAAAACAAACAAACAAACGAACCAGGGGTGCCTGGCTGGCTCAGTCAGTAGAACATATGACTCTTGATCTCGGGGTCTTCCGTTCAAGCCCCATGTTGGGTGTAGAGATTACTTAAATAAAATAAAATACAAAAAACACTTTGGGAAACACAGCTTTAGGTCACTGATTATTTTTTTTTCCGTTTCCCATTTTAAAATGCTCAAGAGTGAAGTCCCACCTGAATATTATAGGGAAGCTTTGATTCGTTTGTGAATTAGACTGCACTCTTTCATTACGTATTTTCGAAGTCACTGGAATGTTGTCATACGAGAATTATGCATTGTAAATAACATTAAAATACATATATTAATTAAGGCCAATAGTTCAACAATATGTAATCTGAGGTGCTCAGTACTATAGGAAGTATGAGTTAATTACTCATAATTAAATTGCAAAGATCCTATTCTATATTTATAGATGAATTAAAATGATCATAATTACAAATATTTCTTCATCACTTGAGTTTTAGACTGATTAATATCTAGGTGGGGGTCAACAAATTACATTCTCTGCATTTATAAAAACTTAATTTAAATATTTATATTTTAAAAAAATACATTTGAATAAATAAATGCATTTTCTGAATTAAAATGTACTAGCAAGAAGTAGACGATTTTACTAAGAGAATTATGTATATGAATCCTTGTTTTTTCCTTCAAAGTTAAGTGTGTCATATCAGAGTGGCTATGGTGAATTGATTTCAAATACTCATTTTTCCTTGTTTCTGAATTGAAGAAAGTACATAATGATTTTACACTGTAAATTTTAATCTTGTCTTGATGTGTGTTTGAATGTTGTGAATGACACACAGTCAGACGTCTGGATCATGCTTGGGTAGAGTTGGAGAATTTGTTTTTGTCCAATCTGCTCTGTGTTTAATCCATTTCTTATTGGTATCAATGAATTATTAAATTCACATTTGTCCCTTTAAGGGCCAACCAATACTAATGACTGATGTTTCAGCTGTCCTTGTGGGAAGCCACCCATTTGCTCTTGGTGAGGTTCAGGGAGCTATGAGCATCCCAGGGATTTAAAGAAGGCCAATAGAAATATAGTTACCAATCTCCTTCCTGACTTGAACTAAGTAGAAGAAAAAAACCATAAACCTCTTAAAAACACCCAGGTAGGGCGTTTAATTAATTCTTTCAATTGATATAATTAAAATGCTAAAAAATGCATTCACCTGAAATTAATGAGAAGCCTTTCTGGCCTGCCTTTTACAAATACGAGGTATTCCATCTTGAGGGGATTGGAGTGGACAGGGGTGAGGGAGTAATTTTTGAATGTACATGGAGTTAAAAAAAAATGTGCCTATGTTTATAGCACCATGGATGTCATGTAAAATTTATATATGAATTAAATAAATATTCACCTCTGAATATGGTGGACCGGCTGGCTGGTGGTTTCATCAAAGCCATAGAGGGAGTGTGAAGACACAACCTGCTCTTCTCTTCCTCCAGGACTGGCTCCAGAAGGTGCTAATGGGTACAGGAGGATGCCACTGGAAAATCTGGTTTTTTTGGGGGGGAGGGTTGTGTATAATTTCAGGATGCGTCTGCATCTGGGACTTGGGGATCTTGGCTCTCATTTTAACTAAAAAGTTTCATGAAATTTAAGCTGTACGCCAAGCTCCAAATACTTAAGTTCTCTGTCCTACTACAACTTGGTTTGTGTTTCAGTTGCTTATTATTAATCTTAGTCTATGGCTGAGAAGTCTTTCTACTATTTGAAAATCGAGTAGTAGTGAGATTACATTTAGAACTGTAGAATCTCACTTTTGAAGAGACTTCAGAGGTCATCAAGCCCATTAGTGCCCAAAGTTTATTTATAATTTTAGCAATACTACCCTAGGATCTTAGGGTATATGATTTGCTAGTAACAGTGCAACATAATATATACATATAAAAATGAATGTGCGCCAATTAAATTTTTTTAAGAAGTCTGTATCACCCAGAGTCATCCCACATACACTCCTGGTCTAAGTAGTACATTTGGGGGAATGCTGACCTTGTATGTATATCCCTTACGGTTAATTCTGCCTGACATGGGAAGTTCCCAGCTATGGGATGAGAGCTCCTTCTTTCCCAAGGCAGTTCCTTCCACTGCTGGATAGTGAGAGTTGTTGCAAAGTTCTTATTCTTAGAGCCAAAATTTAGGTCTGCCTTTCAGTCATGACCCTGTTCTACCCTAGAAAACACTGGAAGTCTGATCTCTTTTCCACATGAATGTCTTAGAGGATAAAAAGACATATCAGGGCTGGGGGAAACCAGGGAATAGAAAATGATCTGAAAATGGCTTTAAGTTGGACACCTCAAATTCCTTCTTTTTATCTTTAAAGAACCGATTGGCCAAGATTAAAACTCTCCATACTACTTAGTGGTGGAGAGTAATAGGAAAGCAGGCATTTATAAGGCCGTTAGTAGGTCTACATTTGGCAACTATCTGCAAGGTTATCTGGCAATATCTAGAAAAATTCTAATATACATGTACCTTTTCACTGTAAGAATTTATTCTAGAGGGGTGCCAGGGTGGCTCAGTGGGTTAAGGCCTCTACCTTCAGCTCAGGTCATGATCCCAGGGTCCTGGGACCGAGCCCCGCATCAGGCTCTCTGCTCAGCAGGGCGTCTGCTTCCTCCTCTCTCTCTCTCTCTCCTGCCTCTCTGCCTACTTGTGATCTCTGTCTGTCAAATAAATAAACAAAATCTTTAAAAAAAAATTATTCTAGAGATAAAGTGCACAAAGACTAACATGGAAGAATCATCCTGGTGGCATTCGTTGTAAAATAAAGCTAAAAAGGTCAGGAAGATCATTAAAAGCCAAACAAATCCCAGCGCTTAGATGCACTAGATTCTGCAGCGTGACAAGGACCCATCTCTTAAGTGCTACTGTGACAACGTTCCTAAGGGCAACTTCTGCAAAATACAGATAAAAACACAGACGTATGGATACGGATATGGAGTCCATGTGTTGTTTAAAAGGTGATTCTCCAGAAGAACGGCACCTGCCGGGACGTTTTGGGAATCTGTGCTCGTGCTGTCTTCACAATGATGGGGGGCGGGGGAGACACTTGGCCTTCACTGAACAGGAGCCACTGCCAGTAGATGTCCTGCAACAGGAGGACAGTCCCCGCATCCTGGGGGACCGTTTCCCACAAACTGTTTTGTCCTGTGAGTTGTTCGGGTAGGTGAAACCCATGATTTATCTGAGCCTAGACCCTGACTACACCTTACACAGGAAAACGTGTTTTGACCGACACAATACATTCTGAATTTTCTAGGTATGGACCTAGCACGTATATGGAAGGAAGACTGTGATTTTGGTTCGTTCAGGGCGTTTTATCAAACATTTTATCAGAACGAGTCACCTAGGTCCAGTGTGTACGCGGTGCTCGAGTCATCGACACGGAACACCGGACTCCGTGTACACGCACCTCAGAGACACGGCGTCTGAGTTATTTTACCTTTCAGTGTGGTTGTGCCCCAGCATCTCCATATTGAAGTGCATCGTATTTTATGATTATGACTTTCCTTTCCTAAACTTCTTTACCTTACAGTTAGGGAATATCGATTTTAAACAATCCCGAGCGCACGGAGGCTTACTGCTGGGCATAGCAGATTCCCTCCAGGCCACTGTCTGGCGTCCGAGACGCTCCGCTGCTGGCCCAGCCTGAGGCCCCACCACAGCCGGCTTTGCTTGCCCCGAGGGCTTGTGCCGCTGAGACCCGACCGGCCGCTTGCTCGGAAATGCTGCCCCTCCGAGCCCCGTGTCCGCTGGCTACCGCCACCAGGCAGCCAGCGGAGGAGATGCATCCTCGCATCTCTGGGTTTTGCCATCAATTCCAGACTTGGGTGAAAAGCCACACACCCTAGGCCCTAAGAACTGTGTCCTGGGCGGCCACGAATGACCTGAGCAGTCTGGCACTGTACAGGATTTCAAGCTTTGGGGGGCCCAACAGGAGCTCAAAACAGGAAGGAGCCAAGTGGGAAAAGAATGCTCTTTGTCCTTCTGTGTACTGCCCCCAAGATATGGTTTCTGCATACACTGTGTGCCCTTAGACACTCCCTGTGACTGAGAACACGCCCGCCAGGGCTCGACGGGCTGTGTTCTTTGAGCCGGTTACAGGGCAAGCCGTGGCCCAGGAGTCATGTGTCACCTGCTCTGCTGGCCGCCTTCCCCACCTCTTCTCCCTTTTCCCCTTCACTTCTTGGGGACCTGGAATTGGACATTCCACAACCAGCGTGAGCACCTAATCGTACCTTACACGAAGATCCACTCAAAATGGATCACAGCTAAATATATGAGAGAAAAACTATAAGGTGTAAAGATAACCCACAGAATGGGAGAAAAATGTCTATACGTCATATATCTGAGAAGAGCCTTGAATCCAGAATATGTAAAGACCTCTGACATTTGAACAACAAAAAGACAAATAATCCAACTAAAAATGGTCAAAGGAATTGCGTGGACAGTTCTCCAAAGAAGATACGTAAACGGACCAACCCGCACGTGAAGAGATGCTCAGCGTTAGTAGTTATCTGAAAATGTAAATCGAAACCACAGTGAGATCCCTCCTCCCACTTCATGTCATGTCAGAAAGACAAATAATTACAAGTACTAGAAGGGATGCTGGGAATTTGGAACCCTAACACGTTCATGGCCGGTGGAAGGCCAGATGGTACCATAGCTGCTTTGAAAAAACCATGAAAACAAAAAGGTTAAACGTGGAGTTATGGTACAGTTGAGCAGTTCTACTCGGCACCTACCCAAGATAATGCAAAATGTATGTCCTTGCAAAACACTTGTTCACAGAGTCCATAGCTGCCTTATTTGTAATCGCCGAAAAGTGCAAGCGGCCCAGATGTCTGCGAGTTGGTGATCAGCAAAACGTGGCTGATTCACACCTTGAACGATTCAGCTCTGAAACAGGACGGGGCCTGCCACAGGCTACAACACGGAGGAACCTTGAAAACCTCACGCTGAGAGAAAGAAACCAGACACACAAGGCCATAATTTGTAGGAGTCAGTGCACATGACATGTCCGGGAGAGGCAAATCTGGAGATATATAAAGTAGATCAGTGTCTGCTGGGGTCTGGGAGGAGAGAGAATAGGGAATGACGGCCAGTAGATATGGCCTGTTTGGGGGATGAAAATGTTCTGGAAATAGCCGTAATGGCCACACGACTTTGTGAGTGTACCAAACCCACCAAGTTATCCACTCTACAGGGTGAGTTTCATGATGGCTGTGGGCTTTTTTTTTTTTTTTTTTTAAGATTTTATTTATTTGACAGAGATCACAAGTTGGCAGGGAGGCAGGCAGAGAGAGAGGAGGAAGCAGGCTCCCTGCTAGGCACAGAGCCCGATGTGAGGCTCAATCCCAGGACCCTGAGATCATGACCTGAGCCGAAGGTAGAGGCTTAACCCACGGAGCCACCCAGGTGCCCCCCACCGAGATTCTTAAAAGCCCTTCTGCTTTTAAGAAGGGTCTGCTTTGAAATTACTAGCTATAAATATTTCTAAGGTCTTAATCAAGGATTATATAAGCACACCTTAAATTCGATCTTTTTCCTTTGAGAGACTTTCGCTATCAAAGATGCTGGACGTGGAAAACCATTTTATTTTCAGATCCGTAATGCCCTCATCCCTCAGGATTTCCTCTAAATGCTGGAAAGCTGCACAGTTCCTTCTCCGGCTCATCTCTCTTTTCCTGCATCATACCACATTCAGCTGAATGAACAAAGGGTCCACTGACACTTTTTTTTTTTTTTTTAACATTCTGTCTAGAAATAACCAGAAGAATCCAGGAGTTCATTAGATGCAACATATTTTCCAGCTCCAGCAGGCAACAGTGTTGCCAAACGTACCATCTCTGCAGAATGCAGCTCAGCCGGAAGGGCCCAGTGGCTCCTCCTTTCCCTCCTTCTGAACTTCTCATCTTAAGGAGTGAGAGCTTTCAGCATCGTTCCCAGCCCCAGGAAATAATGCCCCAGCACAGCTGCTGTCGAAGCCCCGTCTCTGCCCTCTTTTGCGTTTCCCTTGGAAGGTCCCTGTGATGCTCGCCCTGTGTAAAGGCAGAGCAACTGCCTGGCAGGCGGGGCTCCTCGTGGGAAGCAGAGCCCCCAAGTTTGCGCAGCTGCCCCCCAGGCCAGCCCGCTCTGCTGGGAGCTCAGCTTGCACGAAGTGCGATCTGCCCAAAGCTCCCCGGCTAAAAAATCTTGCACGGTCAAAAGCTGACCTACATCTCTGGACCTGTTAGGTCTCTCCTTTGTGCTTATCTTCACGTTTATTTGAAGTCTCTTGAACCACTTTTTACTTGGGAATTCAGGCCCTGAGGTAGGCAATGTGGAGATCATGCCGGGAAGGCAACTCAAAGTTTAGGAACCGATTTCTCCGATCAGTTGACAAGACCAACAGAGTTTTCCAAGTCAAAACAACCAGTTCGCTTTGGGGATGTAACTTGAGCTCAACAAAATCTCCAAAACACGGATGGAGTTACTGTGTTTTCTTGGCGAGGATCTATCTGGTCTCCCTTGTCTCTCTCCACAGCCTTCACCTCCCGCCCTTCACCACCCAGTCATCTCCTCAGGCTCACAGGCCTCACACAGCCAACAGAGCTGTAGTGAGTGCGCAGTGCTTTGGAAACTGCATTTGATGACTCTTTCGAGAGCAAAATTGGTTGGGGATCAGCAGTTTCATACAGTTCAACCTGACAGAGAATACGCAAGTTTCATCAAGTAGATTGGATCTACTACTAATCATCTGGGACTATGACTTTGATACGACAATGGTATTTTATTTTATTTTATTTTTTTATTTTTTATTTTTTTTAAAGATTTTATTTATTTGTCAGAGAGAGGGAAAGAGAGCGAGCACAGGCAGACAGAATGGCAGGTAGAGGCAGAGGGAGAGGCAGGCTCCCTGCCAAGCAAGGAGCCCGATGTGGGACTCGATCCCAGGACGCTGGGATCATGACCTGAGCCGAAGGCAGCTGCTTAACCAACTGAGCCACCCAGGCGTCCCGAGGACAATGGTATTTTAAAAGGAAATAAGGCAGGGTGATTTTACTAAGTATCAGAGAACGCTCTAGTAGCCGTGTTACACAGCATGCACCAATTGCAAGTATGCGGTTTGGTGAGTTTTGATAAATGCATATGTAGTCAAATTAAAAAAGAATTTAAAAATGCAGCACAATAATAAAAGTACTCAATATTTAAAAAAGAAAAATTGTGTGTAGGCAGTGTAGCCACCATCCCACGCATGTTATAGAACATCTACACCACCACCAAGTTTCCTGGTGCCAGTTTCCAGTCACCCCAACCTCTGGCCCCAGGAAACTATTTGGACCCTGTATTTCTCTTTTCTAGAATTTCACATATCTGTCATTTTCTTCTCAGTGTATTGTGAGTCATCCATGTGGCTGATGATTTTAGTTTGTCTTATTGTACTGGTAAGTGGTATTTCATTATATACACATTTTATGATTTGTTTATCCGTTCCCTTATTGACATGCCTTTGGGCTGTTTGGCCAACCCATGCCCGGTTTGCCCAAGTGATGATGTACTGTGTGTTGGCTAACTGAACTTAATAAGAATTAAAAAGAAACAATGAATTAAGCCAGGGAGGAGAAGCCAACATGGTGGGGGAGGAGAAAAGCTCAAGTCCGTCTGGGGCCTCCGATATAGCCGGGTAGTTCTCGAATCATCCAGAACACGTGCGGAATCCATGGGAGATCTGAGAAAAGAAATGCTGCGATGCTCCCAGGAGAAAAGGAACTACCTTTTGGAGGGTAGGAGGTGTGGGGACTGGAATCTGATGTGACAGAGCCGAGGATACGGTGGAGGGGAGGCAACCTGCTCAAGGAGGCCACGGGAAGTATTACAAGCAGCAGAGCACGAAGTCGGACCTTCTGGAAGCCTGCTGCAGGGGGATGTCCCGGCCTTAAAGGTGCTCGGATGACGAAGCGGGACGGAAGCCCAGGTGGGCGGCGTTGTCTGAGGACGAGAAGAGTGGGGGTGCCTGAGTGTGGCCGTTTCCACGCACAGGAGCAGGGAGGCCGGCTGAGAAGAGTGAATCGAGGTGCCGGCATTCTGCTCTGTGCAGAATGAGGGGCTCCACAGTCCGGCGCCCGCTGTCCTGGCGGGCGCCCAGCAGGAGGCAGAAGCGCAGCGGACCGTCACCCCCATCCTCAGAGGAGGAACAGCACAGGTGCGCGCCAGAGGAGTCCACAAACTCTGCGGTTTTGAAACTCAGTGGCAAAACTGTTACAGGCTGGGTGGACACAGAGTCCTGACAGAAACTGGGGAGACAAGAGTGATTGCTTTTCTGTCAGGGCTCACTGAAGAGTGGGGAGCATGAACTTTCAGTCCTGGGGTTAAATGAGTGGGGTGGGGGTGCCATATTCATCCCGCCCATCAGTGCGGAAAGGCTTCGGGGAACAAAACAGCGCCACCTAGTGGAAACGGGAGCCTATTACACTGATCCCCGCTTCCCTACACACCGGCTTTGGGTGCATTTGCAATTGGGCAAGTCCACCAACAGCCCCTCCTTCAGAAAACCAGCCAGGACAGCTGGCTCTCAGCAAGTTTATGATCATAGAGGGCTGCAAAGCTTCGGCTCCTGGGGAAAACACTAGATAGCATTTTTTGTGCTTTTATTCTTTAGTCTTTCAGTATTGTTTTTTCAGTACTTTTTTTCAATTCATTTTTATTACTTTTTAATTTTAAATTTTATGTTGTATACAGATATTTTTATTTTTGTCCCCCTTCATTGTATTACTTTTATGTTATTTTTATTTTATTATATATAAATTATTGTTATTATAGAACTATATACTATAGTATTAATACTTTTTATTAATTTATTAAATATATACTATACATATGTTTCTCTTCCTTTATTAATTTAAGATCTAGTTTCTTTTCACAAGCAGATAAAAATACACCCAGGGTGTAGTTTTTGTTTTGTTTCTTCTGTTTTATTTCATTTTTTTCTGCTGTCATTGTTGTTATTTGTGCCTTTTCTCTTTCTTTTTTTTCTTTTCTGGATGTGATGACAAGACACAGAAACTCACCCCAAAAGAAAGAACAGAAGGTAGGACTCACTGCCAGGGATTTAATCAACATGGATATAAGTTAGATGTCAGAACTAGAATTTAAAACAATGATTATGAAGATACTAGCTGGGCTTAAAAAAGCAGAGGAGACACTAGACAACCCTTTATTATAGAAATAAAAGAACTAAATTCTAGTCAGACCTGAATTAAAAATGCTATTATTGACATGCAATCCCAAGTAAAGGTTATAATAAAATGAGGATGAATGAAGCAGAAGAGCAAAGCAGTGATACAGAAGATAAAATGATGGAAAATAAGGAACTTCAAGAGAGAAAGAAAACTATTAGATCATTAAGGGAGACTGAAAGAACACAGCAATTCCAGAAAGTGATATAATATCCATATAGTAGGGGTCCCAAAAGACAAGGAGCAAGAGAAAGGGGCAGAAGGTTTACTTGAACAAATTATAACTCAGAACTTCCCTAATTTGAGGAAGGAAACAGGTATTCAAGTCAGGAGGCACAGAGAACCCCTCCTTAAAATCAATCAAGATAGGTAAACATCTTGACATATAATAGAGAATCTTGCAAATTTCAAATATAAAAACAAAATCCTGAAAACAGCTTGGGAAAAGAGGTCCTTAACCTACAAGGGTAGACACATAAGGCTGGCAGCAGACCTGTCCACAGAGACCTGGCAGGCTGGAAAGGACTGGCACGATATATTCAGTGTGCTCAGGGTAAACCAAGAATACTTTATCCAGGAAGGCTGTCATTCAGAACAGAAGGAGAGTGAAGAGTTTTTAGGACAAAGAAAAACTAAAGGAATTTGTGAACACTAAACCAGCCCTGCAAGAAATATTAAAATCCTTTGAGTGGAGAGTGAGTCCCAAAGTAACAAAGATAAGAAAGGAACAAGGACATTCTAAAGGAACAGTGACTTTATAGGTAATTCAATGGCACTAAATTTGTACCTATCAATACTTACTCTGAGTGTAAATGGACTAAATGCTGCAAACAAAAGGCACAGTGTATCAGACTGGATAAAATAACAAAACCCATCAATATGCTGCTGGACTAATTTTAGACTTACATCTACAGATTAAAAGTGAGGGGGTGGAGAACAAGTTACCATGCTAATGGACATCAAAAGAAAGCTGGAATAGCCATCCTTATATGTGACAAACTAGATTTTAAACCAAAGACTATAATAAGAGATAAAAGACAAAAATGCAATCTACACATTCAATGCAATACCTATCAAAATAACACCAACATTTTTCACAGAGCTGGAACAAACAATTATAAAATTTGTACGGAACCAGAAGAGAATAGGCAAAGTACGGTTGAAAAAGAAAACTAAAGTTGGAAGCATCGCAGTTCTGAACTTTGAGCTCTATTACAAAGCTGTAATCATCAAGACAGTATGGTACTGGCACAAAAACAGAAACACAGATCGGTGGAACAGACAAGAAAACCCAGAAACTGATCTCAACTCTATGGTCAACTAATCTTCAACAAAGCAAGAAAGAATATCCAATGGAAAAAAGACAGTGTCTTCCACAAATGGTGTTGGAAAAATTGGACAGCCACATTCAGAAGAATGAAACTGGATGATTTTCTTACATCATACAGAAAAGTAAACTCAAAATGGATGAAAGTCCTAAATCTTAGACAGGAATCCATCAAAATCCTAGAGAAGAATGCAGGCAGCAACGTGTTTAACCCCAGCTGCAACAACTTCTTGCTAGACACATCTCCAAAGGCAAGCAGAACAAAAACAAAAATGACTATCGGGACTTCATCAGGATAAAAAGCTTTTGCACAGCAAAGGAAACAGTTGACAATACTAAAAGGGAATCTATAGAATGAGAGAAGATATTTGCAAATGACTTATCAGATAGAGGGCTAGTGTCCAAAATCTGTAAAGAACTTACCAAACTCAGCACCCAAAAAACAAACAATCCAATCCAGAAATGGGCAAAAAACATGAACAGACATTTCTCCAAAGAAAACATACAAATGGCCAATAGAAACATGAAAACATGCTCAACATCACTTGACATCAGGGAAATACAAATCAAAACCACAGTGAGATACCACCTCACACTGGTCAGAATGGCTTAAATTAAGATGTCAGAAAACAAGTCTTGGCGAGGATGCAGAGAAAGTGGAATCTTCTTACACTGTTGGTGGGAATGCAAACTGGTGCAGCCACTGTGGAAAACAATATGGAGGTCCCTCAAAAAGCTAAAAATAGAGCTACCCTATGATCCAGCAGTTGCACTAAATATATATCCAAAGGATACAGACATAGTGATTTAAAGTGGTACACGCACCCCAAAGTTTATAGCAGTAATGTCCACAATAGCCAAAATATGGGAAGAGCCTAGATGTCCATTGACAGATGAATGGATAAAAAAAGATGTATTACCTCTACAATGGAGTATTAATCAGCCATCAAAAAGAATGAAATCTTGCCATTTGCAAGGACTTGGATAGAACTAGAGGGTACTATGCTAAGGGAAATAAGTCAGTCAGAGGAAAAAAAATGGCATCATTTCATTCATATGTGGAAGAAACAAAACAGATGAACAAAGCGAAAGGGAAGGAAAAATAAAATGAGATAAAAATCAAAGGGAGGCAAACCATAAGAGACTCTTAACTATAAGTGTTTGTTTTACTGAGGGTTGCTAGAGGGGAGGAGAGGAGGGATGGGGTAACTGGGTGATGGGCATTAAGGAGGGCACTTGATGTAATGAGCACTGGTGTTAGTTATATGCAACTCATGAATTACTAAATTCTACCCCTGAAACTAATAATACAGGGTATTTTTTTTTAGATCTTATTTATTTATTTGACAGAGAGAGATTGCAAGTAGGCAGAGGGGCAGGCCAGGGGCGGGGGAGGAAGCAGGCTCCCTGGTGAGCAGAGAGCCCGATGTGGGGCTCAATCCCAGGACCTTGGGATCATGACCTGAGGCGAAGGCAGAGGCTCAACCCACTGAGCCACCCAGGTGCCCCAATACAGGGTATGTTAACTAAATTGAATTTAAATAACAAATTTAAAAATTAAATAACAAAATTTTTAAAAAATTAAGCTGGTGTGAGTATTTAGTAATGATTTGCCTTGGGTAAATAGGGGATGGCTGAGTGTTAAGTTGAATTTTATAAGAAAGTCAAATATTTTCAAAATGATTATAGCATTTTCCTTTCCCACCAGCAATACATGAGATTTCCAAATGTTCCACATAGTCACCAAGACATGGTATCATCAGTTTTAAAATTGGATCCATTCTAGTGGGTGTTTAGTGACATCTCATTATGGTTTTAATTTGCCTTCCCCTGATGGCTGATGATACTGCACATCATTTCATGTGTTTATTGCCATTCCTATATCTTCTTTTGTGAAATGTTTTTTCTACTCCTTGCCTATTTAAAAAAAACAAAAACAAAAACTTAGATAATGTAAAACAGTAAAGGTTCTTTATATATTTTAAATAAAATGCTCATCAGCACTATTTTCCGTCCTCAGAAAAAGGAAACAGGGACTCTGCTGGTCGGTGTCCAAACTAATTTCTCAGACAGGCAATTTGGAAATATTACCATCAATCTAAGAGCCACAGATTCCACTCCTAAAAAGTTATACTAAGGAATAATTGGTGATATATTAGAAAATTCATTAGAGTTTTATTTATAATACGGAAAAAGTGAGCCTGTATGTCCAATAAAGGGGACTGGTTAAACAAATTGTGGTTCCCTGGTATTATGCAGTAATTAAAATGATACATGATATAAAATTCATGGTTCATTTTTAAGTGAAAAGCAACCTATAAATTAATACACATATGTGTATGAGCACACATACACACATATGGATGACCCCCATTTTAAAAATATTTAAAAAATAATTATATATATATATTTAAAATAGCAACAGTGGTGGGGTGCCTGGGTGGCTCAGGTCATGATCTCAGGGTCCTGGGGTCCAGGACCCTGGCTCCCTGCTTAGCAGGGGGTCAGCTTCTCCCTCTGACCCTCCCCCCCCCAGTTCATGCTTGCTCTCTCTCTCTCTCTCAAATAAAGGAATAAAATCTTTAAAAAATATATTAACAGTGGTTACATAAGACAGTGAGGCAATGTTGGAATTTGTTTTTTACTCTGTTTTGTATTTTCTGCATTTCCCTGATTTTGTACCATGGGAAAAGGTCTTATTTTCTGGTAATCTCTACTTAGTCATTCTCACTATATCTTATTTTCACAATTTCTTCCCTTTCTTTGTTTTTAATCCCAAATAAACATTGATAGCTCCAAGAGCAGTGGCTCTGGGGCGGGGGTAAGGGAAGATGGCTACCTGTGTGAATTTTTTTTACCAATATTTTCTAAACCAGGAATCGTCCAATTAAGTATGCTGTTGGGTCACATAAGAAAAGCCACTGGCAATATCTCACTTGAAATTCAGTAATTTCAATAAGCCTAAAAACAAAGACATTTACCAAGAAGAAAAGAAATACCATTTTCAATTTATTGGAAATTATTAAATAACAAAGAGTAAAATTTTAAACACATATATAAAAATATTAACTTTAAAAATTAAAATATGGTGAAACTATAAAATAAGTATACAATTAAAGAACACATTAACTGAGCATCCTCAAAACTATATAAATATTGGATATTTATGAAATTCTTTAGAGATGCAATATCTATTCTCTGAATAAAGTTTAAAATATTTTTATAATTTTCAAACTAACGAAGTAGCAATAGCTCTGTCCAATTTATAAGTGTCCAAAGTGAAAGATTCTGTGTTATTTCTTGCTTGTCTTTTCCAATACCCACTCAATCACCTAGAAGGAGAAAAAATAAGATAATTGTTTACTTCTACTGAAAACACAAGGGACAGAAAAAGATACAGTTAAAACTTTTAAATTGTGGTAGAAAATTTTAAACAAAGTCACATGTCAAAATCTCAAAACACAATTTATCTTAAAAAACACATTTTATTTTCTAACTGAAGAAAATAAAACTGAAGCTGGATTCCTACTGTAGAGTACCATAACCGCCCTCACCCGACACAATGAAGATTCTGCGCTGTTTTCTCACCTTTTTTTCCGGTTGTTTCCCAAGGGTCACCAGAAAGAAATTAAACCAAACTTTGAAAACAACTATGGATATTGGATTAATTTTTCCAGCACTTTGGATTATTTAACAGTTTTTCTTTCTTAACATCACCTTTAGAAACCCTTTTGTTGGGGCGCCTGGGTGGCTCAGTGGGTTAAAGCCTCTGCCTTTGGCTCAGGTCATGATTTCAGGGTCCTGGGATCAAGCCCCGCATCGGGCTCTCTGCTCAGCGGGGAGTCTGCTTCCCCCTCTCTCTCTGCCTGACTCTCTGCCTACTTGTGATTTCTGTCTGTCAAAATCTTAAAAAAAAAAAAAAGAAACCCTTTTGTTAACTGAGCTGTCTGTTAAGAACTCCTAAATGCTCTGTTTGCATTAGCCTATTATTAAGTATGTAAAAGAGAGTTCTCACACAGCATATGTGACGGCATCGTAGCTGTCCTGAAATAAAACAGCAATTTAATTGAATGGAGTTTCTTAGGGATCAGTTATTTACCTGCACAGCATTGTTGTTTGCTGCTTTCTTCATTTCTTCAAATAGACCCCTTGAAGTCTTAAGATCCTAAAAATAACAAAATAAAGTATTTCACAAGTTGTACATTAAATTACAGGGAATAAGTCATTATTAAATAAACTTGAGATTATCCTAAATCATTCTACAAGTATCAGTGTGACTCAGGAAATACTACAAAAAAATTGAAGTATTATTATAATTTAGCTTTATCCCCAAATATCAAGATTCTCTAACAATAAAACACACATACATAAATTTCTGTCATTCCTTTGTTTTTTTTAAATTAATTTATTTATTTGAGAGAGAGAGCACAAGTTGGGGTGGGCAGAGCATGGGTGGCAGAGGCAGAGGGAGAGGAGATCTCAGGACCCCAGGATCTCCATCACCTGAAACAAAGGCAGATGCTGAGCCAACTGAGCCACCCAGGTGCCCCCACATTTCTGTGATTCTAACCTCCTATTCCCAGAAGCACTAACCAAATCGAAGCCCCATCCTCGATTATAAATGTCCACAAATGCTTTGGTACTCAGGAAATGAATATACAGCATTTATACCTACTTTTCAGATAAAATATCTTTTCTCTCTTCTTTTTGGTTATTTTACTCCACAACAAAGAGGGAGTCACATAGGAAAGGAAACTGAAACCTCTGACTTTTAGAAAATATGATTGTATCAAATTAGATTACAAAGTAAATTAAAAAAATCTAATTGTATTTAAAAAAAGCAGTCCTCTGGCTCTCCCTCTAAGTTAGGCTTCCCAGAGGGGAGAAAGCTGCTTTCAGTTTTTCAGCTGCTTCCCTTATGTACACCTGCATGTTTCTAAATAATACGCTTATGCTGCTGCTTTTGGATTTCGCAATTTTAGATGATGATCGTGGTTAGCAGTTACAAAGGTAATGGATTCCGGTCTCTGAATCCCGCCACCTCGCTCTCCTTCTCAGTAACTGTTACACAAGTTTCGATCACTAAATAGTCCATGTCTGCATGATTAAACCTACGTACATACAGCTCAGTCCTGAGCTAAGTGATGGTATTCTAATTATCTTATGTTTAATCTAATGATCTAATGATTCGATTAATTCTAATGATCTAATGTTTGTTTAATCTCTATTTAAATAATATTTGCTTCATTTGACATGTATGTAATTCTGGGTCCCCCTGCCAAATGCTACAATCGCCTGATTAAATGTACAAATAGCAAAGTTGTTTCAAATACTCAAATACACTGGCTAACCTCTTGGTTCAGTTTTTCAAAAAATCTGATTTTTCATTATTATTCTGATTTTTCCCTCTGGTGATCCTTCTCCCACAGCCTGCTCTGATCTGGTCTGACTGCTCCCTGGGTTAGTTCTTTCTGGACTCCATCCCTGTTCTGCAGAACTTCGTTCTCTTGCCCATGCTTCTGAGGATGTACGAATGACTGCTTTTTTTAGACCTTCCCCATCTGAACTATCTCAGAATCCTCATATCTGATTGAATTTGTGACCAGGTATAACAAAGTAGGTCACCTCATTTCCCTCAGACTGGAAGGTACTTTTCTACTGTCTTCTAGCATATGACATTACTCAATGTGGAGAAATCCATGGCCATTCTGAGTCTCAGTTCTTCATATGCAAAATTCCCTTCTGCGAAGCTTTTAAGAAGTGTTCTCTCTATTGCAAGAGGTATGGAATCCCACAATGAGGCGGCTTGTTGTAGAACTGCCATTCACTGGGCTGGACAAGCTGTGTGCCACCATGGCTCCTGTGTTCTTCGGTTCTGGAAAACTTGGTTAGATTTTTGATAGTTGGCTCTCTTTTATTCTCTATTTTTAAAACTTCTATTAGTAGCATAGTGGATCTTCTGGATTAGTCCTGCCATTTTCTGATCCTATGTTTCATGTTTTTGTCATATGATTCTAATTTCTGGAAACTTTCTTAATCTCAACTATTCAGCCTCTCTGTAGGATTGATTTTATTGTATTTTTAATTTCAAAGAGCCTCCATCTTCTACAGAGATTCTGGAAACAGCATCCTGTTCTAGCTTATGGATCCAATTACATTATATTTTCTCTTTCTGAGAAAATTATAGTTTTTTAAAGTCTTTTATAGCATTCTGCCCCTTAAGAGTTCCCTTCATTCCTTTATGTTCTGGTATCTCTTTTTTTGAAAAAGTCTCAAAAGTCTGCTAATCCTTGGCAGTCCAATCATACACAAAAATGAGACCTGAATCTTAGTGGAAGCTCTGTCTGGTGGCTTCACGAGGCAGGGTGCTAAGGCGGCCGTCGGCTTTTCCCTTGGGACCTTTACTTCCTTCTTCTCCAGAGGCTCTTTCCGGCAGCGTCACAGAGGTGGGGGAAGAGACGAACGTGCAGTGTACCTCGTAGTGACCTCCGTGGGAGGGCTTGTGGAGGAAGCTGAGGGCTCACTTTGTAGAGTTTATTCAATTCCCCTATCATCCACCTGACACACCCCTGCTTTCCAGGATACCCGGTATCTTCAAATCCTAAGCACCTCAGAGACTGTCCCTTGAAGAGGTTCGAGTCTCACTGGCGCTCCACGGCACAGGCACTTAGGTTCTAACTTCCTTAACTCTGAGATACCACACTTGTGTGTGCTTTGTCTTGTCCAATCCACAAGGGGCTAAACATTTTTTTCTCTCTTCTTTTCTTTGTTTTTGCACTTTAATACCATCTTTCTTGAGAGATTTTAAAAAGAAGGTGAATTGAATGCATGTGGTCAATCTGCAGTTTTAAGAACCCACACAAAACTGCGATTTGAGTCAAAAACTCTTCACTGGACATAACCTAACATCATCTAAGTTGTACAGAAGCGTCATCTGAGTCGCTGATCTGTCCAGTGTGTTACAACTAGGCGATAATGGACTCAAAATTAGAAATGAGGTATTCTGATACCCATTCCAGTTGCCTTTTTACTATATATTAAAACTACTAATTAAACATGTTTTGAGGGGCACCTGGATGGCTCAGATGGTTGGACATCTGCCTTTGGCTCAGGTCATGATCTCAGGGTCCTGGAACAGACCCTCACGTAGGGCTCCAAGCTCAGTGGGGAGCCTGCTTCTGTCTCTGCCCCTGCTTGTGCTCACACTCTCTCTCAAATGAATAAATTTAAAAAATCTTAAAAAAAGAAAAAAAAACATGTTTTAAACCTTATTATCAACTTAAGTCAAAGACTTGTTAGGGAAATACTGAGGATACATTTTAAATATAGTTTTCTTCATATGAAGACAAATAACTCACTAAAAATGACTTTATGTCAACGAGGAACGTCAGAACATGACTTCAATTTTACTGTTAGTAGAGAAGACACCATACCTTCAGATAGAACTTGGAGATCTCAAAGAGACGTTGGCTGCATGCAGAGAAACATCCATGGGCCTCAGTAATGCTGTGTTTCTTCAGGGTTTCTGTAACCACCTCTTTCAGTATCTTGGATAGAACATAACATATGACTAATATTTCTTGGAAAAGGTACAAACCTATTATTTCATCTTTAGAGTTCAGTTGTGTGAATTACATCATCATGTAACTATGTGAAAGACAAGTTCACTAGGACAAAACAACTAGGAAAAAAAAAAAAGAAATCTGGAACATTTACATGGTCATACATGTCACCAGATATCTATTAGAAAGAAATGATGGCAGTATCTGAAGAGGAATTCAAATCATGAGTTCTGAATCAAAATCTGGGTGTAAAAGCTACATGTATTAGGGATAAATATGGGGGTGTATTTATTTTTTATTATGGAAAATTTCAAACACTGAGAAGTAGAGAGAACATTTTATAACAAATCTCTATCTTGGTAGATCAACCAGTTTCAATGAGGATCAATTTGTGGCTAATTTGGTTTCATTTATACCTCTGCCCACTCATCCATTGTCCTTCTTATTCAGGGTTGTTTTAAAGTACATTACACATACCATTTCATTTCACTCATAAGATTTTAGACATATATTTTAAGTGAACCAAATAAAGGAATTTCTTCCCATGTAGAACTAAGAAACAGGAAATAAATCTTTACCCGTGTGTGCTTCTGTGATCTTGATTCCTTCATTTGTCTTGATGTTTTTGGTCCATGCACACTTTTTTGACCTGACCTGGCCTTTGTAGTGACTTTTGGAGTTTCACAGCTTAGAACTGGAACTGATGGACAAGTCACAGGTAATGATGGCTCTGCTCGGGGTTTTCTGGATGTCACCACACGATGATGATGATGAGTATTGCCACTTGTTTGAGAAAGAAGAGAATCTGAACTTTCAGACTTCACAAGTCTATTGTGGAGAAATACATCAAAAACACAGATTAAGTGAATCAACAATGAGATCCATTTTTCTGTCCTAAACATGACAAGTATGTTCACTGAAACATAAACCCAAGAAAAGCAAGCAAAATTTCTTGCTACTACTGCTTTAAAGAAGTAATGTGACATCATACTATAAAGTTGCTCTGTTCTTCAAATGAGTGACTAAAACATACAAAGCAAAGAATAACTAGAATTTCAGCCAATAGGAAAAGCAACAAGCAGTGTCACCGTTGCCTTATAACTTCTCACATAAATCAGCTCTGGCATTCTAGGTGGTGAAATGTGAAAATTTAATAATCATCTGTTAAGTACTAATACTTTTCTATGAAGATAATTTTGACAAAAACACCTTAGCCTATACTTATTGTACCTATGCAATTACGTGGACAAAATAAGTAAGTATTAAATACAAATAAAACTATAAAATTGGCTCTTTCTAAAATGTTTGAATTTCCTTTCACAAGATAGGGTCCAACATCCTTCAATTCTGCTAAACCACAGGCCACAGTGTACTTTCTTTTCTAGAACACATGTCTTTTTATTAGTCACAAGTCACAAATAAGGAAGTTACTGTTATAAATTACAGGATTGGAAATGTTAATGGATTTGCTTTTTAGCTTTATCACATTTAAAAAGTACCATGAATTTGTGAAGTCCCCATAAAAATAATTTAGTTATTCCATATTAGGGAAATAGTTCTATTATTATAAGAGAATATAGTAGAATTATTATAATGGAATATAATAGAATATTAAAAAAATACTCTCATATTTTCAAATGGTAAAAAAAGATTTAAAAGTCTCATTCTAATAATATCTTATACTTTTTGAAGGATTTACATACAGTAAAAATTTAAGATGCTTTAGATGCTAAAGACCTAACTTTGACCAAGGTTCTAAAGATATATAAATTCAATGGGAATGAGAGTGTTTATGAAAACTTCTGTTCCAGTATATGGACATTTTACTTATTAGGTAGCAAAAAAAGGACCAGGAAAAGTTTCATATAATATTATGCAGTGTTTAAAGCTCTATTTTACAAAAACAATGTTTCAGGGGCCTGGGCAGGCAGAAAGCAGTGCAAGAAGCCAGGAAGAGAAGAGCTAGCAAGAAAGACCCTCTTCAGGGGTGCCTGGGTGGCTCAGTGGGTTAAGCCGCTGCCTTTGGCTCAGGTCATGATCTCAGGGTCCTGGGATCGAGTCCCGCATCGGGCTCTCCGCTCAGCGGGGAGCCTGTTTGTCTCTCTCTCTGCCTGCCTCTCTGTCTACTTGTGATCTCTCTGTGTCAAATAAATAAAATATTTTTTTAAAAAAAGAAAGACCCTCTTCAGTAGGGCAGCTCTGCTACTGAATCTATTGGACCAGATCTCTAGTGTTCCAGGGCTTAACAACCTGACGATCCATCATGCAAATGGATTATATATTAGAACAGAAAGCAAGAAATTGTGTTTTTTTCCCAAATCATTTTTTTTTTAGAACTTACAAGCATAATGATAAGTGCGCAAAAAAAAAAAAACCCAAAATTCCTGATATGAAGGAATTGATCTAAGATCTATGCAGAAAGCTACTTAAAAACAGGAAAGACTAATTTGAAAAAAAGGGTGGACACTAACATACTTTCTGTCATGTGACCTTTTTTTTTTAAGTAGACAGAGAGGCAGGCAGAAAGAAAGGGGGAAGCAGGCTCTCTGCTGAGCAGAAAGCCCGACGCAGGGCTCGATCCCAGGACCCTGGGATCATGACCCGAACTGAAGGCAGAGGCTTTAACCCACTGAGCCACCCAGGTGCTCCCGTCATGAGACTATTTTTAATGCACTTAATAGTTCACCTTTTTTGTGGATAAAAGCAATTCTGATCTTTTGATCTCCTTTTCAATCGAGAAACTTCAGCTCGGCGCTCGCTTTGTAACGCTTCTCCATCAGGGACACTTCCAGGCTCTGACAAGACGGCAGGGGATGGAAGAGGGCTCAACACAGTGGATACCGGAAAACTCTCTCTGGTGCAGGTGGTTTGGGTTTCATAACGGATAAGACGAGACTGAAGTTCAGAAAATCCCCCATCTCTTTCTAAAGCTTTTCGGTCATCCAAGCAGTATCTAAACAAGAGAAAGACCATTAAAATCACAGGCTCCACGACAGCAATAGCCTTTTCCCTGCCAATGAGGAAACAGCAAAACATCTACTTGAAAACCTCTTAACTTCCTAGTAATTGTTGGAGGGCTGAATGAGTGGCCGACTTTCCTCACAAGTTCAGTTTTTTCCTAGCCTGCTAGATGATATGGCAAAAGATTTAAAAATCTGAAGTATAATCTGATTCCTCTTTGACTATTTCTGGGCAACAGATTAAGTTAATGCTCTGGCTTATTTTCAGAATAATAGAGTTGCTGTTTTAATACTCTTTAAATCTCGGGGGAGGAGTCAAGATGGCGGAGAAGTAGCAAGCTGAGACTGCTTCAGCTAGCCGGAGATCAGCTAGATAGCTTATCTAAAGATTGCAAACACCTGAAAATCCATCGGCAGATCGAAGAGAAGAAGAACAGCAATTCTGGAAACAGAAAAACAACCACTTTCTGAAAGGTAGGACCGGCGGAGAAGTGAATCCAAAGCGACGGGAAGATAGACCCCGGGGGGAGGGGCCGGCTCCCGGCAAGCGGCGGAGCAACCGCGCACAAAATCAGGACTTTTAAAAGTCTGTTCCGCTGAGGGACATCGCTCCAGAGGCTAAACCGGGGCGAAGCCCACGCGGGGTCAGCGTGGCCTCAGGTCCCGCAGGGTCACAGAAGGATCGGGGGTGTCTGAGTGTCGCAGAGCTTGCGGGTATTGGAACGGGAAAGCCGGCTACAGAGACAGAGCCGACAGT